>NC_081846.1:67639517-67992017 GCF_963259705.1 Myotis daubentonii | reverse complement strand
TATTCTACAATTTAGTGAATACCTACTGTTTATTGGTACAGAGCACATAGGAGTATATTTGTCTTAGTAATTTATTTAGGTAAATATATTTATTCTTCTAGGGGTTCTTGTGCTTTTCTTGGTTCTATAGTAGTAGACATAAATATTTAACAATGCATTGTCTCAAATGTTATTCATGTAATTTATCAGCGAAAACAGTGGAGTTGTAATAACTTTTAAGCCTGCATGCACCTTCTCTTAAACCTGAGATTGATTTAGAATGCGTAAAACTGGGCTGGATTTTTTTCCTACTGCCGAGGAGAATTATTTACTAGTAATAACCAAGAGAAGCTAGAGTAGTCTAGCTACCAAAGGAACAAGGCTCATTTACCGGTTTTTGAATCAGCTTTCTTAAGCAAATACTTTGGCAATAAAAGAAAAGGGGTTAGTGAGAGAAGCAAGCATTTAATTGCTATGAATATATTTCCTTATATTTGCTGACCTACCCACTTTTCTTTATACAGAGATGTAGACACAGAAATATACATATATATATATTACCCCTTGTGAGTAGTCCTCTGGGGAATGTCTTCTAAATTTTAATGTACTTGGCTATAAGATGTCAGTTCAATTCAAGGCTAAGATCTTGTAAAAGTGACTGTCCACTTTTTAATATCACAAAAGAAATGAATAGAGATGGAAAGCATTTGGAGTCTTCTTGATCTTTGATGTGGACTTTCTTGGAAACACATTTTATAGACTCACAATCCGGATTTTTCTATTTGTACTTTTTTTCCTACTACATTGGTTTCTTAATTTCTGTTTCCTATGTTTGGTGATCAAATTTCTAATACTGGTATAATGTGCAGATCTGAAAACTTGCTGATTTGATAGCTTTAATTATATTTTTAAAGCAGTAATTTTCTACTGAGCTAAAGCAGAAAATGTCTGCATTATTATCCGGAAGCTGAATCTGAACAGTGGATTCCATACTGCCAGTGTTCATATAGATCCAGGCAGAGACTGGTAATGGAACAGGTCACTGTAAACTAATCAAACATGAAACCAGAACATCTAGTCAACCCCAGTTACCAAGTTGTACTTACCTCCTCAGGTGCTGTTATCTATTACAGTTGCACACAGAGCAGTTTTTATCCAATATTAAAGTGTTATATGTTAAATAGGAAGAGCACATTCCATATGAATTATCAGAGTCTGAATTATTCTGGAAGACTGATCATTAATATATTTTATTGTTAAATGAGTGTCGTTAGGTCAAGTCTGATAAAAATGAAAATTAATTGCCTGGTTAATGGTGGTAGTAAATAAGTTGATTATTTTTTATATATTTGGTTATAGAATCAGCCCACCATTGGCTTATTTCCATATACTGACATTTATAGAAGGTGCCAATGACTAAAAGTTTTCCTACCAAACAATGCGTTTTTGAAATCTCAAAGTATTTAAGATAAGGGGAGTAAAAGCACACAGCTTTACTTTTAAAGTTTGAAAGCAATCTATTTGGGTTTCATTTATCCTAACAATCCACATAAACTTTTTCACTTACGTATTTTTGAATACATATAATTGCATTACAAATCCAACCTTCATCTGAAAGACAAAGAGGTAAAGATTATATTTGGAAGGCAGTCCCTGAATTATAGTCTCCCATTTACAAATGATTAGTAGAAATTTAAGACCTGTTTTCCATGCTTTTCCATATGATGAGATATGGCTCATCTATTTTACATTACATCTATAAAATTTTGGTGAAAACTTAGAAAATACCAACGTTATATATTAAGTTTAAAAAAGAGAGAACCCCGTAATAGTCGCTTAGTTGTATACTGATTTACAAAATATAGGAGATGGGGTGTTGAAAAGATGTATACAAAAATTTTAACATCTGATTTCTCTGCTGGATGGAGTTTAAGATTGCTTCTTTTTAAAATATTTGTATACATTTATAATCTAAATTTCATAAAATGACTGCAGTCTAGGTGGTATTTTTATAATGGGAAAAATATTTTTAATAGAAATGAGGTGAGTAAGGGATACCTCTATGAGAAGGAGCAAGGTACTCAAAGGGGGCTCAAAACCAGAGCACCCCTCCCACCCAAATAGGGTGTTATTTTTTCCTTCCCTGTTCTTTACAATGGAATTTATCCCCATAAGATATTTATTTAATTCAGAAACATTATCTTTTAAAATTTCTCTGAGGGAATTTAGAAGAGGCAGTAATAATTAGATCAAAATTATTGCTTCCTTCCTAAGACCTAACTTAGGTCAGCCGCGTGAACAGATGGGGAGTTTGGGGGTAGGGTCTGAGCACAGGTAAAGGAGGTCAGCACTGTGAAGAGTAGACTTGGGTGCCAGGCCACACAGAGATAAGATTTGGGATGGAATGAATGTGCTGGAACCCGTTTTTTTTTAATTGTGTAAAAAAATTACTAAATCCCACTCTTTTCTATTTCCTCATCTGTAAAATGGTGTTAATTTAGTACCCACACCACAGAATTGTGGTTACAAAAAAATAATACCTTTAAAGCATTTATAATTATTCTTTCACATAGTAAGAGCTTAAAATTGTTAGCTATGGAAAGTATATCAACGTACTTAGGTATCAGTAGGAAGGTATATCTCCAATTGGAGATATATGCAGCATGGGAGGTTTAAAGGTGTGATTTTATTTTAAATTAAATATTCTAAAAAGATACTGAAACAGTTTTGGATCCAAGAAAGGGAGGATGGGAGAGTAATTATCTTCATTATCCTCTTCATTCTCCTGTTCCCCAAGTAGCAGGGGTCCTGCTGTCAAGAACCAAGGCTAGTATGATTAACATTGATTAAATAGTATGATTTATCTGTGGGTTAGCCTGGGAACCTAATAGCTATATTCTATAGAAAAATATGTTCTTGGTGACAAATAGCCATCTACAAATGAACATTTGAAATATACTCTTTTACAAATTGACCTTCATATTTTATTATATTTTATTTTCCATTTACTTAACAAATGCATTTTAAAATGGCATTGATATATATTCAATTGTAAGCTAGAGAATCAATAAGGAATAAGCAAATAAGAATCAGGGAAGATAGTGTCAAAAGAATTTCTCAGAATAAATTTTGGTTAACAAGTGTTCTCAATGAGCAAAAGCCAGAAAATATTTATTTTTATTGTTTATTTTTGTCAGCTCTAGCTTAGCATTTAGAAAATTAACTGTGTTTATGAATATATTCTATTGTATTGCCCAGATCTCATATAAACTTAAAGTTGAGAAGGTAACATTTCATAACAAATAGCCATCTACCTGATACCTGAAGATGAATCAGTGCCTGACTGATGCACTTACATTAAAAACTGGACAAAATATTTTAGTCAACATACTTAGTAACTAGAGAGAAGGGCAAAATAAAAGAAAAATATGTACATTCTTGTTTTTTTGTGAATTACCCTGTCATAGCACAGAATGTTACAAGCATGGGCAAAAGTAGCTATGCTTCCAAGAGAACAAGAGGAGGAATTAATTCATCTCAAGCATATTCAAATTCCATCAATGATTTATGACCATTTATGAGAAAAAGGAAATATCAATTTCTAAACTTATATTTAATATTTACAAATATGTAAATTAGGCTGTCTCAGAAAAGTGTAGCAGATGTCTCTATCATCTTGATGCTGATGGACTGCCTAGGTATTACTTTAAAATGATAGATTGGCAAGGAGAATATTATTTTCTACTTTAATCTATCGTATTCATTTGGAAGCATTAATTCTTTTAAAGAAGATTATATATGCAATCCAATCTTGTCAGCCTGGCTCTATTTAATGGGATGTTCTATTTAAATGTGAGGACATATTGATCTCATTCTGAAGTTTCTATCTAGTATCTATCAAGAGGATAAAGTTTGAACATTTTCCATCGTGGGTACTGTTCCAAAATTTTTGAAATTGAATATGCTATAAAGAAAAAAGCACAACAGTAACTTTTCTCCTTTTGCTTTGGAGGGGGGTTGGGGGGGAGAGAGAGAGAGAGAGAGAGAGAGAGAGAGAGAGAGAGAGAGAGAGAGAGAGAGAAAAGAACAATGAAGGAAGTTGTGATCTTTCTTTACACAGGATCTTTTAGCAAGAGGATAAAATACTTACCTCAAGGGAAAAGTAAGTCAAAGGACCCATTTCTCCTTTATTTTGAAAAGTGAATCATTTTGTTCTGAGGCTCTGAGCCATAAACTGTCACAACCTCCACAATGTTCCAATGTATGGTAGTAGGGTTCCTTTGCATATACTATTTCTGGGCTCTCATGAAAATGATTTGAACTAAGTGAATCAACTTACTTTGAGATCTTGGATTGGTCTTGACTGCTTCAAATTGGGTTGTGGAAATGCTCTCACTAAATTATTTTTTATTTTTTATAGCTCTGTATAAAAGTTATGACAAATATTTCTCTTTTTAAGAGAGAGGAATGGGCCCTAACTGGTTTGGCTCAGTGGATAGAGCATCGGACTGAGGACTGAAGGGTCCCAGGTTCGATTCCGGTCAAGGGCATGTTCCTTGGTTGCAGGCACATCCCCAGTAGGGGGTGTGCAGGAGGCAGCTGCTTGATGTTTCTCTCTCATCGATGTTTCTAACTCTCTATCCTTCTCCCTTCCTCTCTGTAAAAAATCAATAAAATATTTAAAAAAACACACAAAAAACAAAGAAACTCCTTTAAAAGAGAGAGAGAGAGAGAGAGAGAGAGAGAGAGAGAGAGAGAGAGATTAAAGTGAGAGAGAAACATTCATGGGTTGCCTCTGTATGTACCCTGACCTGACCAGAATCGAATCCACAACCTAGGTTTGTGTCCTGACCTGGAATTGAATCCACCACCTTTTGGTATATGGGATAATACTCCTACCAATTGAGCCACACCAGCCAGGACACAAACATTTTTTTAGTATCCATTCAAAGGAGAGTATATTTAATATGGAAAGAGAGTGAAATGTTTTAATAAAATAAAAATTGACTATAAACAATGGCTGAAGTCAAGAATCATCATTTTAATGTGTATGTGTATGTATATGTACAATCCTATATAATAAAAGCCTAATATGCTAAGTGTCTGGTCGTCCAGTTTGCCATTCAACCAATCAAAACATAATATGCTAATGATATGCTAAGGCAGCTCAACTGCTCACTATGATGTGCACTGACCACCAGGGGGCAGAGGCTCCAACTGGTAGGCTAGCTTGCTGCTGGGGTCCAGCTGATTGGGACTGAGCAAGATGAGCTGGACACGGCCTGGAGCCCTCCCATGGTCCCTTCCTGGCTGGCCAACCTCCCACGTCCCTTCCCGGCCCCAATAGTGCACCGGTGGGGTCCCTTGGCCTGGTTTGTGGCCTCTCACAATCTGGGATCCCTCAGAGGATGTCAGAGAGCCAGGTTCTGCCCGACAGTGGAAAGACCGGTTGCTATGACACACACTGACCACCAGGAGGCAGATGCTCCACTCAGGAGCTGCCCCCTGGTGGTCAGTGCACTTCCACAGGGAGAGCACCACTCAGCTAGAAGCCGGACTCATGGCCGGTGAGTGTAGAGGTGGTGGCAGGAGCCTCTCCCGCCTCTGCGGCAGCACTAAGGATGTCCGACTGATGACTTAGGCCTGCTTCCTGTGGGTAGCGGGCCTAAGCTGTCAGTCGGACATCCCCTGAGGGCTCCTGGACTGTGAGAGGGCACATGAATTTCATGCACCAGGCCTTTAGTATTTTATATATTCCAAGCTGAAAAGTAAAAAATTAATTTATAGTGCTGTATAGAGCATAAATGATATTGAATAACAAATATTTTTATTTAAGTGTTCCACATTAAAGTATTTTAGCCTAGTAGAATTTTCCCAGTAAGGTTTGGATTACATTTTGCATATAAATATTAAGTAAAATAGTTTGTAATCATAAAAACAATATATTTAGCTAATTGAAGATATTTTTATTGTAAAACAAAAATAGAAATGACTAATATGTAGAGATTTCTTTATATTTTAATAGAACTGAATTAAAATAAAAATTTTAAGTTTTGATGGTATATGGTGAATAACTATCAAAAACACAATTTAAGCATACTTAGCAAATTTTTGTTTGGATTACACTAATGATTGTATTAAAGTGTAGTGTTTACTCTTAAAAGCTTAGTGAAATTAAATTAATAAGCATCCATATACTGTGTTCTGAAGATGTCATCAGATCTGAGACAAAATTTCATGTCTTAAAGGGCCTAGAATATGAATCTGGGATATCTAATTACCTTCACAATGGATTTGCAACTATAAGTATAAATTTTGTATGTGTGTTTACATGAGATGTTTCCTTAGAGTTTCTGCTCAAATCCCTAATATAAGCATAGTTATGATTATAGCATAAGAGCTAGGAAGTATGCTATATGTACATGTGATATAGAGAGATTATACAGCTAACATAGGCCATTATTAATAGGAAATTTGAATTTGAAAGCAATTATTCAGACTACTGGGATGACACCAGATTTAGTGCCAGCATGCAAAAAGGTGAAAACAAAACTCTGTCTTAGAAATAAATGCGCATCCATTTAATATTCACAGGAAGTGAAATTACTTTCCTAAAAGATGCTCCCACTCATTTTTATATTATTTTTCATTATATATGAAATAAAGTACCTCTTCCTGACAAGCTCATGACTTTTTGCTCATGATATATTTTTTCAAGAGGCATTCACTATACTTTCCTTACAAGAAAAAGTGTTAGATTTTTTATTAATTACTATCTAACTGGAATCAAAATGTCAAAGGGATCTAATTACTAAATAACAGAAATTAGAAATGGGATAAAATTTCACTTATCTGGCTTAACAATGAAACAGATATTTCAAAACATATACCCACACAATAGGCATTTCTATTTGTATTTGGAATGCATTATTAAAATCAATTTGTATCCATAGCTAATGACTGAAGGAGTTGGCACAAATCCACTGTGAATGATAGTGGGAAATTAGCCTGGGAGTCAATTTGCAGAATATTCCCCTTCATTCAAGTGAATGTTTCTGTAGAAAGGTTGAAAGCTGCAACATGTTCTTGATGGATGGCTCTAAATAATCAAAAGTTCAAAATAAATTTGGAACCTCTTTTTCAAGGACCCGTACAAGGTTATCTGTAAATAATGTGTGTGTGTGTTTTGGGGGGGGGGGACCACTGTTTGTTTGTTTTTACTATTTGTTTTTACTTTAAATTACATGACATTTAATATTATAGCAGTGTCAGGTGTGCAGCATAGGAGTTAGACAATCATATACATTTATGAACTGATCCCTCAATAATTCTAGTACCCTCCTGGCACCATACATAGTTATTACAGTATTACTGACTCTAGTCCCTATGCTGTGCTTTACATCATGTGACCCTTTTGTAATTACCGATTTGTACTTCTTAATCCCTTCACCTTTTTCACCTAATTCCTCAATCCCCCTCCACTCTGGCAATCCTCAGTATTTTTCTCTGTATCTATGAGTCTGTGTAAAGAAGACTTTTTAACTAATAGGTGATTAGAGGTATTTTTAAAATAATATTTAATAAAATATTTATAAATTGTATCTCATTTTTCCTCTTTTGCATATATTTTGGGGAAAAAAATTCTAAAGAGGGTGGTCTCGTGTGCACTTCTAAATCCAGTACCTATTCTGTTCTGCCTTAAAACCTTAGCTGTTTGTCCCTGTTTCAGTCTAAGTCCCTGTTGGCTTCATGTCTGATGGCCCTCGGGAATTCCAGGACTCATAGCATTCTTGGTTCCTGGTGGTCCCTGCTCTGCTTGCCTCTACAGAATCAAGCTGTAGGTAAGGTTACCTTTCATAGTGAATCCTCCTTTCATGTTGGCCAATAGTCCAAGACTGGAAACCTATGTTATTGAACAAATAGGAGAAAATAGGGGAAATCGTGTTGAAAACATCCTGTTAAAGACTCAAAGACAAAAGAAAACACATCTCTCTCTCCTCTCTCAGTCTGTCTGCCTTCCGCGTACACACACATTCAAACATGGGAGGTCACTGGGTTGCATAATTTTTGCTCTTCAAGGACCGTTTTCTGTCTTTCTGCATCCTGTTTGGCTTTGTGTTCTAGGGAGCTGGGCTATGAGGACTGACTCTACAGGACCCTTTTCCTTTTGCCTTTTAATTTGGTTTTAGCCCAAGGGAGATGATGGGATACATTTGGAAAATGGGAGGAAAATGAGATAAGAGTATATATGTCACTAACTTCCGCTATAGGCCATCACTCTCCCAAAGGACACAGACGTTGTGTAAAGTGTCTTGCTCTACTCAGTGGTAACCTCAGGGAACTCCTTGTTATCTCCACCACTTTCCCCTTCAGACTGTAGGTGGTAATACTTTCTTTTCCTTGCTAGTCTTGGGCTAATGTCTCATTTGTTTTTTGTTTGTTTGTTTTTGTTGGGGGGTTTTCTTTTCTCTTAGGCTCTACCTGCTACTTTGAAATTAACTATTTTATTAAATCTGCTTCAATTATAAGCCAGAAGTCTGACTGAGTAGTCCTTAGCAGAAACCTCTTTCTGACCATGTTTTCTTTCTGGATTCCTCACCTCTTTCAATCTCTCTCAGGGAGGGCCCTTTTCTCTTGATTTTAGGTACGTAAAGCCTACCGCTCTTCAGGATGATGTACCAAAGACTCTAGCCCCTTCTTGTACACGGGTGATGTGTAGTGCAAAGTAATCTCAGCAGGATATTGCTGAGTGGCTGACTTAATTAGTCCAGATTGTGGCCCCTATTTGTATTTGCTAAGTTGTTGACTTTCATGGGTAGTTGTTTGTTTGTTTTTATTTTTTTAATAGAACATATATATCTCCCAAGGACAAACTATTATTCTCCTAGGTAGTAAAACAAAATCTCAACAGCAAGTCAATATTTTCCTCAAAGCACGGTATAGACAAGTCTATATAGATACAGCTCTATGTACTATTTTCCAGAATGTTGTTACTCCTTCTTTTCTCATCTTTCAGTTTCCAGACTGGGCCCAACAATGTACCATACATAAGAAATGTGGTTAATTATAATGTGTTTCTAAACAACATAATGCCCAACAAGTTGTTTCAAAATGGGCCAAAGACCTGAACAGACACCTCATCAAAGAAGATATACAGATGGCTCATAAGCATATTAAAAGATGCTCCTTGCCCGCCTGTGCCTGCATTACTCAGTGGTTGAGCTTCAACCTATAAACCAGAAGGTCACTGTTCGATTCCAGGTCAGGGTACATGCCTATGTTGTGGCTTCATCCCCAGTGTGGAACCTGCAGGAGGCAGATGATCAATGATTCTCTGTCATCATTGATGTTTCTATCTCTCTTCCACTTCCTTTCTCTCTGAAATCAATAAAAATATATTTTAAAAAAAGATGCTCCACATCATATGTCCTTAGGGAATCTTATATAATAAAGAAGTAATATCCAAATTAACCTTCACACCCTCACAAGATGGCTGCATACAACCAGACTGGCAGGGGGGTTAGTGAGGGATGACCAAACAACTGAACAGCAGGCTGCATGAGGCCACCAGGCCAGCAGAGGGGGGCAGTTTGGGGCAACCAGACAGGCAGGCAGGTAAGCAATTAGGAGCCAGTGGTTGCAGATTGGAGAGGGTGCAGGCTGGGCTGAGGGGAACCCCCCTATGCACGAATTTCATGTGCCAGGTCTTTAGTTCTATATAATAAAAGGCTACTATGCAAATCGACTGAACAGCAGAAGGATTGGTTGCTATGACACACACTGACCACCAGGGGGCAGACACTTAATGCAGGAGCTGCCCCTGGTGGTCAGTGCACTCCCACAGGGGGCGTGCCACTGAGTCAGAAGCCGGACTCATGGCTGGCAAGCGCAGTGGAGGTGGTGGGAGCCTCTCCTGTCTGTGGCAGCGCAAGGATGTTCGACTGCCGGCTTAAGCCCATTACCTGCAGGAAGCAGGCCTAAGCCGTCAGTCGAACATCCCCTGAGGGCTCCTGGACTATGAGAAGGCTCAGGCCAGGCTGAGGGACCCCCTGAGTACCTGCATTTTGTGCACTGGGCCTCTAGTAGTAAAATAAAACAATGAACTACCACTACACAACTGTTAGACTGGCCCTCCAAAAAACAACACTGATAATACCAAATGCTGACAAAAATATAGAAATCACATTAATTGGTAGTGGGAACACACAATGATAAGGCCACTTTGGAAGATAATTTAGCAGCCTGTGGGTTGTTGTTTTTTAGTGTGGTTAATCCTCACCTGAGGATATATTTTTTCCCATTGATTTTAGAGAGAGTGGAAGGGGGATAAGAGGCAGAGAAACATCAATGTGGGAGAGACACATCAATTGGTTGCCTCCTGCAGGTCTCAACCCGGGCCTGAGATCAAGCCTGAAACCAAGCAAGGTACTTGCCCTTGACCGGAATCAAACCTAAGACCCTTCAGTCCTGGGGCTGACACTCCAACCACTAAACCAAACCAGCTAAGATGATCAGGTTTTTTGTTTTGCTTTGTTTTGTTTAACAGAACAACCTATTACCATATGATTCAGCAATCATGATCCTTTGTATTTACTGAAATGGGGTGAAAACTTATGACCACACAAATATCTCCACATGGAGTATCTATAATAATAAAAGGTTAATACCTTAATTAGACCAGACATCTTCCTGGACGTCCTTCCTGACAGAGCTGGGGCTGGAGGGAAGCCAGTCCAGGTCCCAGGTGCCTGTGGGTGGCAGGAAGAGGGAAGAAGCCCAGATCCTGGGTGCCTGACAGTGGCCAGAGGAGGGAAGCAGCCAGGGTCCCGGGTGCTGGAGGGAAGCCGGTGCCAGCAGCTTGGGGAACGAAGGCCTACTCGTTCACAAATTTTCATGCATCAGGTCTCTAGTTTATTTATAATTGCCAAAACTTGGAACAAACAAAATATTTACTCTTCAATATGTAAGTACATAAATAAACGATGGTACTTCCAGACAAAGGTTATTATTCAAGTCTAAAAATAAATGAGCTATTAATCCATGAAAGACATAGAAGAAACTTAAAAGCATACTTAAATGCGAGAGCCCAATCTGACAAGGGTACATACTGTAGTATTCCAACTATATTATATACTTGAAAAGTCTAAACCATGGAGACAGTGAAAAGATCGGTGATTGTTAGGGACTGGAAGGAATGATCAAAGCACAAATAATTTTTAAGGCAGTAAAACTATTTTTCTGATACTATACACAATATTATACATTTGTCAAAACCAATAGAATGTACAACACTGAGAGTGAGCCTTAGTGTAAAGTATGAATATGGGTGCTAACGATGTGTCAATGTAGGGTCCTGGAGCATAACAAATGCATCACCCTGGTGCAGCATATTGACATCAGGGAAGGCTGTGTATTTGTGGGGGCAGGTGGTATAGGAGAATCTCTGTATCTTCTGCTCCATGCTCTCTGAACCTAAAACCACGCTAAAAAAAATCTGTGTAAACAACAACTAAGTTAATATGTCATGAGGGTTTTCAGTTCTATTTCCATCCTTCTCCATATCAATACATAGTAAGGAGAGAAGACCACTGTAGAGAAGTTACCTTCTGTTCCCACAGTGATTGTTTGCCCAGCATCACATCACTCCCTAGCTGAAGAGTTGAGCATTATGGATTTGTCATGGCAACAATTTTTTTAAGCCAGTATAGACTTACATGGAAAATTACAGTTAGAGAAAGCCTGGGTCTTTAGAATTTCAGATTTTTCAAAATATTTCACAAAATCAAGTCATTCTTTTATTTTTATTAAATAATATGTGGAAACTGTCTACATTGCAATGACATAATATTTCATGCTATTATCTTGAAGTGAATAATTATATCAATGTTTATTTCTTTAGAGATTCCTACTATGACTTTCCTCACTATAATATTTTTTATAATTTACAAAACATTTTTATATACGAAATTTCATTCTCTCTTCATCCGAGTTAAATAGAAATGATCATTGATATTTTCTAATCACCTAGACTTAGTCACCTGTTGATTGTACCTGAGAAATGAATCTCAAATCTTTTCCTTCTTGCGTCCCTTTCTTAACCAGTTTTCCTGTCATCATCACTTCCTCTAACCTGATATTAAGTTCACCTTTGGAATTATAAATCTGTGATGGGTGCGCGTGCGTGTGTGCGTGCGTGTGCTTGTGCGTGTGTGTGTGTGTGTGTGTGTGTGTATACCATTCCCATTTAAAAACAAAGAGAAAATTGGTAACCCATTTTCCACAAGAAAACAAAAACAAATTCCACAGCCTGGTTCTCTAAAACTTTCAAAGTTTAGTCTTTGCCTACCTTTCTAGTCACATTTCCAACTACTACCCATTCCTTAACCAATAAACTTTATTTTCAAGATGACAGAATTTATCAGCCTTAAGGCACCATGAGTTTCATGTTTCCATGGCTTACATATACTACCTCCCCTTCTTTTTAGAATATCCTTCCTCTTCCCCTCATTAAAGTCTATTTATCATCTCAAACACAGCTAATATCCTTTGATCTGGGTAGTCTTACCAACCTTGACTTCCCTAGGGAGAAACGGTGGCTCCAACTCGCCCAGGTCTTTATACATACCTATCAGATTTAAAGCAGTCTATTCCACTAGATTGGCTTTCCTGGTGGAATTATTCATTTATGCAAAGCACAGAGTGGACACATGATAAATACTTACTGGAAGAATGAAGGGGTAAATGAATGGACCTCCGTCTTTCAAACTGAGGCTTAGAGAGGATGAGTGACTGGATAATAGAAAGGGAATTAAGTCCAGAAGATGACATGGGTATTCCAGGATCCACTATTCTTTCTGCAGAAGTCCCTCGGAAAGTTTTTCAAAATATAGATGCCACATCTCAGGCCAGACACAACGCGTCCGAGTCTCTGAGCCAGGATGTACACATTTCTAAGGCTCTGCAGAAAAATAGTGTGAGAAGTGAGAGGTGAAATCCACTCTTAATTGTGCCACATCACCCCACACCCCATCACACCCACACCCGAGTGCAGAAACACTGTTTCTGGCTCCACAGACACAAAGTCTTCTGTCAATATTTCTGGAATTCTAGACTTCTGTTCAGGAAGAGGAGTATTGGGGGGATGGACTACTGTGACAACAAGTGTTGTAGAAGAAAGGGGAGACTCAAACCATGCATGTCAGGGGGTGCAGCATCTGACCACTCACCCTTTGCAGGGGAGCCAGGGATATTGTGAGAAAGAGGGAATATGCCAGGCTACTCCAGAGTTGCTGATCAAGACACATCAAGACAGATATAAATTTGCCTACAAATTGCAGAAAAGAATGGCTTCCACTTAGTCAATCTGAGATAACTTCTGATACTCCTGCAACCTATCACCTTTTTGAAAGGGCACATATTTTAATGGACCAGGGATCATTCAAAACTCGTATTAATTTGTAACTTTTGCCACACATCCCTTAAAAATGGCATTCTGTGTTTTCAGAGTAGTGGGGGAATCATATTTAGAAAGTTGGGGAAAAATCAACCTGCAGGTAGAGATTATATCCCCAAATGTACCAGTATACTTGCTTTTTCACTGTGTGCAATAGGGTTTTGTTGTTTGTTTGCTTGAATGTTTTGCCACCAAAGACTTTAATAATAAGACATTCAAGAATTCTTTGTGAACCAACCCAAATCCCACATCACTGTTTATGGAGCCTTGTTCTGCTGTTATTGATTACATATGAATTCCCTGGTATCCCAAGCCATAAATAATTGTATTTTCTTCCTCTTATTCCCCTCCTACCTACTGTTCCCTTTGCCCTGACCTACCAGGTGCCACATTCTGTGTGAGTGCTACAGGCAAGCCTTGATTTGGAGGGGGTGGTACTTTGTTTCTTATTGGCCTGCTCAACCCAGCATCCCTGCAACTCTTTTGTTTGTTCTGGTCTCCCAGTTTTCTTCACCCTAAAGCCAATCGCTTGCAGTGAGCTAAGACCCCAAAATCGATTCAATCGCATTGCTGCATGATCTTTTCATTATTTCGGGCTTGTCTTTTCAGATGCTCTGTTTCATTTCTCTGTTGTTGAGAAGTTTGAAAGCTCCTAATTCTAATGAGCATTAAAATCCTCAGGAGTAACTCTTCTCTTCCCATCAGCTATTTCTGTGTTCTTGCCGAGTTCACTTGCCCTTTAATCTTGGGGCCTCATTAGTCACTTTTATACTGGGATAAAGGGTTGAATTTTACGGAATGGAAGCTCACACTCTGCAAACACTGACATTTCCTCTGTCATCATGACTGCATATGGCAATTGCTGTTACCAGCATTTGTCCAAAAATTTAGTCTGAAAGATAAAGTTATTTTTCTTAGGTGCACCAGACTGATCTTTTGTGTTCCATAAATATTCATGTAAAAGATTTCAAGAGTCAGGGAGAACCATGGATAATCATACTATTGCTTGTGAGAAAAATTAAAGGAAAACAATAAATATTTGTTTGCATAAATGCTATACATATATTAGCAGAAAGAGAGAGCCAGAGCCAGAGAGAGATAGACAGAGGGAGAAAGAATGAGGGTCTATGGTAGGGCAACTCACAAAGTCTATTTCATTTATCCACTAAAGAAGAAGTGCATTAGAATTTCAGCAATATATACAGAGCCTAATGGGAGACCTTAGGGATGGGTGCTTTAGAGGCACTAAAAGATTATCTCTGACATTGAAAATGCTGGTCTCTTGTCCTTGCCTTTTAGTCCCTCTTTCTTCAAAGCTTCGCCTCTGGAAGGACTGACTGCAGTGATATGCTTATAGCTCCATTTGCAGACTTTCTTATAGGTTCATAAATGGAGACGAGAAGGAGGAGGGAAAGGAATAAAATTTAATAACTGAATAAAAATGTAAATAAAGATTTGCCTAAAATTACTTGTCCAAGAAATAATTCTCCCTCCCCCTTAAGCTAATACTTTGATAAGCTCAGTACAGTGATCCTGATTTGGAGCGTGACCTTTGAAAATGCTCTCCAGCTTGATTAAAGATGTATTAAATTTGTTTAAATAAACCTCGTTGTAATGGCACATCATTTGTAAGAAGCTATTAGGGGGCTGGAAACTGTGCTGCTGTATTTGCATGAAAATGTGCCCTGCTCCAATAGAGGATCTCTCCTGAATTAACTGCAAAGGGAAAGTGACACTTTCATAATTTTCTCTGACAAAAAATAAAAGAAAGACAGAAAAACTTTATGCAAAGCTCTGCAAGAGAGGGGACAGCTGCATGTCAGTTACAGAGCCATACGTGTAGTCAGTACTCTCAGTCCAACCAGCATTCTTTTTTAAATGTTATTTTTATCGTTGAAAGTATTACAGATGCCCCCCCTTTTCCCCCACTGACCTCCCCCATCCCTCCCCCACCTCCAACCAGCATTCTTGATGTCCTCAGTGTATTTGGCTACATGCAATAAATGAATATTATTTGCCAATTATGTTGCTCCCAGAATGGCTTCATCTTTAAGTCTATGTGTGTGAGCACATGAATTGTTTGAGAGTAACCAAGTCCACAGGGATGTCCAAAGGAAGCTGCATTATCACATACCTTAAAATTCCAGGATTAAAATCCCTCCCTGGCTTCAATTTTGGTGCAATCTCTGCAAAGGTGATGCTATCTGGGTTTTGGGAGAAGTTTGAGCACCTGAATGCCTTCCCCCACCTCTCCCACAAGCAGCCTATAGTCATCATATGTACGGTAATTCCTACCAGTGGTTCCCAAATGAGCTGCCACTCTGATGAAAGAGGGTCTCTACTTTAATTCAAATATGAAACTAAAATCTTTCACATCTTCTTGTAAGAGTCAGGGTTTGAAGCCACGTGCCAATTTGGAGGAACTCTGGCCTCTTCCTAGTCACCATTTTCCCATCTACTCAGGAACAAAAAGGCCCATTTTTAACCTAGCTTCTTCCTGATCAGTCCTATTTTACTGTTGAAAAGTTTTAATTCTGTTTGCTGAAAATTGCCATAATTGATCCGGTGTATGGAGTCTTCTCGCTGAGCTGCCTAAAGCCAGTGCTCTGACATAAGCAGGCAGGGAAATGGCATTCAGCTCCCTGCCACACTCGGGCAGCTACTCTGTTCCAGGCATTGTGCTAAGAATGTTCACTTTTTAAAAATTCTTAAAATAGCCTCATAATTAGATAATATTCTCATAATTATAAGTTGAGAAACCGAGGCTCAGTAACTAGCCTGAAATCACATAATTAGCAAGGTCGAAGCTGTGTTTTCAGCTTTAGTTTGTCTGACTCTGATGCCCATGCCATTTTATTATACTAACTTTGGCTCGAATTTACCATCTGGAGGTAAATTAAAGGGCCCAGCTATGAGGCATGACTGGCAATATTGATTAACGGTCCCAGATTCAGAGACACATAGACATACGTCCTCAATAAGATAAACTACTCATGGAGCAGGACAATGCTATCCTGGCCAGCAATGATTAGGGAGGCCAAATTGTTATCTATCATTTTGAATCTCTCTCTCTCTCTCTCTCTCTCTCTCTCTCTCTCTCTCTCTCTTCCTCTTTAGATTTTCTTTGAGGCTATGGCGTTTTCTGTTAAATATTTTAGATAGCACATTTTCAACATTAAAACTTTTTCCTTTAATTTTCCAATAGAGCTTAATGTAATTTGAGATGAAATCTGGAGATTAAATTGAGTTATATTTTGACCATGAGTTAAATGAATCTAAATAATAATGTTTCTCTGCTATCTAAATTTACATGAAGGCAATCCAAAAAGTTTAGAGCAATGGAAACATGTTTCAAGTCAGTACCTAGTTTTCTTAAGTGACTACTATGAAGGATACAATGGGAAATGAAAGGAAGGGAAGGAAATTCAAGAACTGTTTATCAGAAAACTAGAAAATGAATGCACAGACATTCTTTGGTTGTATCTGAGAGGAGGTCAAAGCATGTTGAGACAATCCCTCTTTTTTATTATTATTATTTTCCTACTAATATCCATATGAAATTAAAAAATGAGAATATTTTAATATAAGAAAAAAATTAGAATATTGTGTCTAACCTGCTCATTCAATCAAAAAAGACAAAATAGCCCAGCCAGCATGGCTCAGGTTGAGCGTCAGCCTATGAACTGGGAGGTCACGGTTCAATTCCTGGTCAGGGCACATGCCCAGGTTGCAGGCTCCATCTCCAATGTGGGGTGTGCAGCCAACAATGATTCTCATCATTGATGTTTCTATCTCTCTCTCCCTCTCCCTTCCTTTCTGACGATCAATAAAAAAATATTTTTTAAAAATAAACAAATAAAAAACTTGTAAGTCATTGTCCAGCTGATAGTTTCTCTTTGTATTCTTTCTGCTACATAACTGACTCACCCAGAGACAGATCTTACATTTGATGTGTTCAAAACTAAGAAGGCTTTCAGAGAAGGTGTCATGTCAACCTTGTAAAATTTGTTGTATTCTTTTGTTTTTCACCCAAAATCTACTTTAAAAATTTTCCTCCCAAACTAAAATAGAAAAGTCTCAAAATAATAAATGCTCAGGAAAACCGGGAAGCAGTAAAGCTATCATTTTTGCATAAGGTTCTTGTTAAATTTCTGTTTTCATTGGTTCAAATGAGCTTCTTGCTTCTAAACATAATCTTCATCCACCTGAGGCTCTGAAGTGCCATCTCCAAAGTGCTTTCACGTGTTCTCCATAAGCAGTATTTAACATTCAGATAATGAGGAAAGGCACGTCTTTAAAAAAAAAAAAAAATATATATATATATATATATATATATATATATATATATTGACTTTTTACAGAGAGAAAGGGAGAGGAACAGCGAGTTAGAAACATCGATGAGAGAGAAACATCGATCAGCTGCCTCCTGCACACCCCCTATTGGGAATGTGCCTGCAACCAAGGTACATGCCCTTGACAGGAATCGAACCTGCGACCCTTCAGTCCACAGGCCGACGCTCTATCCACTGAGCCAAACCAGTCAGGGCAGGCAGGTCTTTATAACCTAAGTGGGGTACAGGCACTACCCGTGCTCCCCTGAGGTCGGTGGAGGCCCGCAAAGGGTTACATGCTCTTTGCCAGAGATCTATGCACAGGTTTGTTTTGCTGCAGACAAAGCAAAAGGGAACTCTTTCTGAATCTTTTGCATTAGGGCCCAAAATTTACACTAATGCTCCTGCCTTCTAGTGCTTTTTTCCTCCTCATTTCCTTTGAGTTTTTAATTTACCATTCCCAGCTGAGATACTTGAGCAGATAGAAGCAACCGAGCTCCAGGCTAATTGGTTCATCATGTACTTTATGATAATTTTCATTCTGGATTTTGATTAGGTCAGTGTGCGGACTGCTTTGGTCAAAGATTGTAATGATCTGCCCATTAACTCTGAAATAGGGTCTTTGACTGTACTCATCTTATTAGATATCTCAGCTGCCTTTAACTGTGCTAACCATAAAATATTACTTAATGTCCTCTGCTGGACTCTAATATTTTCCATATTTGCTTTAGTCCTACTCAACTCAATTTGTTACCTTCATTGGAAGTTCTAAATGTTGCCGATGGGCGGATGACATAATTTCTTCTTAAGAATCAGTAAGAATTTGTAGGATCAGCCCTAACCGGTTTGGCTCAGTGGATAGAGCGTCGGCTTGTGGACTCAAGGGTGCCAGGTTCGATTCCGGTCAAGGGCATGTACCTTGGTTGTGGGCACATCCCCAGTGAGGATTGTGCGGGAGGCAGCCAATGGATGTTTCTAACTCTCTATCCCTCTCCCTTCCTCTCTGTAATAAATAAATAAATAAATATGTAAATATGTAAATAAATAAATAATTAAAGAATTTGTAGGATCACCTCTTCACACATATCCGGGGCAGTGAAGTGTATCACTGTTCCTCTGAGTCAGCCAGACATGGTTGCATTTGCAGCGCCACCACTTACTATTTCTCTAACTGGTGACTTACCCACTTTTTGCCTGTTTCTCCAACTGTGGTCCTAAAATCTATGACACGTCCATAATGCATAGCACAGTGTTATGCATATAAGAGAAGTACAATTAACACTGTTATTATTACCCTTTTTTAAGGGTATCAAAGCAGATTTAAAACATTGTAACTCACTGAAATGTAGGTTTAGACTGTAACTTGGAGAATATAGCAATTATTCAGGGTTCAAGCTAGGACAATTTAGATTAAGCTTTCTTGCCTTTCAGACAGCAGTATTTGGGGAAGTGGAAGTGTTTGGATAGTTGATTCTATTCTCACTTTCACTTTGTGTGTCTGACATTCTATTAGATTTTGGTTAATTTCATCTTGGACTTTATTAGTATATATTTATATGAATCAACATTACAGAGGGGTGACACTGTCTTTGCTTACATTTTATTGACTCAGATTCATTTACAATTTATTTGTTAGAAATTTGGAATTCATTTTGAATGATAAATTTTGTAATTCATGTCAAGCCACTGCTTCCATCCAAATTCTTATTTTTCTCCTATTTTAAAATTCAATTATTTTAACCATTTGGAAACTTGTTTTTAAGTCTCCATGTAATTTAATTTATTTCTAATATTGTTTCCCCTTTATTTTCTGTGATTTAACATTTAGACATGAGTGAATGTTATTCTCAAAAGACTAAGAAATTCTAACAGAACTGCTTTTATACAACCAAAGAGAAAATTTGAAATATGGTTTTCCAAAAACTGGTTTCCAGGAAAATAAACCACTTAGCCTAAATTATCTGAATGAACAATATATTTAGAAGAAAAACTCACTGTTGTTCATATGTATGTATATATATCAACTGACCTTTCTATTCTATCCTATTATATTTTTAAAAGTTCTACTTTTTAATGACAGAATAAATAAAATAGTTAAATATCAAAGATAAAATTTTATTGTTTTTTGAATATTTGGTTATTGTGTAATGGACTAGTGAAGTTTGTATGGTTAATAAAACACACATGAATTAATAAAATAAATTATTATTTATTCAATGTAAGTTATTTTTTATATTTAATGTTAATTAAATTACTAAGTTATGATAGTCAGGATTTCCATATAATTTTAATTCTAGTGGCAATGATAATGTAAATGATAGAAAATGAAAGTACCACATTCACTTTATACTAAATTTGTATATAATTTTATAAAATTTTAAAAATAAAAATAAAAGAACGAAAAGTTAGATTTTCTGTTTTAAAAATATTTTTACTTTTCAATGATCAAAATTATCTATTAAAGTCAAAGATAAATGCTAATTACTAAATACAATTTAAATTATTTAAATAAATGAAAACTTTTAATTTTGAAAGTTATATTAAAACTTATTAAACACTTCTATAGTAATAAAACTATCACAGTTCTCACCTAACAGATACAAGGAAGGGGTGCCACGCATCACAATGTTACATCTGGACCTACATAGAAAAAAAAAGTTAACCATGAGTTGCTTAACATTGAAAAATAGTTCTCAGCCATCAAGAGCAACTTTTACAAATACTATATTAATTCATGAATATCTCCAGAACTTCAAATTAGAACAAGAAAAAAAAGCATGAAAATGGACACTTAACATTCCTGGGAAATGATAACTATGTGCAAAAATTTATTGCATGCATGCTCTCTGGAAGGAACAATTCGACAAGTTAATTAATTTGTCTACCAAGTGCTTCTACTGCTTGTGCTCTCTACTCTCTGAAGCCCTATCCCTCTCATGCGTCAGCAGGAGCAAGCCCTTCACATCTTTATGGCATTTTGATTCAATTGTCTTTTATTTCAAGAACACAAGGCAGGAGATATGGAATAGCACTCCTTGAAGAGAGAATGGTGTGAGCCACAAAGTGGACCTTCAGGGTTATGGGTCTTACTCCTGAATGCCAGACACACTCATCTGTAATTTAATAAACTTGTTCTTTTCTTGTTTCGAAGATGTGAGATCATCTAAAGCAGTGGTTCTCAACCTTCTGGCCCTTTAAATAGAGTTCCTCATGTTGTGACCCAACCATAAAATTATTTTCGTTGCTACTTCATAACTGTAATGTTGCTACTGTTATGAATCGTAATGTAAATATCTGATATGCAGGATGGTCTTAGGCGACACCTGTGAAAGGGTCATTTGACAGCCAAAGGTGTCGCGACCCACAGGTTAAGAACCGCTGAAAAGTGTAGAGTTCCTCATGTCCAACTCTAAGGATATCAATTGCTCTTGTTTTAAGTTGTATTCTCCACAATACAACTTCTCCCATTAGGGGCTCCCCACTGTCTCCAGGAAAAAAGGTCTTAAATGACATTCAAACCTAAGGCCATGACTCAGACCTTGCCTACTTTTCTAGGTTCAGTTCTTACTACTCTCAGACCCTGCCTTGGTTCCCTTGCTTATTTTCCTCTTTTCATAATATTCCCTGTTCTTTTACGTGGTAGAGTCAGGACTTTTATACAACGTCCAAATTCAGGACCTGTGTTCTTAACCACTATATTCTACTACCTACCATCACCCAATTGTCTATTCTGCTATGAAGCATCTATTGCTTCACTTTCCTTCACAAGAACATTTAGTAATTCCTACCAACTAACAGGAAATGTTTATATATAATTTTATTGCACCACATTTTGAATCTTAATTGCTTACTAAAGTGAATCATTACTTCTCTTTTCATGTTAGGCATATTTATTCTTAACTAGATTATATACTCCATGAAGGCAAAAATTATACCTTATAGTTTGTGATGTTCCCCTTATTGCTAAATATCATGACTGTGGCATTTAATAGTTACAATCTTAATTAATCCATTTTTATATAAAAGACTACCTATAGTTGAGAGATGCTTTGTGTATAATGAGTCATTTTGTTATTTGCTTTTTCTCTCCAATTAATTTGGTAAAATTTCCAGCTAGAACATCATGTTTGTATAATTTATCATAGGGCCATTCTTCTTCTCCACTGGGGACACCTTCTTGTTCTACATCTGTGTGTGCTTGGGGCGGACACCTGGTGGAAGGTCTGTTCACAGGCATGCAGATGGGTGCTGAGAGCACACCACCCCCTCGTGAAAACTGGCTGCTACTGAGAGAAACACCTTATGTCCTCTAATCCAAAACCATTTTGCACATTTTCCTTACCAGGATTTAAAGAATATGCTCAGTTCCCATCCAAATGTGAGAAGTTTAATTTCAAGCTAAAATGTCACAATAGCAAAGAAGTACAAGTATAGAGATTCCTTATATCATTATCAGTTGGCATATCTTTTACTGGATACATACGTAGTACAAACCATTCTAAAATACTCTTAATAAAAACAGTAACACATTTTTTTTTTATTCTTGTGAATCTGAGTCATTTAAGAAGAAATGTCAAATAATGATTTTTCTCACACTGTCCAGTCTAGTCATGATAGCTTAAGAACTATTCATCTTTACCTCTCAAACATGTCTAAAATCTTTTTCTTCTGCCATGAGAATGTTCTTTTCTAAACCAGCACTGAGGATTCTTTAGAAGGGACAGATACACAATTAGCTGTTATGAATCTAAGAGACTTACAATTTCAGTTGTAATTATCTTTTTCTACTAGAGTACCCCATCAATTCATTAAAAGGTAAAGAAACAGATGAAATTGAGCAACAACTGTAAACCAGGTATTTATTCCAATAAGATTATCCACAATTACTTACATTTCTGATTTAAAAAATGTATAATGACAAATGATTACGGTTTGTGAGATCAGTTCAGCAGTTACCTCTACTTTGACAAATAAAGATCTTGCTTCTTCCAGAATCTCTGAATACTTTATTTTGAAAGTAGAGGCTCAGTGCATGAAATTTGTGCACAGGTAGGATCCCTAGGCCTGGCTGGCAATCAGGGCCTTCCAGCTGCTGGCCCGGGCCTTCCTTCGTTCTGTGCCACCTCCTGGTGGTCAGCGCATGTCATAGCTAGCAACCGAACTCCTGGTCTCCTGGTCGAACACGCGAGGGGACACTTTGCATATTAGCTATATATATGTATATATATATATATATATATATATATATATATATATATATATATATGTATATGTATATATATAAAATTGTAAAATATGGAACTCAATTTTTTGTTCTACTTTCCAGGTAAAAATATTCAAACTAATACATTTAATTCCATTTATAAAAAATAATCACCTTTTTCCTGAACTTATGGTAAAAAAGAATCATCTATGTAAGTTTTTTATTATTAAACCATTGATGGTTATTGTGTGTATACGTGTGTGTATATATATATGCATAGATGTATAAGACATCAATGCACAGCATTATAATGTAGGAAATGGAAAATAGGTACATTTAGAGAAGTATATGTTATTTTTTTATCCTAGAAATTGTTAATTGTAAGGAAAAAATGCTGATTATTGGAAGTTGGAGGTTTTTAGATGTAGAAATCGTGTAATTTTAAAGAGAGTAGCTTTAATAATATAGTATTCAAAATGAACAAATATCCTATATAATAAAGAGCTAATATGCTAATTAGACCGAACAGCCAAATAACCATCCAGATGACATTCTAGACGACCGTCCAGGCGACCTTCCTGATGAAGACAGGGCTGCAAGGTCTGACCAGGGCTGCAAGGGCTGTGAAGGCCGGTTGGGGCTGTGAGGGGTTTCGAGGGGCTGCATGGGCCAGCTGAGGCTACCAGGGGCTGTGAGGGCTGGCTGGGGCTGCAAAGGCCGAGTCCCTTGCACGAATTTCGTGCATCAGGCCTCTAGTTAATATATAAAAATAAATGTAGTTTTTTCTCTTTTTTAGTTTTTGAATTTCCATATTAGCTACAATGAGAACAACTACTTTTGTTATTAGAGAAGATTATTTTGATTAGAAGATGAGTGCAGAATGTGTTATTAGGA
This sequence comes from Myotis daubentonii, assembly GCF_963259705.1. NCBI lineage: Eukaryota > Metazoa > Chordata > Mammalia > Chiroptera > Vespertilionidae > Myotis > Myotis daubentonii. Next base: position 67,968,157 of record NC_081846.1, on the reverse strand, counting down.
GGAACTTGGTCAAGCCTTGCCAGTTCCCCCTGACAGTACACAGTTGTGTTCAGGGAACCTGGCATGTGCCACCTCACTGCTTCATGTAATTACTGTGCAGTAACAGGTCTTTTAAATATCAATTCAATGCATATTTAGGAGCTTAGCACACTTAATTGAAAGGGCTACCAGGTGTCTATTCTAATGAGCTGTTAGCTAAATTGGAAAATAGTGGTGGATTGTTAGTCCTTGACTTTGAAACCTTTAAATAACTTGGAGAAAGAGAAGTGGAAGCAGGACTTGAGAAACAGTTGAGAAATATCATAGTTGGGAGTTTTACCTCCTGTCTCAGCAAAGTTTCCCTATCCTCTCGGCAGCATATCTTCTCACACGCTTGATGTTTGTTCTGATGAGAAAAGTACTGTTATAAAAGTGTGCCCACCCACCTTTATTCAGCATTCTATACAGTGGGGCCTTGACTTACAATTCATTCCGAGACTGAGCTCATTAAGGAGCTCGTTAACTCAAATTACTCTGTCAACTCAATGTAAAAAGTAGGCCGAGAGACAGCTGGTATCTCAAAACACTCGTTAGTCGGGACACTCATAAGTCAAGGCCCCACTGTATTTGAGAATTTACTTACTAGCTCATTTCTGTTTTACTTTTAATTTTTAAAAATTTGTTTCTAAAATATGTAATATTAACTTATTCATTTTATGATAAGTTGCCTTGAAATAATCATATTGTGAGGTTACATATGTGAGTTACAATTTTAAGGCTGATATTGGTTAACTTTAGTCTTTATTTGCTGCATTTCAAATGCTTATTATCTCTTTCAACTTCTTTGACTATGAAGAGCTGTGTCTACCTTAAACAACCAATGAATGATTGTCCCTTAGTTACCATAAACTATCGTATATTCTAAAGTCTAATTTTATTTTGAAAGTTAAAATTATAGGACAAAAATCTTTTAATGCAAATTATCTCTTACTAGAGGCCCGGTGCACGGAATTCATGCACTGGTAGGGTTCCTAGGCCTGGCAGGCGATCAGGGCCAATCTGTGGGGCAACTGACGGTATGATCGGGGCCCCCGCTCGCACCCACCTTGGCTGGCCTGGCACCGCTCTCTCACTGGACCCACCCCCCCACCACTGCCATGGGTCGAGGCCTGTGGGCTGGGGGCAGCTCCTGCGTTGAGCATCTGCCCCCTGGTGGTCAGTATGCATCATAGATACCAGTCATTCTGCTGTTCAGTTGATGTGCATATTAGCCTTTTATTATATAGGACTCGAGGCCCAGTGCACAAAATTTGTGCACTCGGGCCAGGGGGATGGGGGGGTCCCTCAGCCCAGCCTGTGCCCTCTCACAGACTGGGACCTCTTGGGGGATAACCATCTGCTGGCTGAGGCCTGCTCCCCAGGGGATTGGGCCTAAGCTGGCAATCAGACATCCCTCTGGCAGCCCGGCAGCCCTCGGGGGATGTCCACTTGCCAGCGGGGAGCAGGCCTAAGCTGCAGTCAGACATCCTTAGCGCTGCTGAGGAGGCAGGAGAGGCTCCCACCACCACCGCTGTACTGGCAGCCATCAGCCTGACTTGTGGCTGAGCAGAGCTCCTCCATGTTGGAGCTCACTGACCACCAGAGGGCAGCTCCTGCATTGAGCGTCTGCCCCCTGGTGGTCAGTGTGTGTCATAGTGACCAGTCATTCCCAACCTTTCTGCTGTTAGGGTAAGTTTGCATATTATCCTTTTACTATATAGGATAGAGGCCTGGTGCACGGGTGGGAGCTGGCTGGTTTGCCGTGAATGGTGTCCCGGATCAGGGTGGGGGTCCCGCTTGGGTGCCTGGCCAGCCTGGGTGAGGGGCTGAGGGCTGTTTTCAGGTTGCCCGCACCCCCTTCAGGGTGGGGGTCCCCTCTGGGGTGCCTGGCCAGTCTGGATGAGGGGCTGAGGGCTGTTTTCAGGCAGGCCAAGCCTGCAACTGAAGCTCCTAGTCTCTCCTTTTTTTTTTTTTTTTTATTCTGAGATTTATTTACCTTCTGTATTTGAAACACTGTTGTGGCTCCAGCTCCTAGGCCGGCTGTCTGAAAGCAGGTACCTGGGTTTGTTTAGCTTCTATAATTGCAACATTGTTTCTTAGAGTGCAGCTCAGAGCCAGGCTGCCGCAGGCGGGGAACCTTGGCTTCCTCCATCACCAGGCAACAAAGCCTCATGTTTGCTTCAGCTGCCTGGCTGCCGGCCGCCATCTTGGTTGGCAGTTAATTTGCATATTTCCCTGATTATCCAATGGGAAGCGTAGCGGAGGTATGGTTAATTGCCATGTTTGTCTATTATTAGATAGGATTATTGGCATATATAGATGCAACTGATTTCTGAATGTTTATTTTGTACTCTGCCACTTTATTGAATTCATTTATCAGTTCTAATAACTTTTTGGTAGAATCTTGTGGGTTTTATTTATTTTTCTGTTGTTGATTTCAGAGAGAGAAAGGGAGAGAGAGACATCGATGTGTCAGAGAAATATCAGTTGGCTGCCTTCTGTACATGCTCCAATTGGGGATTAAATCTGCAATGTGGTGTATCACATTTATTGATTTGAGAATATTTTACTACCCTTAGGATGTTCCCATATTGGGAAATGAACCGTGATCCTTCAGTACATGGGAAGACACTCCAACGAAAAGAGCCAAACCAAGTCAGGACCTTTTTTGCTTCTTCCTTTGCAATTTGGATGCCTTTTGTCTTCTTGTCTAACTGCTGTGGCTAGGATTTCAAGTACTATCCTATATAATAAAAGGTTAATATGCAAATTGTCCCCTCGACCGGGAGTTTGACTGGGAGTTTGGCCAGGGTTGGGGGGTGGCCAGCCAACGGACTGCAGCCCCTCTCTCTGGCCGGCCTGGCCCGATGGGCCCCAATCTAGGTGGGTCAGCTGGACCCCACCTATGCATGAATTTGTGCACCAGGACTTTAGTGTTGAATAAGAGTGATGAAAGCAGACATGCCTGTCTTGTTCTCAATCATAAGAGAAACACTTACAGTTTTTTCACAGTGAGCATGATGTTGGCTGTGGGTTTGTCATAGATGGCCTTTATTATGTTGAGGTATATTCCACTTTGCTGAAAGTTTTTATCATAAATGAATGCTTTATTTTATCTACTGTTTTTTCCTCCATCTATTGATATGCTTATGTGGTTTATATACTGCATTTTGTTTATGTGGTATATCACATTTATTGATTTGAGAATATTTTACCAGCCTTGCATCCAAAGAATTAATCCCACTTGATCATGGTGTATGGTTTTGTTTTTTTAATATGTTGCTAGATCCACTTTGCTAATATTTTGTTGAGTATTTTAGAATCTATGTTCATAAGAGGTATTGGCCTGTGTGTGTGTGTATATATATATATATATATTTATTTATTTATTTTTATTTTTATTTTTATTTTTTTGGTAGTGTCTTTATGTGGTTTGGTACTAGATAATTCTGGCCTCATAATACATGCCTAGAAATCTTCCTGCCTCTTGAAGTTTTTGAAACAGTATGAGGAGGATAGGTGTTAGTTCTTCTTTGACTATTTGTTAAAAATTTTACCTATGATGCCATCCAGTCCAGAACTTTTGTTTGTTGGCAGTTTTTAAATTATTGCTTCAATTTTACTATTTGTAATCTGTTTATTCAGATTTTCTGATTCTTCCTGATTCAAATTTAGAAGATTGTATGTTTCTAGAAATTTATTCATTTTATCCAGATTGTCCAATTTGTTGGCATAGAGTGGTTTGTAATATTTTCTTAGCATCATTTGTGTTTCTGTGGAGTCAGTTGTTACTTCTTCCCTTTCATTTCTGATTTTATTTATTTGGATCCTCCCCTTTTTTCTTCTTGATGAGTCTGGTTAAAGGTTTGTCAATCTTGTTTATCTTTTCAAAGAACCAAATTTTGGTTTCACTGATCTTTTGTATTTTTTAAAAAATATATTTTATTGATTTTTTTACAGAGAGGAAGGGAAAAGGATAGAGAGTTAGAAACATTAATGAGAGAGAAACATCGATCAGCTGCCTCCTGCACACCTCCTACTGGGGATGTGCCCGTAACCAAGGTACATGCCCTTGACTGGAATCAAACCTGGGACCTTTCAGTCCGCAAGGCTGATGCTCTATCCACTGGGCCAAACCAGTTAGGGCTTGTATTTTTTTTTTTTTTTTTTTTTTTAGACTCTATTTCACTTACTTCTGCTCTGATCTTTACTATTTCCTTTTCTTCTACTCACTTTGAGTTTCTTTTGTTTTTCTTTTTCCAGTTCCTTCACAGTAAATTTAGATTGTTTATTTTAATTATTTTTTTGTGTCTTGAAGTAGGCCTGCAATGCTATGAATTTCCCTCTTTGGTTTGGATTGGTGTTTGTTTATTTTCATTAGTTTCAAGGTGTCTTTTGATTTCTTCCTTGATCATATTGTTAACCTATTCATTGTTTAGTATCATGTTATTTAGCCTCCATGTCTTAGTGTGATTTTTAGTTTTTTTCTTGTGATTGATTTCTAGTTTTATACCATTTGGGTCAGAGATGATGGTGACTATAATATGAATCTTCTTAAATTTATTGGGTTTTGTTTTGTTTTAATGTGTGTTCTATACTAGAGAATGTTCCATGTGAACTTGTAAGAAATGCCTATTCTGCTGTTTTGGGTAAAATGCTCTGAAGATATCAATTAAATTTATCTGATCTAGTGTGACATTTAAGGCTATTGTTTCCTTGTTGATTCTCTGTCTGGATGATATTTCCATTAATGTCAATTGGAGTTTAAAATCTCCTGTTATGGCTATCTTACTATTGCTCTCTCTCTTTAGGTTCATCAAGATTTATTTTATATATTTAGGAGTTCCTATGTGGGGTCACAAATATTTAAAAGGATTATTTTTTGTTGGATTAATCACTTTAGCATTATATAATGTCTTTTTTGTCTCCTGTTATGGGCTTTGTTTTAAGGACTATTTTATCTAAGTATGGCTACTCCAACATTTTTTTTTTAATATTTCCACTTGCATGAAATATATTTTTATATCCCTTTACTTGTAATCTGTGTGTATATTTCATTCTGAGGTGGGTCTGTTGTAAACAGAATATATATTGGTCTTTTTTTCTTTCCATTCTGTTACCCTGTCTTTTGATTAGAGCATTTAAGCCTTTTACATTTGAAGTGGTCACTGATAGTGATTATACATTTATTGCCTCTTCAAAAAGAACATTTCTTATAAAATGGGTTTGGTGGTAAAGGACTCCTTTATTGTTTTCTTGTCTGGGAGGATCTTTATGTTTCCTTCAATTTTAAATGATAGCCTTGCTGAGTAAAGTAGTCTTGGTTATAGGTCCTTGCTTTTTATTATTTTGAATATGTAATGCCAAACCGTTATGGCCTGGAATGTTTCTGTTGAGAAAACAGCTGATAGTCTTATGGTAGCTCACTTGTAGGTAACTAACTGTTTTTTTCTTGCTGCTTTTAAGATTCTTTCTTTGGCCCTAACCGGTTTGGCTCAGTGGATAGAGCATCAGCCTGCGGACTCAAGGGTCCCAGGTTCGATTCCAGTCAAGGGCATGTACCCCGGTTGCAGGCACATCCCCAGTAGGGAATGTGCAGGAGGCAGCTGATCAATGTTTCTTTCTCATCAATGTTTCTAACTCTCTCTCTCCCTTCCTATCTGCAAAAAATCAATGAAATATACTTTTAAAAAGGTTTCTGTCTTTGTACTTCATCTTTGTCATTTTAATTATGATATGTTTTGGTGTGGACCTCTTTGGGTTTATATTTTTGGGGGATTCTCTGTGCTTCTTGGACTCATGTTTCTATTTCTTTAGCCAGGTTTGAGAAGTGTTGAGTCATTACTTCTTTAAGTAGGTTCTCAACCCCTTGCTCTCCCACTTTTCATTCTTGAACCCCTAAGATGTGGATGTTGTTATGCTTCATGTTGTCCCAAAAGTCTCTTAAACTATATTCATTTTCTTTAAATTCTGTTTTCTTATTGCTACTCTGATTGGTTGTTTTCTGTTACCTTGTATTTCAAATAGCTGATTCAGTACTCTGCTTCATCCAACCTACTATTTATTCCTTCTAGGTTATTCTTCATTTCATATTTTGTATTCTTCATTTGTGATTGGTTCTTTTATAAGGTTCCTATGTTCTTTTCCATGCTTGCTATGTTTTTTTGAAGTTCTCACTAAGTTCTTTGAGATAATTATAACCATTTTTATTAACCCTATATCTGATAAATTTCTGTATCTGTTAAGTTGCTAGCTTTAAAATACTTTTCAATGAATGTGATTATATGTATTATTTGCCAAAAGATACACACCAAACGATTAATAAGCTATTTTTTATTTATTTATTTATTTTTTTAATAAGCTATTTTTTAAAAAAGTAAAAACTACATCTGACCACAGTGGCCACAGACAATATGCCAGAAAGGATATATTCTATCTTTTGAACTTCCCAGTTTTTCATTGAATTCTATAGTCACTGTATTAATTATAACCAAAACTGTGGAACAGAAAAAAGTTATTTAAAGGTATTATCATGTATTTAAATGACATATTAAATTGGGTCAGCAGTTTTACAACCAATAAGAAAAAACTTCCTAAGAAAATTGTAACTATGACCTGTAGGATTATAGCATTATCTTCTATGGCAAACCATTTTCTTGAGATTTTTAATTTTTGTTGTTGTTATTGTTGTCTTAAACAACATTTTAAATTCTTGACCATCCTGAGTCAAAATCTTGATTTGCATTTCTCCATCTGGTTGCAAATTGTCTTTAATATTCAGAGGGAGAATTTAAAAAAATACATTCAAAATACTGAGTTACAGAATATGTCCTTGATTTCAGCAAACCCATAATCTGAGCAGACATAAATCTGTGTGTTCATGTATAAACCTCTGTTTGATATAAAAAGAATAGCTTTAGCCCATAAAGTATTTTGCCATAGTTATCTCTTGCCTAATTATAGATAATTCCCAGAAGAAAACTGCTTGAGTGGCTGTTGATGAGTCATTTCCAGTTACTCCATTGACTAGGGTAACCAAGATAAAATTTTGGAAATGAGTACTACCTAGAAGGAAGGTAGGCTATAAAACAAGTTTTGGTCAAAAGTTGAGTCATTTTAATTGTATCTATGAAGATACAAAAATAGAAATTAAAAAAATAGCGAATGTCTTCAACTCACTGACCTTTCAGAGCCAATTGAAAAGTGTTCATGTCTGTCCTCTATTTATTTGCCTCGTGTCCTCTGTACTTTTCTATACTGCCTTCACTTATTAGTTTCTTGAGTAAAGCAAAGCCAGAGAGAGAGAGAGAGAGAGAGAGAGAGAGAGAGAGAGAGAGAGAGAAACATTGATCAGTGGATCAGTTGCCTCCTGTACATGCCCAGATCTGGGATTGAACCCGCAATCAAGGTATGTGCCCTGATGGGGAATCGAACCTGCCACCTTTTGGTGCACTGGATGACTCTTCAACCAACTGAGCCACATGGCCAGGACCTCTGGATACTTTTAATCATAGATCGATCACATCTATATAATGGCTTAACTTTTGTCTGAATGAAAGTCATAATGTTTTTATGGGGGAGTAGAGTAAATGGGAATTGTTGATGGAAATAAAAACAAAAGATCTTATAAACTATCTCATTAGCTATCTCATTAAAGATTGAATATTACCTCCTATGGGGTAAGAAAGTGTTTTCTTTTTGTTGTTGTTGTTCTATTGCTTACATAACTGGCTACTACACTTTCAATTAAATATGATGTTCCTATATTATTTTCTTTGTTTTTTGTCTTTCTTTATTCTTCTTCTTTTTTTTTTTTTAAGGAGGGGAGTAAATCTCTTCCCTTTCTAAAAAAATTTTTTTAATTGATTTCAGAGAGGAAGGGAGAGGAACAGAGAGATAGAAACATCAATGATGAGAGAGAACCATTGATTGTTTGCCTCCTGCATGCTCCCCAATGGGGATCAAGCCCACAACCTAGGCATGTGCCCTTGATCAAAATCAAACCCTGGGACCCTTCAGTTCACAGGCTCTCTATCCACTGAGCAAAAACTGGCTAGGGCTCTTTCTTTATTCTTAAAAGACATGACCAGCTTAGTTTTATGATGAGACTGTCATCACTGAAATATGCTGAGAAAGAGGAGGACTTCAGAATATTGTGATATGAAGGGTGCAAGAACTGTCAACATGTTTTCACCAGTCCCTGTACAAAGATCCCTTGGCAGGAGAAAGTCTAGGAGAGGAAAATAAAATTATAAACTACAGATGTTTAACCTTTCAGACTTTTGTCATAGGTGACTCCAAAGCAGATCTATGAAACTACCTTATTCCCCATGACCCTGGAGAGAGCTGGTAAAGTTGGGCTCAATATTTTTTTGTTAGCATTCCAATAGTACTATCTTGGGAAGAGGCTATTTCCAAGAAAGTATGTTCAATTCTGGAAATGCTAATGCGTTGGCAACATTCCCCCAAGTCTTTCTAGCTAGAGGGAAGGAATTAGGGCAGAGTGCAGCAAGTTACTGGGAGTACTTGCATTTCCTAAATCCTCCAAATTGCTTACCTACTAATCTCTAGTGCTTTGCTTTCCTGTGAAACAAGTCCCATTTCTCAGAATTTAAAGATTGCTTTAATGGATAAGGTGGTGCTGGGGACATGCTATTACCTATATGTGTGCATAAAACTCAGGTACAGCCCCCCCCCCCCCCCACATCAAACATTTGTTTTCCAACCAGAAAAGAGGAAGTAGATTTAGATTCAAGTTTCTTTAGGGACATGCTCATGCTGAGAGGCAAATGAATGGCCACTGTGGGGAATTTATTTCTCCTGCTGAAAAAGCAAAGGCTAATAATAATTGAGGTTGATTTGCAAAATGCACAGCTTTACAATAATCATATGATACCTAGTAATTTTGAAATTGAGGTAAAAAAAAGGAAGCACTTCAGAAGCCGGCATTATGAAAATCAAGAAGTTGCTTAAAATATTTGAGAGTGTGCTTAGAGAATCAACTGCCATACGGTTTATTTGCTTCTAAAGAGAAATCATGTTTTCTGTTGGAATAAATTGCACACACAGGTGTTTGATACAGGGTTTATAAGCTATCAAGAGGAGCCAGAATGTTTGGGGTTAGGGTGGGAGGTGTTAATTTGGAAAAGATGGTATGGGGGGGGGGGAGGATAGAGAGAACAGAACAGAAGAGAACAGAACAGAACAGAACAGAACAGAACAGAACAGAACTAGAAAGAGAAAAGAAGTTTCCTAGCCATATTTGCAAACTGGGTGGAGTGGTTAGAATCAGCATTTACCACCTGAGTGCAAACCTACCTTGATTTATGCAGTCAAATTAGACCTCTATTCTCAACTACTTTGCTTAGGAGTCACTGCTATAAGAGAAATGAGAAATATAATTAACATGTATATGCTTATCTGTCTCTGTTTCTCCCTACTATACGGGAACACTACATAGAGCTGTGTCAACAATTTATTTTCCTACTAACAGGTCCCCAAGGAATTAAGCATCACCCATTTTATTGACAAGAAAACTAAGACTGATTTTAGTTGGCTACAGTGTGTGTACAGTATGTGTGACCACAGTAACACTCATTGCTTCTCATACTGACAGATGTTGAAACATAAAGTCAATGTCTGATATATAATGCATCAATGTAGTAATCTCTCTGGGGGAAATATATAACACTGTATTGAGATGGAGTTTATAAAGAAACATCACCAATGCAAATTGACCCAGGTTCATAAAATAAACAGTTTGACATCTTACAGTCATGCTCCAGGATATAAAAAAAAACAAAAAACAAAAAACCAGAAACAAAAACAAAATGGATTAATGGAGAGAAGGAGGCCCACTCCATGTCTTTCTGATACTACATGGACTTTTCTTACTAATATGTAACTTCCATGCTTTGGTCAATGTGACACCAAAACATCGGAAGAAAAGAGTATAATTTAGCCATGTTCAATAACAGACCTGATATAAGTAGGTTGTTCAAAATCGTCAGAATGGACTCTTGTGAAGAGACTCTCACTTTAGTCTGTATAAAATAGCCTGTGTCTTCCTTTAATTTTCATTTAGACTCTCTTCCAGTAAAGAAGCCTTCAGAAGCAAAAAGTATTTTGAACAAAAAGGATACCTTTCAAAAGCTCTGAAAGCAGATTGTAAAAACATGTTTAAAGCAGTTGAATATGATTGTCAAGGAATTATCTACAAAAAAATAAATAAACCATTTTAATTCTCATAATTATTTTAATTATGACAAATTTTCTTAATTCTAAAAAAGGTGTTTATTATCCCTGAATATGCAATAATATTTGTATAGTTATTTCTCCCTGAATAAATATTAACTTATTAAGTTCATTTCCATCGTGTTTTATTTTCTGAAACTAAATTCAAAACTCATGTTTTGCATCTTATTAAACATGCATTTTTAAAAGTTTAGCAATAATGATTGAACCTTAGAATATTTCTTAAGAGTTTCTTCTAAAATTACCTAATGGCAAAAATAGGATTTTAAAATCTTATGACTTTAATTTTTGCTAGCTGGTAACTTGTACCAAAGCCAATGCCATAGAAGCTCAATATGAAAATATCTCTTCTTCCCAATGTATTTAATATTAAATCCAGTGGTAAGGTTTTTGAAGAGAAACATTCATAATTGCTTTGAATAATCTGGAAATGCTCTCTTTGGTAAATATAATTTGAGTTACATTCTATCCATTTTTGATAGAATATAGTAATTCTAGGAATCAGATGAATTGAATAACATCAAGGAAAATAATAAACTATTTGGACATGGGTTAATAATGTTATTTAAATCTTGAACATACCCCAAACTCTATAATATTTATTTTTGTTCTCATTGTAACTACCTAAAAATATATGTGGAAGTAAAGCAAGAGGTTCAACTGTAATGATTTGTTACTGGTAAATTTCCAGACTGGATGACTCAGGAGCATATAACCAGCCCAATCTGTAACAATTTTATAAACATAAGGGCTGCTGATAATTATGGCATTTATGGCTCAATAATCAAAAGAAATATTTTAAAAAGTACTTTAATTTTCATTTTGTAATTCTTTATCTTTGTTTTCTTTCAATGTTTTATTAATTCCAGTGCAAATGGATGTTTCTTTACTCTTTCTCATACTTGTGACTTCATAATATTTTTAAAATATAGCTAAAAATTTGAGAGGAATTTGTTTAATCTGGATAATTTGACAATGTAGTAACAAAATAAGAAAGATTTTAAAAGTGTGGCAATATCTTTTGCTTTCTTATAAGATTCTCTATTTGCAGATCTTCTTAAAGACCTAAAGTAGTAATGGATTACTAGCTTGTTCATTTTATTTTTTTTACTAAGGATTGACCCTGATAGAAGCAAGGGATTTGGAGAAGATTTTTTCTTTTCAAAACAGTCTATTCAGATAACCAATGATAGAAAGAAATTTCTTCATAACTATTATGTTGCTGCTTTATTTTTTGTTATGGAAATTTTAAATAAGTACTTTTAATATGCTGAATAACTTCTTTTAATTTTAATGTATGCTGTGTTTTAATTCTAGCACTGTGTGGGATTATCTCATGTTGTTTTGTCATTTGTTTTTTAAGATAATCCTCTAGAAGTCTTCAAAGGTAAAGAGTTTGGCAGCCTAGCTCAAGTTCATAAGATCTTTATTTACTAGTTTATTTGTTAAGTTTCACACATAGGATGTACCATTATAAATGTACTTCAAAAAAGCAAATATATTTACACCAAAATTTTTTAAAATATATATTATTGATTTTTTACAGAGAGGAAGGGAGTGGTATAGAGCGTTAGAAACACCAATGAGAGAGAAACATCGATCAGCTGCCTCCTGCACATCCCCTAATGGAGATGCGCCCACAACCAAGGTACATGCCCTTGACAGGAATTGAACCTGGGACCCTTCAGTCCATAGGCCGACGCTCTATCCACTGAGCCAAACCAGTCAGGGCTACACCAAAATTTTTTTTTAATTAAAAACATGGCATTAAAATGCATTTATTATTTTCATCAACAGCTATATTCTAATAAATATAATATGGGTGTATAATTAAAAATTATAACACATTCAATAATTGTATTAATGTTGATGGTCTCTTTCCTGTAATTATCTTCAGTGAGGTTTGTGGAATACTCATTGTACCCAGAAACTAGAATTACAAATTGGGTTTTCTTTTTCTTTTATTAGTTAAAATAATTTAAAATTTAGAAATAATTACTCTTTCTTTTCTCCCTTTGCCTTTTTTTGGCAATTATGTTTTGGCAACACATTGACTATATAAATAAAGTTCACATATAAGTTGCATACTGAAGAAGTTATAAGTGGAATATTACCTATGATAATTACTTTAAAACGATAAACCATAACCTTCTATTTGAGATCAAATCACATAATTTTTAATCAATATCAAGGTAGCATTCCCAGAGAGTAACTGATAATTAAGAAAATTATAAGTAAGGCATTACCATTTAAAAACGAATACCATTTCTAAAGTGTGTGGAATTAAGCCAGAAGAATAGAAACCAGACCAACATAGGGCCACATTTGGCTCACTCAATACAACAACACAGAGATGTGATGGTGATGGCATAATGACATCACCACTCTCCCGGGACCAATCATTTGGAATGCAGGTGGCAGAGCTAGACTGATCTCATCGGAAAATAGCTAACCCATACATACCAACTTTTTCAGGGCTTATAACTGCATTTTCTGTCCATTTGCATCACTGGAGTAAAGGATCTATACAGGTGGTATTACAATATTAAGTTGAAGGTGATATAGGTAATCTAGGACAAATTCTCCTGCTTAACAATAAAAGCATCGATTTAAATATTAATTAAAACATTAATACTAGTTGGACCAAGGTCTCCTCGAAAAAGCCTAGTAACTAGTTAATAGATGTAGATTATCATTACTTTTCTGAAATCTATTCAATAGAACAATGTTTCCTCCCTCTCTCCCTCCCTCCCTCCCTCCCTCCCTCCCTTCCTTCCTTCCTTCCTTCCTTCCTTCCTTCCTTCCTTCCTTCCTTCCTTCCTTCCATCCTTCCTTCCTTCTTTCCATTTTTCCTTCTTTCTTCCCTCATCTCTCTTCATCCCTTCTTTCCTTCCTTCCTATGGACTATGTAGTATCAACACTTAACATAAGGTGTGGCAAAAGTTGTATAACCTGAGTTATACAACTCAACTTCCCATTTATGTGGCTTCATCTTTTTGAGATATAATTCTAATATTAGAATTATAAAGATATAACTGTATAATTTAATTTTTTAATTCTATTTTTTTCTGATGCTTTTTCATGTACATCCAAAAATAAAGCCACAAAAGTTGATAATTGTCTTTAAGGTCTAGTCTGGCCATCTGGTTCAAAGCAGTTTGGATGGTACCAGACCCAAATATTTTACTTAATGGTCATTAAAAATCCAAACCCAATGCAAATGTAACTCAAGGCATGCCAAAGCGATAGTGTTTTATCCCTTCTAAGTATCTGATTCATTGGTGTCCCTGCATTTGCATGTGTTTTAAATACCTATGGATGGTCAATGCAGCAATAAAGAAAACCTCGAAATCTAAAAAGAAGAATAAATTACATAACTAATAAATACTAATTGTTGTTTCTTTAGTAATTATTTCTAAGTTTTCAAGGAAATCTTGCTATTACTCATACATAGTAAAAACACAGATAGATAATTCTTTACAGCAACAACATCCATGCTCAGATGGATCTTTTTTTTTTTTTAATAAAACAGAACTAAACATTTTATGAAAAGTTAAAAAAATCGGTTTACTAAAATACACAGGGGATTTTCTTTAGGAAATTCATTGGTTTTGAGTTGGGTCAGTTATCAAAGGCAGAAGAAAGTTGGTGATCTATTTGTAGTCATAATTTAAGAGCCATACCATTTCCTTCTCACAGTCACTTACTAACAAAAATCACCACTCTCTATGCAAAGTTCCACAAGTAAAAGTTCTTCCACGTAGATGACCTTAAGAGAGGCTTGCAATGGCAGATGTTTGGTTAATTACAAAATTAAACTTTATCCTATTTAGGCATAATTTCAGTGAATAATATTTTCCAGACAGAGTTTAAGAAGCAGCTTGTGGTTGAGTAACCTTTTGCCCAAAAAAGGGAAGCAGGTCTCTGTGACTACCTTCTACATTCAGAGAGCATGAGGGTAGAGCATGCTAACTTGACCACCCTAGGAAGTAAGTTCCAGTAACCTTATCAGAGTCTAACTGAATGCCCCCACCCTAGATATTGTGAAAGAAGGATTGTTGAAATAGCACCTGGCATTTCACCCTGAACTCCTGTAACACTTGCTGATTCACTGACCACAGCGAGGGAAAGTACACTAGATGTTCAGCTGGCCTTCCTGGGTGAGTCCTGCTGGTAAACTTGGACTCATCTGAGAACTCACAGGTTTTAACATTCACATACTGAAACTTTGATTTTTTTTTTCTAAAATGTGGCAAAACAAATTTTTTAAATGTTAAAATGTAGGAAGATTAAAACTAAATATTTGTAAAAGAAATATCTTTTACAATGTTGGATCCTTTTATTATTGTGCTTTATGAATTTCTTACTGAAAAGTAATTGGGATTATTAGCACCTGATATAACCAAAAGTCTGATTTTTGTGTGTGCAGATTTTCTCCAGGGGATTTGGGAAAGCTATACTTGACTACACTTGACTAATATGAGTGGATTAGAGAGAAGAGCTTTCATGCTGAGGCCACTAGTTCTGAGATTGAGTGGAACTAAGCAAGATTTACTTGGATCTGTAAGAAATTAGGTAATTGGTAATATATGCAATAATCTACAAGATTTTCTTTTTGCTGTTTTACATGTATGTTTGGGAATATATCCTATAAATTAAAAAGCTAATATGCAAATTGACCAAATGGCAGAGCGACCGGTCACTATGACACACACTGACCACAGGGGGCAGATGCTCAATGCAAGAGCTGCCCTCTGGTGATCAGTGTGCTCCCACAGGGTGAGCCGCTCAGCCAGAAGCCGGGCTCACGGCTGGCAATCGCAGCGGTGGTAGCGGGAGCCTCTTCCACTTCCGCAGCAGCGCTAAGGATGTCCGATGGGAAGCGGGCCTAAGCTGTCAGTTGGACATCCCCCGAGGGCTCCTGGACTGTGAGAGGGTGTAGGCCGTGCTGAGGGAGCCCCCTCCCCCCTGAGTTCATGAATGTTGTGCACCGGGCCTCTAGCATATATATATATATTAGACCTACAGTGGGACCAAACTCCACTCTGTATGTTGCTTGTCTTTCATGAAACAAATAAATAACAAAAAAATTGACCTGACTTTTCCCTTCAGCAAATTGATGAGTTTTTGCTAAGTCAAAAGAATAGAAAAGTCAGAATGATAGACTGCCACTCAGACAATATTCAAATTATCCTATTGTGAACATTCTCCAAGTTTTTGGAAAATGTTAGTTTAGTGAGAGTGTAATTATGTATTTTTTTATTTTTATAACACTGCAGGATATTTAATGAAATGTATACAGCACATTTAATGAAACATTTTAAAATCAGTAAATGAATAGACTCAGTCTTCTTAGAATATGACTATGAAAATTTAAATCAATTCAACAAATGCTTGCTAGCCCAGCTGGCATGGCCCAGTGGCTGAGCGTCAACCTATGAACCAGAAGGTCATGGTTTGACTCCTGGTCAAGGCACATGCCCGGGTTTCGGGCTTGATCCCCAGTGTGGGGCATGCAGGAGGTAGCTGGTCAATGATTCTCTCTCATCATTGATGCTTCTATCTTTCTTTCCCTCTCCCTTCCTCTCTGAAATCAAAAAATATATTTAAAACACACACAAATGCTTGCTAAATCTATAAACTATTGTTTAGCTTATTGAATTTACAGATTACATCCATGTTTCCTGAATTAAAAACAACAACAAAACAAACAAAAACTCTCTTTTTAATAATGATAACTGTGGTTTAATGGCCTAGGGACAGAATTGTGATAAATGACATAAAATATATTAGAAAATCATAACAAAAGTACAGGAGCCACAATTTCTATGATTAGACTATTTCTATAAGTTAGTGGGAGAGTGGATGAGAATAGTGAACCAGCATTGCTTGTTCTCCTTCTTATATGCACTGTACATCATTGCATTTCATATTAATGAAATTGGTAAGAACTTAGAAAACCAAGTATCAGGGCAATTGTTAAATTGTTCAGGAAGTACTAAGTCTTACCAATTTGTAAAGACTTTCTTCACTTCAGTATGTTTGTTTAATCTTAAAGTCAACCATATTGAGCTCTAATATACATATAAAAATGCACCTATTTTAAGCATACTGAATAGATTTGACAATGTAACTATCACAACAATTAATATAGAATATCTTTATCAACCCATAAAGTTCCTTTGCTTCTCAAACTAGTGAACCCCTCATCTCAATGTAATCTCCTAACCAGTGGTTGGCAAACTCCGGCTCGCGAGCCACATGTGGCTCTTTAGCCCCTTGAGTGTGGCTCTTCCACAAAATACCACGTGCGGTCACGCACATACAGTGCAATTGAAACTTCGTGGCCCATGCGCAGAAGTCGGTATTTTGTGGAAGAGCCACACTCAATGGGGCCAAAGAGCCGCATGTGGCTCACGAGCCGCAGTTTGCCGACCACTGCACCACTGAGCTGCTCTCTGTCTCCAAATTGCTTTGCTTCAACTAGAATTTTGCACCAGTGTTATCATACAGTATGCACTCTTTAGTACCTGACTAACTTCAGTCAGCATAGTGGACCTGAGATTCATCCATGTGCTGTATGTCAATACTTCCCTCTTTCTTTTCCCTGAATTGCAATAAATTACATTGTATTCCATTGTATGAGTTTACCACAATTTTTTATCATTCACCTCATGATAGACATTTGAGTTTAAGCAGTTTTTTTTACTGTTATGAATAAAGCTCCTTTGTGTATTCATATACAAGTTTTTATTTCATTTACAAGGTTTTATTTTATTTTATTTTACTTTTTTAAAGATAGAAAATGGCATATGTTTTCATTTATGTTAAGTAAATACCCAGGATTGGAATTGTTAAGTTATATGAGAAGGATAGGTTTAATTTTATAAGAAATTGGCAAACAGCTCTCCAAAACGTGTGAACTTTTGGCACATCTTTGCTTTCCTCAGAATTGTATGAGACTTCCAGTTGCTCTACTTCTTCACTATTACTTGATTCTCAGAATTTTATTTTATTTGGTTGTTTGTCTTTGGCATTCTTTTGGGTATGTAATAGTTTATTTGGTTTTAACTTGCAGTTTCTTGATGACTAATGATGTTGAGCATATTTCCATTAATTGCACATATATTAGAATGCTTGATATTGTCTCACAGATCTTGAATATCCTATTCTGATGTTCTTTATTCCTTTTAATTTCTTTCTTCCTTTTTTAAAACTATTTTTCTCCTTGATTTTAAATTTTAATAATTTGTATTTGCTTATCTTCAAGTTCATTGATTCTTACATTGGCTGTTTGGGTTGTTTGGATTCAATTATCTCATTAAAGATATTCTATATCTCTATTGCTGACGTTTTCATTTATGTAATTTCCTTCTAATTCCCTTTTATATTTTCCACCCCAACTTATTTTACATCTTTACAACTACAACTTTCCTCAATATTATTTAACTATTAATCAGGTATTTTGAATTAATTTGTGATACCTTATGATTAATATAATTTGGGAAGACAACAGGATAACCATTCACAAACATAATGTGCAAATTTTAAAAAATTAAATTTATAAAGCTGTCTGATCAAAGTAGTTCCCACTGATTTTTAACCTAATTTAAGAACTAATAATATGCCCCAAAATAGCACAGTTGAGAATAAGAATTAGAAATGCAAAGAATATAATGTTATAACATAGAAATGCTGTTCAAAAATATATGTACATTCACTTGAACTCTAATTTAGCTGGCTGAGCAGTAAATTTAATTAGTTTTTTAACCCTGACTATGTCACTAATTCCCCAAAGCTTTCTATTGCTTTGAAATGCACAATAAATTCCAAAGCTGTGTAAGGCAAATTGGACAGAGCATAGTTTATATTCAACCTGTCTGTTACTTTGTGGAGACATTCCAAGCACTGGCAATCCTAAAATTAATTTCCTTGCCATCTATTATTTGCTCAAATATCCTTCCTGTTTTTTTTTTTTTGTATAACACTAATTTATTGAAAGAATAAGTTACATTAGACCTTCATTTCTATGAAATTTCTTTAAATTTCAAAAATATCTTTTTTGCACATACAACACACACACACATTTTCTACATATGGTTGGAGCACCATGTTAGTAACAAACAAAATTAAGTCTTGCATCATGATTTTTATGCTCTAGAAATTTACTAAAACAAATCAACACAATTTGGTATACTATGGACCAGGGCCTTATAATCTTGCTATGGTCCAACCACTTTAGTAAAACTGAATTTTTAAAAGGTCACCAATAGTCTCTCTCTAAAATTCCAATGTGTTTATTTATTTTTAACCCTGACTTTACTATAGCACTCAAAATAAACAACAATTTTCATCATCTTTTCCTTCTATTTGAACTGCTTCTATATACTCTCCAAATTGTATTGGCTTATGATTAAAATATTTGTAGTGCATACAATAAAAAATAGTCAAGAAATAGTAAGGCATTAATTTGTAATGCTGTGCACACACATATGCTTTCTTTCTGTTTACACAATTGTAGAACTGATCCGATTCGTTTGTAGTGTTCTTCTTCCTCATTTTGTTTATTTTTGCTATTACATTAATTAATTTTGCTATCACATTAGTATTGGCAATGAAGGAGGTATAGAAAGCACAACTCTCACAACTGCTTTCAGTGCTAAGAAATGCCTTCAGGAAAATCCCATGTGGAACGGCTTTCAGAAACCTTCCTATATGTGAAATACTGTACACATGTATATGTTTAAACACTGCTTATTAACTCCTTTCTTATGACTTTTGCATCATTAAATTGTGGCATTTTCTATAATTTAACTTTAAAATATTCTTACTGCAAAGAAATTTATGTAATTAGGTTCATAGTTTTGGTAACTATTATTTGATGTTCAATGTATCATGTTGACAAACTACATGATAGGCATTTACAATTGTAGATACAAGGAAATGGCTTGGAAGGTTGACAATAAAACTATCATTTGTCATCACAAAGAAAGACCTGACTTATCTATAACAGTGTTTCTCACACTTCTAAAATATATTTTATTCCTCTTAGGAACTTTCAAAATATATTTTTTCTAATCCCTCATCTCACAACATTTTAATGTCACAGAATTCTATATACTTGCTTATGTAATGTGGCCCTTTGGAGAGCTACAAAGCATTGTAATATTTGAAGCCTTTTATGCCCCACCAATCCAATTTTTGACCCCATGTTGTTGATACTGTTGCTGTCTAGAATGCAAGGCCTATATCAACTCATTATGATGACTTTATTATTTCTTTTATTCTACTTTATTTCAATTAAAAATGTCTGTAAACAAATTATAAGGATATTTTATATTCTAAATATTTGTATTCTACATTTTATTGTTTTATAATTTTCTTTATATTTTCACAATGATTTAGTTCCATGATAAGCACTTTTTAGTTATATAGTCTCATGCCATAAATTTGTGGCACTAAAATATAAATGGAATACAACTAAAATATACATAGTTTACTTATTCCCTTACAAAGTAGTTTGAGGTTCATTGCAGCCATAATTTGTGAAGAAATCAGTTACATGACATGGGGGCAGATTATGCAAAACAGGTAAGCTTCACATGAGTGGAACTAGAGGGGGTATTCAATTAGTCATGGAAAGCACAAAGACATAAGTTAGGACAACAAGGTAACTGCAAAAATAGTTCTAATATGGACACGACAACAAACTAATTTTACTAAAATGATTAGAGTGCATTCGGGAAAAGGTATATTCTTGATATAATCTTAAAATTGTAATCATATGATCACTACATCTGGAAAATAACAGTCAAAATTAGACTCAACTTTGTCTGGAATTTACATGGCTCTGTCAAATGTCAGGCTTCTCTCTCCCTCACCAATTTCAAAAATGTTTCACCATGATTTCAAACAGTGAATCATCCCATCCTGTGCCAACCATCTGTTTGTCTGCCCCCTCATTGACTCAAATTAGATGATGGAGGGCAGGGCAGGTTCTCAAGAGCAGCCATTAACACTAGAAATGGAAGGACCTGGCAGCAGACTTTCCATTGGAAATTATGGACCATTAAAACTGGCAAGGGGGACCTTACAGACAGAGCAATGAGGAGTAAAATAAAGCTATGCACAACAAAAGTGTGGGAAATATTAAAAGATAAAAATATAAGCTAATAAACATAAAATAAACTATAAAACAAAGTTGAGAAATTGTCAGGTAGCAAAAGGAAAATAAAGGGGTACAAACTGTGTCTGAAAAAAACCCCAAAAATATTGGAAAAGGTTTTCCGTATGACAGAAAATTATATGTCTTTATGAAAAATATTGCTACCTCCATATTTAAATAAGCTCTATTGACTAGGATTTATACTTGTAAAAAGATGAGTAATGAAAATAATTTACTATCAATTCTTTTTGTTTTGAACATGTTTATAAAAAGAAACAATCCAGTGGATTTATGGATATGCTTTAGAAAAATTCTTGCAGACATCATGAGAAGACAAAATTTAGCAGATTGTGGTATTATAATTCATTTTCTGTTAAAAAATAAAATCCACATCCGTTTTGTCTGAAGGAATGAATGAGTGTTCTTAAAATCACACAAACAGTGTGAAGTAACTAGAAAGAAAATGTAGGTTTTTGCTTGTGGGTTTTTTTTGTATGTGATGATTATTAATTTGGGTTATTTATTAAAGATTTCTGAAAGGTTGACAAATGTAGACAATTTTTAGCAATGTATCTTCCAAATAACATAATATATGTATTTCTGTTAGAACATTATTATAATACTAGAGGCCTGGTGCATGAAATTCGTGCAAGGGGGTTGGCCCCCACCACTGCAGTGGCTGCCTCACCTCGGCCCCCACCTGCCACCCACTTCCTGCCACAGCGGCTGCCTCTGCTCCATCCCCCGCTGCTGTGGCTTCATCTGGAAGGTCATCCGGAAGGACATCCAGAAGGATGTCTGATCTAAATTAGCATATTATGCTTTTATTATTATAGATATTAACCTCAATGTATAAACAGAATTTTATTATTAAAAATCACTTAAAATAATAGAATTGTACCTTCTTCTTCTTCTTTTTTAACAGTATCTAAGAATATTTATTGGTAAAAGACAGGTGTTCAAAGATTACCCAACTTTCATAAAAAGGAATTATGGGGATAAAACTTGAGAGATAGTTAGCCATATTTTGAAAGATGCTTTAAACTATGGTAAGAAATCTGAATTCTTCAATGACGAAAAATTGAAGCAGAAGGACAATATCAACACAGTGCAGTGGATTTTTAATTTTTAGAGTGCTACGCTAAATAGATTAGAAACAGATGAGGCAAGAATCAAGGAGCTTTTAGGAGATTATTTAATTAATTAATTAATTTTTAATATATTTTTATTGATTTCAGAGAGGAAGGGAGAGGGAGAGAGAGATAGAAACATCGATGATGAGAAAGAATCATTGATTGGCTGCCTCCTGCAAGCCCCCTACAGGGGACTGAGCCTGCAACCCAGGCATGTCCCCTTGACCAGAATCAAACCTGGGACTCTTCAGTCCACAGGTTGATACTCTATCCACTGAGCCAAAGTAGCTAGGGCTTAGGAGATAATTTTTAAATGTAATACAGTGTAATGATGACCCAGGTGGTGATGCAGGGAAGACCTGCAAGCTAGAGATGTGATGTTTATGTTTCATGTGTTCTGGGAATACTGTTCCCCAACTGTCATGTGTACAGCCTTTTCTGCAAAACCATTGTTTTTCTGGCTTCTATTCACTAGAACAATGTTTCCTTCCTTCCTTCCTTCCTTCCTTCCTTCCTTCCTTCCTTCCTTCCTTCCTTCCTTCCTTCCTTCCTTCCTTCCTTCCTGCCTTCCTTCCTTCCTTCCTTCCCTCCTTTTTTTCTTTGTTCCTCCTATTTCTTTTTCTTCCTTGTTCACGTCTTTCTTTATTTCTTACATAACTCTTTATAATAAACTCTTGCCCTAACCGGTTTGGCTCAGTGGAAAGAGTGTCGGCCTGCAGACTGAATGGTCCCAGGTTTGATTCCGGCCAAGGGCACATACCTTGGTTGCGGGCACACTCCTGGTGGGGAGTGTGCAGAGGGCAGTTGATCGATGTTTCTCTCTCATCAATGTTTCTAACTCTCTATCCCTCTCCTTCCTCTTTGTAAAAAAATTCAAAAAATAAAATAAACTCTTTTTTTTGTTTTACTCTGTAGTGATGTTAACAAAATAACCTAAAGCAACACTTTAAGGTAATATATGCACAAATATATATATATCACATAAATGAGAAATAAATACAGAAACATAATAGGCTCTAAATACTGATTGATTGTAATTGTGCTATTTAGTTTTTTTCGGGTGAGTTTGAAACTTGCAGTTTATAAAGTAATATTCCCTCAACTAATATTTGTTTAATATTTGTTTTTTATCTGAATGAGCACTGTTGAACCTGGAAAATATATTCTTAATGTGACAGAATGGAAGTATTTCTGGGATTGTTCCAGTTATCTATGCTATGTAATAAGCATAGGTGTGTAAAAGAACAATTAAGTTGTATTTCTCACAGTCCTAGAGGTTGAATTGACTGTGCTCAGCCAGGATGAAGGTTTTGTAATCAGCGGAGGCTGGGGCTGATGTTATCTTCGAGGTCGGCATACTGACCTGCCTGGAATGCAAGGATGGTGAGATGGAATAGATGTGGCTCTGAAGGCAGCTCCGTGTGGCTTCTGCACCATGGGAGCTTCAGGAGAGCCAGACACCTTGCATGGTCTCTTGGGACTCCAGAGGCATGTGTCTCAAGGCAGAGAGGCAGGTAGAAGGGAGCTATATTATCTCTTATTTCCTCAGAAGCCATGCCGGGGAGCACTGTGGTCACCTCTTATTCAAGAAGGGGACTTACATGCTGCCTCTTGATTGAAAAGGTATCAAAGAACTTATAGACATGTTAATTAAAATTTCAGTATCAGATTATGTAATAGAATCAACCTGGATAAGAAGGTGACCAATCAGCCCTGTGTGCCTGGAACGTATGGGTTTGCCAGGATGTAGGGCTTTCAATGATAACACCAGGAAACTCAGAAGAATGGATCACTTACAAGTATTTTACAACAAAGAAAATCAGAAAGTGAGGTAGAGAATTATTAAATAAAATCCTCACAATGCCAGTTTACACAAGAACTACCGAATTATGTGTCATGAAAAACTACAAAGAATAAGTGCTTTCTTGAACGAGTGATTCCTAGTCAAACAAAATTGACAGTCTTTAATTACATTGTCTCTTTCTTAGAGACTTAGGTAATTTATCCCAACAGCTCACAAATATCTTTGATCCCCAAATATTTCTTTGTCTCATAAAACTTATTAAATGAATCACATTTGAAAAATCATTGGCTAAATACACGCAAACAATGCAATAAACTGTCTATTTGTGTAGATACAATGACATTAATATGGAGACACTTCTAAGGATCAGAAAATATTAGAGATTAAAGAGCACAGTGTAGATGAAAATGCATGCTTTGCATGTATTCTGGTTTACTAATTTGATCGTAGGTATACGAAAATTTCATTGCTCAGGTAAAGATTGAAGTACATAGTTAAGTCATGAATTTCCAGAAATGAGTCAATTTTGTTTTAAATAAAATAAAGTAACAGACACTCAAGCTGAAATTATCCAGCTAAATGTCTGTGTGAGGAAGTTCACACATCCTCCTCACTTTCTGCTTCACTCTGATCAGAAACATTACTCTTCTCATTCTTTTGAATATCAAATTCACCTGACGTGGAAAAATACTGGAACATTCAAATTTCTATTGCAAACACGCAAAATACCGTTTGAAAAATGTACTATAATTATCTTGAAAGTCATTCCATTCATTGAATAAAAGCAAAGTCAGGTTTAATAATTTTTTAGACATATCATTTTGAAATTAGCTAATAAAGTTTTTTAACCTCAATATGATACAAAGTTTTTAGGGAAAGTAGCTGATTCCTGAAATTTTTCTTTCTCTCTCTTTTTTTTTTTTGTAGGGGTGCTGCTCCTTAAAGTTCTTTAATGAACCAAAACCTGCAAGTTATCAATTCTATAATCAAAATGCAATACAATGTTCTAAAAAGTGCCCAACAGTGGAGAGTTCACTGATTTAAGGTCTAGTTCACTGATTTATGCTGTGTGATATAAGGAAACATAAACCTCTCAGAACCTCAGATTTCTCATCTATAAAATAAAGGGTTATTCCTTTTATGCCAACTTTTGAAGTTGTCTATGAATAAAATGAGATAGTATATGTAGAAAACAAAAGAAATTATGATTTTTATGTTAGTGCCATAATAAGAATTTTGTATTAGGAAAGTATAGCATCCCTCTGTTAATGATTACCAGTCATGAAGTACTTTCTCATTGACCCACTTTACGCTAAGCACTCAGTTACTTTGTTCTAATGGCAATTAGGTTAGAGCAGTGATTTTCAACCTTTATGCTGCAATATTTTGTTTTAATTTTCATTGTTGAAAATATTACATATGCCCCCTTTTTCCTCCCATTGACCCCTTATAGCCCACCCCCACCCCCCGCCCTAGGCCTTCACCACCCTATTGTCTGTGTCCATGAGCTATGCATATATGCATACAAGTTCTGCTGCAAGAGTTTTTAAAACATGCAATACCTTACAAATGTTTCTTCTTTTTGAGGTCGGCTATGAAGTTCCCTCTCAGGACTGCTTTCACTGTGTCTCATAGATTTTGGGTTGTTAATCATTCGTTTTCATTTGTTTCCAATAAGTTTTGTTTTGCTTTTGGTTTCTGGAAGAAATTAACCAAAGAACTTATACACATATATTCATCACCCAAGGACACAGACAATAGTGTAGTGAAGGCCTGGGGAGGGGGTGGGAATGGGGAGGAGGGAGTCGATAGGGGCAGGGGGAGAGAACATGTGTAATACTTTCAATAATAAAGACAATTTTTTTTAAAGCATGCAATACCTGACTACTAATCCAGGGCACTGACTTCTTTTCCCTTAGATTGTAAGAAGAAGAAGAAAACAGACAACAGCCAACACAACAATAGCCTTCTGGTGTGAATGAATCAAAATTATACCTATTTTTGTGTGTGAAATCAGCAAAAAATATAACAATTTTTAGTGTGCCGCAGATTTCTAGTACTCAGTTTATGTGTGCCATGAGATGAAAAAGGTTGAAAATAGCTGTGTTAGAGGGATATTGTTCTCATTTTACAGGTGAGGAAATGGGACCAGCGTTAGAAAGTCATTTCTCAAGATCACACATCTAAGGTAAGAGGAAGCATGGTGCCTGTTCTCTTTCCATTATGTTACATAGTGCCTTCAGCATCTGGAGATCAGATTTGCCCTTGATTTAAAGAAGTTCTTGGAGCTATGTACAGTGGTATAGGCCTAAAAAATATCCTTAGGTAAAAGTAGCAACTATTTATATTAGATGGTATAATTTTCTTTTAATTGAACAGAACTATTTGCCAGCCTCCACATTGGACACTGCGAAAACTATTGCACATATTTCACTCAACAATCGGCACGAAGATAATATTCTCATTTTATGCACAAGAAGACTAAGACTCAGAGTGCTTAAAAAATTGCCTAAAGAGGTTGTAAAGATGAAAGTTAAGTCCCTTTATCTTTCAGTCCCAATTCCTGATTTTAAGATACACTACCTTTATTTTCGAAAGAATCTTTGAGGAACATTTCAAATGAGTTATTGAAATTAAGGTAATTTTTTACATACACTGAGCTAAAAGAGAAAACCATTGATTGAGCAAATATTGTGAGTATAAAACCTTGGAAAGCTAAACATTACTTAGTGCTTTCTTAGCAATTCATAACAGGCCCATCAGGGGCTGTCAATCAATAATGACCCAATAAAATCAAGAGAGTTAAAAAGAGTACATTCCCATTCAAAACAGCTGTTTCAAATTTCCCCATCTAAACTTCATGCTAGGATTCATTTTGTCTAATGATTAATATTCTAAAACTTCTATTTTGTCTTCTATTGATGTGAGTTTTACTTGGAGCAAAGGGATCCCTTAATAAAATGAATGAGGTAGTAAGTTTTATGCTGTAGTATTTATAATTTTCCATTTTATTGGCCTTCCTAAAAATTTACTTTTCCTTATTCGCATTGCAACTTTGGTATGGCTTGCCAGAACAATACATATTACATATAATATTAATCAAATGAACTGAAAGAATATTGATTAATTCATTTACACTCATATTTTTGGAAAACATAGTATTGCTAAAAGGTGAGTGAAAATGAAAAAAAAAAAGTTTTCCAAAGGGAAAAAAATAAGAAAAAGAAACAATTTGTCTGTGTTGAATTCAGTTTTCATGGCTTGGATAATGCCCATTGTAACCCAATTGTAACACCACTAGCTAGGGTGTCCTCTATGACATTTTATACAGAGAGAAACTATACAACTTGCTTTGTCTAACCAGAGCAGAGCTTTCACAAATATAACCTCTGGAAAATGAGGGGGAAATCTCTATCTAGGGGAAATGTCTGCAAGAGATGGCAATTATTGAAGGGTTTATTTTTCTAGTGCATGCATTTTTTGTTCCATTTTTACCTTTTACTTTTATTTATTTTTAAATATATTTTTATTGATTTCAGTGAAAAAGGGAGAGGGAGAGAGAGATAGAAAAATCAGTGATGAGAGAGAATCATTAGTCTGCGGGCTGAACACCCCACACTGGGGATTAAGCCCACAACCCCGGGCATGTGCCCTGACTGGGAATCAAACCAAGACCTCCTGACTAATAGGTTGACACACAATCACTGAGCCATGCCTGGTGGGCTACCTTCTAATTTAAAAAAAAGAGTAAGAAATAATACTATTATCCATGAAAACCCTGCTATATTCCAGGGAACACTGTTATTTGGGAACTCATATTTCATCGTGCCAATTTTACTGAAGAAAGTTTAAAATTCGGAAAAGTTAAGAAGCCTTACCAAGGTCACACAGATAATAATATCAATTCTGGGACTTCACATTTCATCTGGAATTGATTTTTTTACTAAACATTTCAAAGGGATTCAGACACTGTAAATTAAGTTAACAACTGCTCTGAGAATGCTCTAACGACGTATGTACATGCTAATAGGAAATGTTTGGGGTGTGTGTGCGCGGGTGTGCACGTCCTATTATTTTTGTATATATTAAGGACCAGCAGTATCCTGTGCTTTTTATCCATGGAATCACAGTTTCACAGAAGTGGAGAAGTATGTGCTCCACTTCACTGATGAGCGTTTGGAGGCCTCTGCGCTTATGAAAATGGGCCCTGAATAAGAATAGTAAGCTCTCTGCTAATTGCCTAGACTTAAGAGAGTTTGGTACAATTTGAAGATGCATATCAATAAAATAACTCCAAAGATCAAATCTGTATTACAAACCTATGTACAGAGAGATATCTGTGCCTTGGCCAAAAGAAACTTAGTGAAATGATACGTTTCTGGAAAGAACTGTCACATAGTGCTAAAATGGAACTCATCCTTATCGGGTCTAATTGAGGCATTGTATTGATAGATATCACAGTCCATGATTTCTCTGTATAGTAATCCTAAAAGCTTCCTTAATACCAATCGCTGGCACCATCTCCAAATGTAACATGAAGTATAAAAAGCGTGGTTTCTGATGCCATTAAACCATGGCTTTTGTTTGTTTCTTTTGATCTTCCATTATTCCTTTAAATGTACACTTTGGCCATCTTGTCCTTTTTCCTCTAGTTGAAAATTAAAATAAGTCTATTTTCTTGTTTTGTTTTCTACGTTTCATTTATAAGACTGTTATCTAAAAACCATTCTTATGTTCCCTTGGAATAAAACTATCATTAAACTTCATCTAGTGAAGAGTGCAGTGGGGGTGAGGGGATGGGAAGGTGGATGATTGGCTTTTTCTCTCCCTGTTTACTTTGTTTCTGAATTCTAGCTGGTTTTTAAGACACCTGGGGTCTAAGCAGGTACTAGGAGCAGAAATAAAGGGATACACCAGGAGAGATGATTTGGCTAATGATGGATAGGTACAGTTGTAAGCTAGCTTCATTATCTCAGAGCCTGGAGGATCTGAGAGTGAATCCTTTTTTCTAATGGGCATATCCGTGGATTCTTCAGGTTCCCCGGCTTCCCAGGGGGCATCTCTGTTCGTGATGCTCTTCATGCTCATTTCACACAGACTCCTGCTCTTGGACGCCCATGAAATTCTTTGGCAGAACTTAAAAGAACTCCATCCCAGCAGTTTCTCTCTATGGCACACATTTAGTTCACCAGAAATATAAACACATCTCTTGCCCAATAAACTCTGGGATCCAAGCAAATTCCAACATAGTTATCTCTCTCCTGTTGCCAAAGGTTGCTTTTGCTCTTTTAAGTATAATCCAACAACAGGGGAAACATTCTGTTATTTCTGGGGGTTCCACAAAGCTCCCTCTCTTGGCTTATGATAAGGAAATATTCAACTGCCCATTTGGGAAGGAGTATAGAAACTCATAGAATGGCAAAAGCTGTCTGGAGAAATCTCTTCTTACTCATATATTTTTAATGTTCTGTTCCAATAGAGGATCTAATAATTGTGGAATCAAATCCTGTTTGCTTGTTTGTTTGTTTGTTTGTTTGTTTGTTTTTTCTTTTACAAATTCTTCCTGTGGCAATTCCCTTCATCCTCACTTTTATCTTAATATTAGTACATCTTTTGAGGCACCATCCTTGAAACTACTATTGCAATAGTTTAATTTTTACAGTTTGGTACACAATAAAACATACTTTTAATGATCAACACAAACTTGAATCTCTCCAATAAATTCTAATCAGGTGCCTCTCATAGGCTATGATAGGTTAACCTTACAATTGAAAGACACGAGTGATCATCTTGTTAGAACTATATTCTGTAGAATATTATAATAGTTCATTTTTAAAATTATTTTTATCATTGTTCTATAAGCTCTTTGAGGACAGAAACTATACTTTTAAAAAAAATTCTGTATCACATGGCTTAGTATTGTAGCTATCAAGTTGAACAAATATTTGTTGAACAAATGAAAACACTCAGCAGTTCAGAAACAAAAAGGCTCATTTCTTAGCTATGAGCCAAGTTAAAGTACACTGATATCGCTTAACAGTACCATATACTGGTCAGGAGTACGGTGATTGGCTTCTAAAAATAAGTCTTTCATTTAGTGGGGCACAGGACTAACATTGAATAATTCCTGATGTCTTTTTTTTTTTTTCAGTACATTATCTTCGCATTATAGTTCTTCCATCACCAAATCTCTCCACACAACTTGGTCTTTTCACCTTATAGATGGGAAGACACAAGAATATAGGTGAATCTGTCAGAGTCTTATTTTAAGTTCCTTGCAGACAGAGAATAGGACCAATATAAAATCATTTTTGGCTGGTAAGAGCTAGACTAAAGATGGGGGGAAATATTTATTTTAGAATTATAAAATTTTAGTTGCTGGGTCATAGGCAATTCTATTTTAATTTTTTGAGGAAACTCTACACTGTTTTCTATAGCAGTTGCACCAGTATGCATTCCCGCCAACAATGCACTAGGGTTTCCTTTTATCCACATCTTTGCCAACACTTGTTGTTTCTTGATTTATTTATTATAGCTATTCTGACAGGTTTGAAGTGATATCTCATTATAGTTTATTTTTAAATTATTGATTTGTGTGAAAGAGAAAAATAAACATTGATTTGTTGTTCCACTTAGTTATGCATCCATTAGTTGACTTTTATATGTGTTCTGACTAGGGATTGAACCAGAAACCTGGGCATATCAGACAATATTCTAACCAATTGAGCTACCTGTCCAGGGATTCTTATGGTATAAATTTGAAACTCTCTGATTATTAGTGATGTTGAGCAAGTTTTCATATGTCTCTTGTCCATCTGTATGCCTATTTGGAGAAGTGTCTATTTGGATCATCTGTCTACTTTTTAATTGGATTTTTTTGTTTTTCTAGCATTGATATTCCTGAATTCTTTATAAATTTTGGGTATTAACCCCTTATTGGATGTATCATGGGTGAATATCTTCTTTCATTCTTGTAGTTTTCTTTTAGTTTGTTGATGGTTTACCTTGCTGTGCAAAAAACAATCTCGTTTACAATTGTATCAAAAAGCATACTGAGAAGTAAATTTAACTAAGGAGGTAAAATACCTGTACTCAGAAAGTTATAAGGCATTGAAAAAAACACTCAAAGAAGATACTAATAAATGGAAGTACATACCATGTTCATGGATAGGAAGAATTAACATCATTAATATGTTCATACTACCAAAAGTAATACAAAAATTCAATGAAATTCCTATCAAAATACTAATGGAATTTTTCACAAAAATAGAGCAAATAATCCAAAAAAATTGTATAGAAACACACAAAAAATCCCAAATAGTGACATCAGTCATGAAAAAGAACAAAGTTGAAGGTATCACACTACCTGATATCAAATGATACTATAATCAAAACAGCATGGTACTTGCATAAAAACAGACCCATAGAACCAAAGAGAAAGCCCAGAAATAAACCCATGTATATATGGTCAATTAATCTCTGACAAAAGAGGCAAGAACATTCAATGGGATAAAGGCAGTCTAGGCTTATTATTTTTAAGGAACAAAAGGCTCAGAAAGAACTTTTTACCTCCCCACTCAACTGCCTGAAAGAATATAGATAAAGAACCTGGTCCAGGAAGAACCTTATCACCAGAGATTTCTACTAACAATACGGGTGAAGTGTAATAGAGGAAACTCAGCAGGGCTTGGAGATCAAAGTCCTCTCTATATCCCCTGGTCTCTGCCTGGCATAGCAAACATTTGTTTTCCAAACACGGGTTTTCCATCTCTATGTGAATTGCTTGACTCTCCTTTGGAGTCCCAGACTTCTACCTATTTTCTTTAGTTTAGAATGGCAGAAAATCCCTATGGAGCCCCCATACATATGAAATTAAATTTTATTTTCTTCTGTTAATCTACCCCATGTTAATTTAATTCTTAGACCAACTAGAAGAACTTTGAAAGATAGAAGGTTGTTTTTTTTTTTTCTTTTCTTTTCTTCCTGACACTGTTCTTTATTGGTAAAAGAACATGGGTCCAAGTCAAATGCTCTTTTTTAAATTTTTTATTTTTTATATCTTTATTGATTTCAGAAAGGAATAGAGAAGGAGAGAGAGAGATAGAAACATCAAAGATGAGAGATAATCATTGATTGGCTGCCTCCTGCATGCCCCACTCTGGGGATTGAGCCTGCAACCCAGGCATGTGCCCTGACTGGGAATCAAACTGTGGCCTCCTGGTCCATGCATTTGCACTCAACCACTGAGCCACTACAGCAGGCCAAAGGCTCTTTCAATGAAAGGTAAGCCCTTATGAATTTTGAAACTATAAAAAGGAAATAAAACTACTTGAACGATAGCCTATAACATTTTAGGACACATTTATAGATTTTCTCTTCTTATAAGGTAGGACGTTGTAAGGATATCAGATAAGTATGTATCAATAGCCAGTTAGCCTGGAGGTCAAATCACCCCTGGTATTGCCGACAACAATCAAGGCTTAACTACAACAAGACTGTGAACAAAGACCACTAGGGGGTGCACCAAGAAAGCATAAAAAATGCAGAGACAAAGAAACAGGACAAAATTGTCAATGGAGGATATTGAGTTCAGAACCACACTTTTAAGGTCTCTTAAGAACTGTCTAGAAGCTGCCGATAAATGTAGTGAGATCCTCAAGAAATCTAATGAGACCCTCGATGTTATGATAAAGAACCAACTAGAAATTAAGCATACACGGACTGAAATAACGAATACTATACAGACTCCCAACAGCAGACCAGAGGAGCGCAAGAATCAAGGCAAAGATTTGAAATGCGAAGAAGCAAAAAACACCAAACCGGAAAGCAAAATGAAAAAAGAGTCCAAAAATACGAAGATAGTGTAAGGAGCCTCTGGGACAGCTTCAAGCATACCAACATCAGAATTATAGGGGTGCCAGAAGATGAGAGAGAGCAAGATATTGAAAACCTATTTGAAGAAATAATGACAGAAAACTTCCCCTACCTGGTGAAAGAAATAGACTTACAGGTTCAGGAAGCGCAGAGAACCCCAAACAAAAGGAATCCAAAGAGGACCACACCAAGACACATCATAATTAAAATGCCAAGAGCAAAAGACAAAGAGAGAATCTTAAAAGCAGCAAGAGAAAGAAACTCAGTTACCTACAAGGGAATACCCATATGACTGTCAGCTGATTTCTCAACAGAAACTTTGCAGGCCAGAAGGGAATGGCAAGAAATATTCAAAGTGATGAATGCCAAGAACCTACAACCAAGATTACTTTATCCAGCAAAGCTATCATTCAGAATTGAAGGTCAGATAAAGAGCTTCACAGATAAGGAAAAGCTAAAGGAGTTCATCACCACCAAACCAGTATTATATGAAATGCTGAAAGGTATCCTTTAAGAAGAGGAAGAAGAAGAAAAAGGTAAAGATACAAATTATGAACAACAAACATGCATCTATCAACAAGTGAATCTAAGAATCAAGTGAATAAATAATCTGGTGATCATAATAGAATCAGGGACATAGAAAGGGAATGGACTGACTATTCTTGGGGGGGAAAGGGGTGTGGGAAATGCGGGAAGAGACTGGACAAAAATCGTGCACCTATGGATGAGGACAGTGGGTGGGGAGTGAGGGCGGAGGGTGGGGCGGGAACTGGGAGGAGGGGAGTTATGGGGGGGGGGAAAGAGGAACAAATGTAATAATCTGAACAATAAAGATTTAATTAAAAAAAAAAGTATGTATCTAACTGATCATCAACAAATACCTGTACCAGAGCACCAGCCACAAGTAAATCCCAGACCCAGTGCCCATCACCATCCACTTCACAGAATGAAAATGGCTTTACTTCTATAGTCTGCACTGGCCTCCACAGAAGGAGTTTATCCTTGAAATCCTCTTCTCTATTCTAGCCCTTGGCGATCTCATCTAGTCCCAGTTTCAATTATCACCTCTGTGGGAATGGCTCCTCCTTCCACCCAATTATTGTTCCTTGTATTTATTTAAAAACTTTTAAGTTTCTCTGAAGATCACCTCCTCCAGTCATGTCACTGTCTCCATCTTTTTTGTCCTTGTCATCTACAGGCCTCTGATTCTCCTTGAAGACATCATTAGGTCACAGTTTTTGTCTCTATCCTGACTCATGTGATCATCTTATCAGTCTTTATTGCTCAGTGTCACATCCTTTAATAACACTTACCTCTTAGTTAATCCAAAATTTAAAACAAACCCACCATTTGGAATAATTTCAAATGCAACTCTCAAACTATGTGCTTGAAAACTATTGAAAACTGGATCCATGTATAAAGTATCTTTGTAGTCTCCAAAAGACATTTTAAGGACTTAAGTTTAGAATGAAACACTTCCCTTACCCCAAAACGAACATTTTCTTTATTTTTGACTTTCTATGCATATTTGAAAGATCCCTTTTCTCTTCCCTTGTCCTTGGCATCTTCAAATTGATTTCTCAAATTTTCTACTGTGAGTTTGATAGGGGCAGAACTAGAATGTTGGGGAACCAGCTAGAATGGTGAGAAATATTAATCATGCTCTGTTAACTGTGGTTGTTTTGTTGGATTAAGGAAGGCACATGCTAACTTGGCTGGCCACTGCACTCAGGAGCTCACCTGACAGTGCAGCCCTTCCCATTTGAAGCTGGAAAGACTAACAACTTTGCTGCAGAAACCAGAGCCAGAAACCAAAAATGCCAGCCCTTTGAAGACCCCTGCCCTTTTCTCATATCACTAAGCCTTTTGAAGACCCTGCCCCTTTTGCATATCACTAAACCCTTTGAAGATCCCCAGTCCTTTTGCATATCGGTAAACTGCCCATTTGCCCTTTTGCCCACTTTCCCTTGTAATCCTTTGTACTCCTACCATTATAAGCAGCTGGCTTATGGAAGGGTGCAGCACATATGCTTTTGTGGATGACCTGCTGCACTCTCATACTGCTGGCAGTAATGGAATAAACACTCATATATGATTCAACCCTGTCTTTGCTTAATTGGCTCAAGTAGTGACAGGCAGCATGGACCCAATGTTTGTCCTGTTACAAGTTTATCATTTAACCCTCTCCTTCTATTGAAGTTCTAATTCTTGGCACTTAGTCGGTTCTGTATCCTTCAATTCAGTTGTTTCTCTTTTATAAGAATTGTGCTCATAACAATAGCATTAATGCGAGGCATGTCGTAAATGTCTGTTTATTTTCATTTTCAATCTTAACTCTATGTTGATATTCATTTTGAGGAAGATTCAAACTTGATACACCATCAATGTCAGAAAAGGAAGTGACGCCTGGTAAAGCCTGCTCTGCCCAACACTGCATTGTGCACATTTATTATGCCGTTTAGTGCTCATCAAAACCTTCCCAGGTTGATATCACTATCCCCATTTTAAAGAAGTGGAAATGGAGAAGTCAGTGTGCTTCCCACAGATCCAGAATTAGTAAGTGATAGAATTAGAATTTGAGATAAACAAGTCTGTTCCCAAATATAAAATAATTGGTCTGGTGCCCCTCTGCGGAAACCACAGCCTGGATGTCTGCCTGGGTGTTCTTTCTCTTTGTAAATATGTTCCTATTTCATGTTAGGAAACTGAGGTACACAGAGGTTAAGTAAGCTGACAAAGCCATGCACCCAATTATATGCTTCAGTGTGTTTGCATTTATTTGTTCACATTAAGTCAACATAAATAAAATATGTTAAATTGCATAAGTAAAACATGGTATTCAAAAGGTGTAAGTTTTGGTTCCCTGGATTTCCGGAGTAAAACCTCGCAGGTATACCACTGGGCTTCTGTGGACTGTTTCTTACTGAGAGTGATTTTTTTCTCACTGAAATTCCCCGATGAACTAACACCATGTGAGCAAAAACTCTGAGCTTCATGCTACCTCAGATTCATTTTGATATTATTTATTTAGGGCATTCAATGTTCTTTTTTATCCTTCCAGAGAGATCGGGCTTCTGATTGTAAAAAACCCATCAGTCCTCTCCCCAGGCCGAGTAGGGAGATCTGTCTGATACCCTGTAGAGCACTATAAACAAGAGATGTAGCATCAGGCACATGATATTAATTGACCAGATCATTATTCAGTTGATCAAAAAAAAAAAACACACAAAAAAACATAATCAACAGAATTTCCTTAAAATTCTGCCTCAGGATAAATACTCTCATTTCACAATTATAAGTCAATTTTCAAAAGTAAATGGACCTGGATAAAGTACATGATCTTGACTATATCTGTGGTATGCTTTTTAAGAAAGTTGAAAACTCACAGAGGCAATCCCTATGTTAAAATAGGATAGAGAATTAGAAGGCACAGGCGAAGAGCTAATAGTATCAAAAATCGAATTGGCTTACTTGATATTTTCTTCTTAAAACAGGCCTGATTCCTAGATTCAGAAAATAATTTTTGTCAAAAACCTTTCCCCTAAAAATGTGATTTTGATAGACACCCACTTGTCAAGACCTAAAAAAGCACCGGACAGAAAATTTTTACAATTATTATTTTTTCAATCTATAATATTAGCTTTCAGTATACTAGGTTTATAAGGGGAGTGGCCGGTGAGTTTACATAGCTATAGGAATCTGCTTTTGAGAATTTACTTTGAAAATAGAAGGATACTTCAATGAAGGGCCGGCTTTAAAGGAGACATGAAATCACAGATCAATGTAAGAGATCCAATGCAAACCTTGTGTCCAGAGGCTTAAAAAAATTCATGAGCACATATTGTTTGATAATTCTGAGTGTCTTACTGATAATAAAAATGAATGAATGAGAAAAAGAAACACAATGCGGGTGTCTACTAAAATAAGAAATCACAGTTTATTAAAAAAAAAAAAAACTTTTAAAATTGAGTATATTTATTGCTTTGTTTAAACAGGAGGAAAAGGCTTGTACCTTGTAGTACACCAAACACTTCAGGGAAATGGAAAATACCTGTCAGAGAAGGGGGGACAGGTCATTGTTTCTTCTGGTGAGCCGTAGACCTTGAATGCTCATTTATGTTATTACTAAGGTGAAACCTAGGTTTTAAAGAATTGTAAGTATCTGTGCATATATAACACATCCAATCAGAAGAAAGACTCCATCCATGTGTGTGTGAGAGATGAATTATACTGATGTCTGTTATACATCCCTAACATAGCTCATGAGATCAATTAAGATGTTCAAGCAGCTACAAAAAGGATGATTGAGGCAAATGGTAACATCAGGATGACCATATGGCAAGGGGAAACTAGAACTGTTTGGACGTAAAATGAGAGCCATCGGAATTCCAGTTACAATCATCCACTGCGCAGCGAGGAGATAGCAGAATGAGGCAGCCAAGAAAAATACTAGCTGTAGAACCGTTTGGGCCGCGATAAAGACAAACAAGCCTGTGCTTCCAAGTCAACAAGCAGGTGCTGGGAACACAGTGACATCACGTGCGCCTGTTCTCCTTCCCTCCCCTCCACCCAGAGCCTCCTGGTTGACGGCAGAACCAGGTATTTGTCGGAGAAGAAGCTCTTGGATTTTGCTCTTAGTGAAAGGGGCTGTGGGGCAGTGTTCAGCCAAGGGGAAATATTTCTGAAATGAGACCATGAGAGAGTGTACTCCCTCTGCTTTTCCAGGGAGGAGCACGGGAATTGTGCTGCTCTCTATCCGTGGTCCTCAACCTTCCTGATGCCGTGACCCTTTAATACAGTTCCTCATGTTGTGGTGACCCCCAATTTCATTGTTACAAATGGAACATAATTAAAGCATAGTGATTAATCACAAAAACAATATGTAATTATATATGTGTTTTCCGATGGTCTTAGGCGACCCCTGTGAAAGGGTCGTTCGACCCCCAAAGGGGTCGCGACCCACAGGTTGAGAACCGCTGCTCTGATCTAGGATGATTTCCCTCAAGGATGCCCATGAGCTGTGCACCACGAGTCATCATCACCACAGGATACAGTGGCCTTTGGAAAACTTAGCTTACCTAGCGATGCATTATCAGGTGATAACAGCTTTGACAGTTCTGTCACCCCAGCAGGAAGGTCTAAAAGGTTTTCATTTTTCAGATTTTCTTCAAACTGCAAACTGTGATAGGCAATTTAGCCTAACTTTTCACAGCGGTTTTAAATCTATATTGACTAATGATTCCATCATGTGTTGAAAGAAACGACACTTTGAAATCTTCATCAATTAAGGATATTGAAACATAAGAGCTGAACCCACCCCTCTAGATGGAATATGTCTTTTGGAAAACTCACTAACCTTTTTATTCACAGATTAGAAAGCCACTCTGAATATAGTCAAGCTG
This sequence comes from Myotis daubentonii, assembly GCF_963259705.1. Classification (NCBI taxonomy): domain Eukaryota; kingdom Metazoa; phylum Chordata; class Mammalia; order Chiroptera; family Vespertilionidae; genus Myotis; species Myotis daubentonii. The sequence continues at coordinate 67,930,507 of NC_081846.1, read as the reverse complement.
ACTGAAGCTAAATGGAAATATCAGACTGGGGAACATTGCATGATCAACTAAGAAATAAAATGATCTACAAAAGATGCACAGGCAGGGAGCATCATGCTTAAGAGCAGGAGTTTTGAAGCAAATGTGGGATTTACTCTCTGTGTGACATTAGGCAAATAACCTCTCTTTACCTTGATTCCTACATCTTCAAGATAGATATAAACTTGAAGCTACCTCATAGGTTGGTTGTGAGCCTCAAATGGCATAAAACAAGTGTGCTTAATGCAATATTTGATATACAGAAAATGTTCACTACATATAGTTATTTTTGACATTATTATGAAAATAATATAAGTGAAAAGAAAAAAAAGGAGATTCTTGTTTATGTCAAGTGGAAAAGCACAAGAAAGTAAGTGGTCCTATAGTGTTAGTATGCATAAGAATCACCCAAAAGATTATAAAGAATACTGATTTTTACATAACATCCTGTGATGATTCTGATACAGTTGTTCCACCAACTGTATAGGTCAAGAAACATTGAAGTAAGACATTTCTTGTTAAGTTGCTAACAAACCTAATAGCTATAATTGCTAATGTGTATTTGGGAATACTATTTCTATCTAATGGCATGTATGCTTTCTCTGATACTATTAAATAGAAGCATCAGCTTAAGTTGATGTCCAACATTCTAATTTTCTTCAGAGGAAAGTCTGCCTACAATAGAAATTGCTTCATATATTTTCTTAACACCACTTTCTATAATTGCACTATTCAGATATTTTGCACCATTTATCAAATATCTTTTTCAGACATTATCCCAAGGTCTGTAGTTACCCTGATAAAGGCATATTGTCTCTGTTAATAAGGAACTTACAAGATAGTGAAAAAAACAAGTGAAAAAATTTACATATAGTATTATGAGGATGATAGAAGTGTAAGCAAAGGAACCAGTGAAAACAAATAGACACACTTAAATGGAGAAAGTTGAGACAAGAAAAATTTGGGGGGATACATCAAACCATTTTCAGAGGTCCACACTTTGATTCAATAAGCCTTTGATAAGTTTCCCTTTTTAAAATATATTTTATTGATTTTTTACAGAGAGGAAGGGAGAGAGATAGAGAGTTAGAAACATCGATGAGAGAGAAACATCGATCAGTTGCCTCCTGCACACTTCCTACTGGAGATGTGCCCGCAACCAAGGTACATGCCCTTGACTGGAATCAAACCCGGGACCTTTCAATCCACAGGCTGACGCTCTATCCACTGAGCCAAACCAGTTACGGCAAGTTTCCTTTTTTTAAAAAGTTATTATGCTAGGCAGCCCTGACTAGCATTCTCACTGGTTATGGAGCATCAGCCTGTGCACTGAAGGGTCACGGGTTTGATTCCTGGTCAATGGCACATACATGGGTTGCAGGTTTGATCCCTGGCCTGTCGGGGCACATGGGAGAGGCAACCAATCAATGTGCCTTTCTCACATAGAAGTTTCTCTCTCTCCCTCCCCTCTTTCTTTCACTCTCTCTAAAAATCAGTGGTTAAAAAAGTCCTCAGGTGCGGTTTAACAAAACAAAACAAAAAGATTATTGTGCTGGGCAAAGAGGGAAATCGAAGAAAGTATGACTCAGTTCTTATTCTAAATATGCTTACATTTTACTAAAATATTTAAGTATCTCACAAATATTTATTGTTGAAGAAGAATATAACGAAGTATTACAGTAAAGAAATGTTGCTCAACCTCAGTACTATTAACATTTTATTGTGGGGAGCTGACCCTGCTTGATAGGATGTTTAGAAGCATCTCTGGCCTCTACTAATTCATTGACAGAAAGCTTTTTATCTTCATTTTCCCCGAAATCATGACAATCAAAAATACCTCCAAATATTAACAAATATCCTATGGAAAGCAAAAATCACCCTAGTTGAGAATTAGTGCATTAGCAATACAAATTAAACATGAAATTGGAAAAAGTGAGATAAACTTAAATCAAGGTGTATCAGGGAAGACGTGGAATGAAAGGAAGTTGAGTTGGGCTTCTGAAAAGGCAGAAAGTGTGGAATAACTTACTTTAAATAGAAAAGCCAATGCCTAGAGAATTCGCTGCATGAGAGAGATGAAGCATGTAGGACCATGGGAATTCTTCCATGCCAAGGAATAATGTTAGACTTCATTCTGAGGACATGAAGAACACTTGAATGTTTTGGAGCAAAAAGTTATATGCTCTGGTCTTAAAAAGATAACTGACGATAGTGTGAAGAATGCATTGAGAGAGATAGTGACAGAAGCAAAAAACAAAACAAAACAGCAACAACAACAACAACAACAAAAAACACCCCACAAAACCTATGTGGACATGATAATGGCTAAATTGGGATATTCATAAAGGAAGTGGACAAGAGAAGATAGATCAAAGAAACACAATGCAAACTAAGCCATTCTAATGAGAGCTAAGTATCAGGAGTACGTTTCTGGTCTGGAAGATGTGGTAAAAAGTGTTGTAATAAATTAAAAAAGAGACACACAAGGGAGATGTGTTGTTAGTGTAAAAGTAGGAATGGAAAAGATGATTAATTCTGTTCTGTTGTTCATAGCACATCTCTGTGAACACATTCAACACATTCAACAGTCAATAGGATGTGCAAATCAGAAGCTCAAGAGATGACAGCCTTCAACCTTCAAAATACAGATATGACTCAGATGCCAAACCAGGGGTAAAGGAATACACATACACACAAGTGTTTTGAATATAAAATTTGAAGTATTAGGACACAAAAAGTGGGTGTTGAGAAAGAAAAAAGGCCTGCAAGATAGCGATAAGGAGAATACAGGGTTGCCAAGGCCACTGAGGAGAAAGATGTCAGAAAAGAAGTCATTATGTTTGGGTATTAGCAGTGTAACTTTACCAATCACAATGCAGAATTTATACTATTGACTGGCTCATTCATATAATATCAATTTTCTACTATAAGTAAAATAAAGACTACATATTTTTTTCTTGAAAAAAATAAGAAATAATGTAATAGTCTCACTGTCATATTTATCAGTTAAAAGCTTTGTTTTGCTTTTTAAAAATTCCCTGATTCTTTTTTTTAATTAAATCTTTATTGTTCAGATTATTACATTTGTTCCTCTTTCCCCCCCCATAACTCCCCTCCTCCTAGTTCCCGCCCCACCCTCCGCCCTCACTCCCCACCCACTGTCCTCAACCATAGGTGCACGATTTTTGTCCAGTCTCTTCCCGCATCTCCCACACCCCTTTCCCCCACAAGAATAGTCAGTCCATTCCATTTCTATGTCCCTGATTCTATTATAATCAACAGTTCATTCTGTTCATCAGATTATTTATTCACTTGATTCTTAGATTCACTTGTTGATAGATGCATATTTGTTGTTCATAATTTGTATCTTTACCTTTTTCTTCCTCTTCCTCTTCTTAAAGGATACCTTTCAGCATTTCATATAATCCTGGTTTGGTGATGATGAACTCCTTTAGCTTTTCCTTATCTGTGAAGCTCTTTATCTGACCTTCAGTTCTGAATGATAGCTTTGCTGGATAAAGTAATCTTGGTTGTAGATTCTTTGTATTCATCACTTTGAATATTTCATGCCACTCCCTTCTGGCCTGCAAAGTTTCTGTTGAGAAATCAGCTGACATTCGTATGGGTATTCCCTTGTAGGTAACTGAGTTTCTTTCTCTTGCTGCTTTTAAGATTCTCTCTTTGTCTTTTGCTCTTGGCATTTTAATTATGATGTGTCTTGGTGTGGTCCTCTTTGGATTCCTTTTGTTTGGAGTTCTCTGCGCTTCTTGGACCTGTAAGTCTATTTCTTTCACCAGGTAGGGGAAGTTTTCTGTCATTATTTCTTCAAATAGGTTTTCAATATCTTGCTCTCTCTCATCTTCTGGCACCCCTATAATTCTGATGTTGGTATGCTTGAAGCTGTCCCAGAGGCTCCTTACACTATCTTCGTATTTTCGGATTCTTTTTTCATTTTGCTTTTCTGGTTGGGTGTTTTTTGCTTCTTCGCATTTCGAATCTTTGACTTGATTCTTGCGCTCCTCTGGTCTGCTGTTGGGAGTCTGTATAGTATTCTTTATTTCAGTCAGTGTAGGCTTAATTTCTAGTTGGTTCTTTATCACAACATTGAGAGTCTCATTAGATTTCTCGAGGATCTCATTAAGTTTATCGGCGGCTTCTAGACAGTTCTTGAGAGACCTTAAAAGTGTGGTTCTGAACTCTATATCTTCCATTGACAATTTTGCCCTGTTTCTTTGTCTCCGCATTTTGTTATGCTTTCTTGGTGCACCCCCTAGTGGTCTTTGTGAGCAGTCTTGTAGTTAAGCCTTGATGGTTGTAGCTAATCCCAGGGAGGGTTTGACCTCCAGGCCAAGTGGCTGTGAGAATCAGCTGTGTCTACAGTGAGAGAACTTCTGTCCTCTAGGGAGGTGCTAATCTGGCGTTTGCCTGAGGCTGTCTGGCAAATGGCTCTGTGCAGGGCTTGGGCGGGGCGGGTGGGTCGCGCGGGATCAACAGGGTGGGCCGGAGAGAGCAGTTATGGCTGCTCTCAGTCCTGTCCCCAGGGGCTCTGCCTCTCTGAGTCCCAGCAACCTCTGCAAACCTCGGAGAGAAAGCTGCACTCGCTCCGACCGAAGCCAGACAGTCCCACTTCTCCCGTTTGAGTCAGGGTCCCTAAAGACTCGCCCGGATCTGGAGCTCAGAGTCTGTGACTCCCTCCCAATTGAAAACGCCAACCGTGCCCTCAGCCACCAGCCCGCTCTGCATGCACTCTGCACCTCAGTATTTGACTTCAGCACTGCACCTCCTCTCAGTGTCGGTATGCGTTTCTCTTTCCTCCTAGTTGTAGGACTTCCGCTCAGCCAGCCTTCCTGTGGTTCTGGGTGATGTCCATTCTGTCTTTTAGTTTCACTTTTGAAGTGGTTGTTCGAGGCAGCAAACTCCAGCGTTAACCTATGCTGCCATCTTGGTTCCCTCAAAAATTCCCTGATTCTTAAGTTCTGCATTATACAATTTATAAACACTGCTTTCTGGTATTCAGTTTTCAGAATCATTGTATATACCGAGCCCTAAAATGTAAAAAATTTAAGAATATAAATGATATCCACTTTGTGACTTAAACATTATGAACGAACTGAGAGGAGTTAAGACAAAGGAGGGAGGAGGAGAGCAGAAGCAAAGCACAGGGATATTAATTTCCTCATTTTATATAATGGGTAATTCAGGAGATAGTAACTACAATTTCACTATTGTTTAAATGTGTCCCTTGGCACTTCAAAAGGACACCTTCCAATTCAAGATGACTGAATAAATACGTTTCCTTCTTATCCTTAAATCACTCCCAATATAATGCAAGTACTAAGTAAAAATATGGAATAACGCCATAACTGTAAAGAGAACTAGTAAGAGTTATTCATAAGTAGATGTGATTCTCAGTTTATTCTAGACCAGATAAATGTGTAGCCATAACCCGGAGCATACTCTGACAAGTTTACATTTTTGTCAGAACCCCAGAGGGGCTTAAAGCACAGAATTTGTAAATATGATGGGAAACAGGAGTGAAAAATTGAGCAGAAAAGAGGCACATTAGTTTAAGATCTACGTAAGGAAAAATTAGTATCCTCCTACCCTCCTGTTTCTGTGCACAGATGGAAGCAGCTTGATGCTACTATTCAGGTAAATTATAAGTGAGTAAATGTGTAAATAAATGTATCTTTTGGATAGCTTCAAAACGTTTAACATGGGTGCAGTTTCTCTCAAGTTTTCTTCAAACTGCAATATAGGGGTTCCAATCTGAAAGCCAGCTCTTTGCTCACTTAGCTCCAAGCAAAGGCTGTATCTGATACTCCATTCCAGTCATACTTTCTACTCATGGGAAATGATTATTATAGAATTTATCTACTTAAAAAATAGCCGAGGAAACTCATGTGAGCTACCAATTCTTAAATCTTAAGTACAAAAGCACTGGCAAGAATTCCCCTACATATAGAAAAATTGAGCAAACTGCAGGAGAGCACTAAAACAAGCAGGAAAACTAAACTTTGAAGAATAAAAGCTAATTCCGGAAACAAAAAATATCCTTAAAAATAAGTTTTATGACTATATTAAGAGAGTTTATTCATGCACAAAAGAGCAACATAAAGAAAAAATTGTTGAACAAAATAGCTCTTTTCAAGAGTTAAAGGGCATGTCTCAAGTTTGGAAAGGTATACCACATGCCCACCAAGATATGAAAGAAAAGATCCAGTTAAACACAGTTAGACACATTCTTTTATTGCAGAGATGGAAATTTAAGAAAATCAGAACCACCACCAATGTCTCAATCACAATTTCGGATTCTGAGAGCTTGTGAAGCAAAGTCCATACATTTAAAAAAAATGAATTTCAACAGTATTTGATACCCAGAAAAACTATCATATTTTGTAAGGTAACTAGGACATTTTGTTTTTGTGAGATGTAAAGACACCGTCTTATGTAATTTTAAAAGTTTGTTGAAGTGGTACTCATCAATATAGTAAAAAATATTGTAATAAGTACGTATGGTGCCGGGTAGGTACTTGAAATATTGAAGGGAACACTGTGTAAAGTATATGATTCCCTAACCATTATGTTGAACACCTGAAACTAATACAAAATAATGTTAAATTTAAAGTAAAATTTAAAAAATTCAAATTATAATAAAAAAGGAAAGTACAAAGACATAGGAAGACATATGATCTTGCAAGCAGAGGATTCCCATCATGTTAAATATGTAGCAAGCCGAGAGCAAAATAGTACAGACTAAAACAAGAAGACAGAAAAAATATTGAGAAAATATTCCAGGTTAGTAGAGAGCATGTGAAACAGAATAGTTGAGAAACTGGAAATTCACAAAGTAAGATCAAAATTAAAGACAAAAGTTACAATAGAGAGAACCAAGATGGCGGCATAGGTTAACGCCGGAAATTGCTGCCTTGAACAACCAAATCAAAATACACCTAAAAGATGGAATGGACATCATCCAGAACCACAGGAAGGCTGGCTGAGTGGAAATTCTACAACTAGGAGGAAAGAGAATATCATAGCCAGACTCAGAGGAGGCTCAGTGCTGAAGTGAAATACTCAGGTACTGAGTGTGCACGGAGCAGGCTGGCGGCGGAGGGCATGGTTAGTGCTTTTAATCGGGAGGGAGTCTCAGATTCTGAGCTCCAGATCCCGGCAAGTCTCTAGGGACCCAGACTCAAACGGGAGAAGTGGGACTGTCTGGCTTCGGTCGGAAATCGAAGGCAGCTTTCTCTCCCAGGTTTCCAGTGGTTGCTGGGACTCTGTGAGGCAGAGCCCCTAGGGACAGAACAGAGAGCCGCCATAACTGCTCTCTCCAGCCCACCCTGTTGACCCATGGAGCCCAAGCAACCCACCCGCCCCGCTCAAGCCCTGCACAGAGCCATTTGCCAGATAGCCTCAGGCAAAGGCTAGATTAGCACCTCCCCAGAGGACAGAAGTTTTCCCACTGCAGACACAGCTGATTCTCACAGCCAGCTGGCCTGGAGGTCAAACCCCCCTAGTATTAACTACAACAATCAAGGCTTAACTACAACAAGACTGCGCACAAAGACCACTAGGGGGTGCACCAAGAAAGCATAAACAAAATGCGGAGACAAAGAAACAGGACAAAACTGTCAATGGAGGATATTCAGTTCAGAACCACACTTTTAAGGTCTCTCAAGAACTGTCTAGAAGCCGCCGATAAAGTTATTGAGATCTACGAGAAATCTAATGAGACCCTCGATGTTATGATAAAGAACCAACTAGAAATTGAACATACACGGACTGAAATAACAAATATTATACAGACTCCCAACAGCAGACCAGAGGAGCGCAAGAATCAAGGCAAAGATTTGAAATGCGAAGAAGCAAAAAACACCCAACCTGAAAAGCAAAATGAAAAAAGAATCCGAAAATACGAAGATAGTGTAAGGAGCCTCTGGGACAGCTTCAAGCATACCAACATCAGAATTATAGGGGTACCAGAAGATGAGAGAGAGCAAGATATTGAAAACCTATTTGAAGAAATAATGACAGAAAACTTCCCCTACCTGATGAAAGAAATAGACTTACAAGTCCAGGAAGCGCAGAGAACCCCAAACAAAAGGAATCCAAAGAGGACCACACCAAGACACATCATCATTAAAATGCCAAGAGCAAAAGACAAAGAGAGAATCTTAAGAGCAGCAAGAGAAAGAAACTCAGCTACCTACAAGGGAGTACCCATACGACTGTCAGCTGATTTTTCAACAGAAACTTTACAGGCCAGAAGGGAATGGCAAGAAATATTCAGAGTGATGAATACAAAGAATCTACAACCAAGATTACTTTATCCAGCAAAGCTATCATTCAGAATTGAAGGTCAGATAAAGAGCTTCACAGGTAAGGAAAAGCTAAAGGAGTTCATCACCACCAAACCAGTATTATATGAAATGCTGAAAGGTATCCTTTAAGAAGAGGTAGAAGAAGAAAAAGGTAAAGATACAAATTATGAACAACAAACATGCATCTATCAACAAGTGAATCTAAGAATCAAGTGAATAAATAATCTGGTGATCATAATAGAATCAGGGACATAGAAAGGGAATAGACTGACTATTCTTGGGGGGGATAGGGGTGTGGGAGATGCGGGAAGAGACTGGACAAAAATCGTGCACCTATGGATGGGGACAGTGGGTGGGGAGTGAGGGCGGAGGGTGGGGCGGGAACTGGGAGGAGGGGAGTTATGGGGGGAAAAAAGAGGAACAAATGTAATAATCTGAACAATAAAGATTTAATTAAAAAAAGTTACAATAAAAATTATTATTGTCATTCCATTGGGGGGGGGAAAAGAACATTAAAGAAAAAATTTGTAAGAAAGAAAAAAATCATGGTTTAAATATAAAGCAAAATAATATATGGTTTCATTTAGAGACACTAACAGATATAAGAAATAAGAATCCACTTAGTAATCCTAATACCATGTACATTCTCTTGGGATGGTAAAATGGATACACAGAGTAGAAATATTTTCTCACTACTTCATCCAGCAAGGAGCAGCATAGGCAGTGTAAAAAATAAATACTACTTAGTGATTTTAACTTGTTGATCAACTTTTGTACAAAGCACAAATGATCTGGGTGTGTTCTGTGTACAAATACTTAAATGTTAGAATTATAAACAGAGAACTAAGATGGCGTAAACACCGGAGAATGCTGCCTCGCACAACCACTTCAAAAATACAACTAAAGGACGGAACGACATCACCCAGAACCACAGGAAAGCTGGCTGAGGTGAAATTCTTCAACTAGAAGGAAAGAGAACAGCATACCGAGACTCAGAGGCTGTGCAGTGCGGAAAATACAAAGGTGCGGAGGTGCATGTGGAGCGGGCTGGTAGCTGAGCGCGCAATTGTCATTTTCAATTGGGAGAGAGGCTTAGGCCCTGAGCTCCAGTTCTGGGCCAGTCTCTAGGGACCCAGACTCAAACGGGAGAAGCAGGACTGTCTGGCATTGGCCAGAACTCGAGGGCAGCTTTCTCTGTGAGGTTGCTGGGACTCTGAGAGGCAGAGCCTCTGGGAAGAGACTGAGAGCATCCATAAATGCTCCCTCCGCCTGCCCTGTTGATCCCCTGGGACCCGCCCCGCCCAAACCCTGCACAGAGCCATATGCCAGATAGCCTCAGGCAAAGGCTAGATTAGCACCTCCCCAGAGGACAGAAGTTTTCCCACTGCAGACACAGCTGATTCTCACAGCCAGTTGGCCTGGAGGTCAAATCCCCCCCAGTATTAACTACAATAATCAAGGCTTAACTACAACAAGACTGCGCACAAAGACCACTAGGGGGTGCACCAAGAAAGCATAAACAAAATGCGGAGACAAAGAAACAGGAAAAAATTGTCAATGGAAGATATAGAGTTCAGAACCACACTTTTAAGGTCTCTCAAGAACTGTCTAGAAGCCACCAATAAACTTAATGAGATCTACAAGAAATCTAATGAGACCCTCGATGTTATGATAAAGAACCAACTAGAAATTAAGCCTACACTGACTGAAATAAAGAATACTATACAGACTCCCAACAGCAGACCAGAGGAGCGCAAGAATCAAGGCAAAGATTTGAAATGCGAAGAAGCAAAAAACACCCAACCTGAAAAGCAAAATGAAAAAAGAATCCGAAAATACGAAGATAGTGTAAGGAGCCTCTGGGACAGCTTCAAGCATACCAACATCAGAATTATAGGGGTACCAGAAGATGAGAGAGAGCAAGATATTGAAAACCTATTTGAAGAAATAATGACAGAAAACTTCCCCTACCTGATGAAAGAAATAGACTTACAAGTCCAGGAAGCGCAGAGAACCCCAAACAAAAGGAATCCAAAGAGGACCACACCAAGACACATCATCATTAAAATGCCAAGAGCAAAAGACAAAGAGAGAATCTTAAGAGCAGCAAGAGAAAGAAACTCAGCTACCTACAAGGGAGTACCCATACGACTGTCAGCTGATTTTTCAACAGAAACTTTACAGGCCAGAAGGGAATGGCAAGAAATATTCAGAGTGATGAATACAAAGAATCTACAACCAAGATTACTTTATCCAGCAAAGCTATCATTCAGAATTGAAGGTCAGATAAAGAGCTTCACAGGTAAGGAAAAGCTAAAGGAGTTCATCACCACCAAACCAGTATTATATGAAATGCTGAAAGGTATCCTTTAAGAAGAGGTAGAAGAAGAAAAAGGTAAAGATACAAATTATGAACAACAAACATGCATCTATCAACAAGTGAATCTAAGAATCAAGTGAATAAATAATCTGGTGATCATAATAGAATCAGGGACATAGAAAGGGAATAGACTGACTATTCTTGGGGGGGATAGGGGTGTGGGAGATGCGGGAAGAGACTGGACAAAAATCGTGCACCTATGGATGAGGACAGTGGGTGGGGAGTGAGGGCGGAGGGTGGGGCGGGAACTGGGAGGAGGGGAGTTATGGGGGGAAAAAAGAGGAACAAATGTAATAATCTGAACAATAAAGATTTAATTAAAAAAAAGTTACAATAAAAATTATTATTGTCATTCCATTGGGGGGGGGGGAAAGAACATTAAAGAAAAAATTTGTAAGAAAGAAAAAAATCATGGTTTAAATATAAAGCAAAATAATATATGGTTTCATTTAGAGACACTAACAGATATAAGAAATAAGAATCCACTTAGTAATCCTAATACCATGTACATTCTCTTGGGATGGTAAAATGGATACACAGAGTAGAAATATTTTCTCACTACTTCATCCAGCAAGGAGCAGCATAGGCAGTGTAAAAAATAAATACTACTTAGTGATTTTAACTTGTTGATCAACTTTTGTACAAAGCACAAATGATCTGGGTGTGTTCTGTGTACAAATACTTAAATGTTAGAATTATAAACAGAGAACCAAGATGGCGTAAACACCGGAGAATGCTGCCTCGCACAACCACTTCAAAAATACAACTAAAGGACGGAACGACATCACCCAGAACCACAGGAAAGCTGGCTGAGGGGAAATTCTTCAACTAGAAGGAAAGAGAACAGCATACCGAGACTCAGAGGCTGTGCAGTGCGGAAAATACAAAGGTGCGGAGGTGCATGTGGAGCGGGCTGGTAGCTGAGCGCGCAATTGTCATTTTCAATTGGGAGAGAGGCTTAGGCCCTGAGCTCCAGTTCTGGGCCAGTCTCTAGGGACCCAGACTCAAACGGGAGAAGCAGGACTGTCTGGCATTGGCCAGAACTCGAGGGCAGCTTTCTCTGTGAGGTTGCTGGGACTCTGAGAGGCAGAGCCTCTGGGAAGAGACTGAGAGCATCCATAAATGCTCCCTCCGCCTGCCCTGTTGATCCCCTGGGACCCGCCCCGCCCAAACCCTGCACAGAGCCATATGCCAGATAGCCTCAGGCAAAGGCTAGATTAGCACCTCCCCAGAGGACAGAAGTTTTCCCACTGCAGACACAGCTGATTCTCACAGCCAGTTGGCCTGGAGGTCAAAACCCCCCCAGTATTAACTACAATAATCAAGGCTTAACTACAACAAGACTGCGCACAAAGACCACTAGGGGGTGCACCAAGAAAGCATAAACAAAATGCGGAGACAAAGAAACAGGAAAAAATTGTCAATGGAAGATATAGAGTTCAGAACCACACTTTTAAGGTCTCTCAAGAACTGTCTAGAAGCCACCAATAAACTTAATGAGATCTACAAGAAATCTAATGAGACCCTCGATGTTATGATAAAGAACCAACTAGAAATTAAGCCTACACTGACTGAAATAAAGAATACTATACAGACTCCCAACAGCAGACCAGAGGAGCGCAAGAATCAAGGCAAAGATTTGAAATGCGAAGAAGCAAAAAAACACCCAACCTGAAAAGCAAAATGAAAAAAGAATCCGAAAATACGAAGATAGTGTAAGGAGCCTCTGGGACAGCTTCAAGCGTACCAACATCAGAATTATAGGGGTGCCAGAAGATGAGAGAGAGCAAGATATTGAAAACCTATTTGAAGAAATAATGACAGAAAACTTCCCCTACCTGATGAAAGAAATAGACTTACAAGTCCAGGAAGCGCAGAGAACCCCAAACAAAAGGAATCCAAAGAGGACCACACCAAGACACATCATCATTAAAATGCCAAGAGCAAAAGACAAAGAGAGAATCTTAAGAGCAGCAAGAGAAAGAAACTCAGCTACCTACAAGGGAGTACCCATACGACTGTCAGCTGATTTTTCAACAGAAACTTTACAGGCCAGAAGGGAGTGGCAAGAAATATTCAGAGTGATGAATACAAAGAATCTACAACCAAGATTACTTTATCCAGCAAAGCTATCATTCAGAATTGAAGGTCAGATAAAGAGCTTCACAGGTAAGGAAAAGCTAAAGGAGTTCATCACCACCAAACCAGTATTATATGAAATGCTGAAAGGTATCCTTTAAGAAGAGGTAGAAGAAGAAAAAGGTAAAGATACAAATTATGAACAACAAACATGCATCTATCAACAAGTGAATCTAAGAATCAAGTGAATAAATAATCTGGTGATCATAATAGAATCAGGGACATAGAAAGGGAATAGACTGACTATTCTTGGGGGGGATAGGGGTGTGGGAGATGCGGGAAGAGACTGGACAAAAATCGTGCACCTATGGATGAGGACAGTGGGTGGGGAGTGAGGGCGGAGGGTGGGGCGGGAACTGGGAGGAGGGGAGTTATGGGGGGAAAAAAGAGGAACAAATGTAATAATCTGAACAATAAAGATTTAATTAAAAAAAAGTTACAATAAAAATTATTATTGTCATTCCATTGGGGGGGGGGAAAGAACATTAAAGAAAAAATTTGTAAGAAAGAAAAAAATCATGGTTTAAATATAAAGCAAAATAATATATGGTTTCATTTAGAGACACTAACAGATATAAGAAATAAGAATCCACTTAGTAATCCTAATACCATGTACATTCTCTTGGGATGGTAAAATGGATACACAGAGTAGAAATATTTTCTCACTACTTCATCCAGCAAGGAGCAGCATAGGCAGTGTAAAAAATAAATACTACTTAGTGATTTTAACTTGTTGATCAACTTTTGTACAAAGCACAAATGATCTGGGTGTGTTCTGTGTACAAATACTTAAATGTTAGAATTATAAACAGAGAACCAAGATGGCGTAAACACCGGAGAATGCTGCCTCGCACAACCACTTCAAAAATACAACTAAAGGACGGAACGACATCACCCAGAACCACAGGAAAGCTGGCTGAGGGGAAATTCTTCAACTAGAAGGAAAGAGAACAGCATACCGAGACTCAGAGGCTGTGCAGTGCGGAAAATACAAAGGTGCGGAGGTGCATGTGGAGCGGGCTGGTAGCTGAGCGCGCAATTGTCATTTTCAATTGGGAGAGAGGCTTAGGCCCTGAGCTCCAGTTCTGGGCCAGTCTCTAGGGACCCAGACTCAAACGGGAGAAGCAGGACTGTCTGGCATTGGCCAGAACTCGAGGGCAGCTTTCTCTGTGAGGTTGCTGGGACTCTGAGAGGCAGAGCCTCTGGGAAGAGACTGAGAGCATCCATAAATGCTCCCTCCGCCTGCCCTGTTGATCCCCTGGGACCCGCCCCGCCCAAACCCTGCACAGAGCCATATGCCAGATAGCCTCAGGCAAAGGCTAGATTAGCACCTCCCCAGAGGACAGAAGTTTTCCCACTGCAGACACAGCTGATTCTCACAGCCAGTTGGCCTGGAGGTCAAATCCCCCCCAGTATTAACTACAATAATCAAGGCTTAACTACAACAAGACTGCGCACAAAGACCACTAGGGGGTGCACCAAGAAAGCATAAACAAAATGCGGAGACAAAGAAACAGGAAAAAATTGTCAATGGAAGATATAGAGTTCAGAACCACACTTTTAAGGTCTCTCAAGAACTGTCTAGAAGCCACCAATAAACTTAATGAGATCTACAAGAAATCTAATGAGACCCTCGATGTTATGATAAAGAACCAACTAGAAATTAAGCCTACACTGACTGAAATAAAGAATACTATACAGACTCCCAACAGCAGACCAGAGGAGCGCAAGAATCAAGGCAAAGATTTGAAATGCGAAGAAGCAAAAAACACCCAACCTGAAAAGCAAAATGAAAAAAGAATCCGAAAATACGAAGATAGTGTAAGGAGCCTCTGGGACAGCTTCAAGCGTACCAACATCAGAATTATAGGGGTGCCAGAAGATGAGAGAGAGCAAGATATTGAAAACCTATTTGAAGAAATAATGACAGAAAACTTCCCCTACCTGGTGAAAGAAATAGACTTACAAGTCCAGGAAGCGCAGAGAACCCCAAACAAAAGGAATCCAAAGAGGACCACACCAAGACACATCATAATTAAAATGCCAAGAGCAAAAGACAAAGAGAGAATCTTAAAAGCAGCAAGAGAAAGAAACTCAGTTACCTACAAGGGAATACCCATACGACTGTCAGCTGATTTCTCAACAGAAACTTTGCAGGCCAGAAGGGAGTGGCAAGAAATATTCAGGGCGCCAGAAATCAAACCTGGGACCCTTGAGTCCACAGGCTGACACTCTACACACTGAGCAAAACCGGTTAGGAAGAAATATTCAAAGTGATGAATTCCAAGAACCTACAACCAAGATTATTTTATCCAGCAAAGCTATCATTCAGAATTGAAGGTTAGATAAAGAGCTTCACAGATAAGGAAAAGCTAAAGGAGTTCATCATCACCAAACCGGGATTATATGAAATGCTGAAAGGTATCCTTTAAGAAGAGGAGGAAGAAGAAAAAGGTAAAGATACAAATTACGAACAACAAATATGCATCTATCGACAAGTGAATCTAAGAATCAAGTGAATAAATAATCTGATGAACAGAATGAACTGTTGATTATAATAGAATCAGGGACATAGAAATGGAATGGACTGACTATTCTTGGGGGGGAAAGGGGTGTGGGAGATGCGGGAAGAGACTGGACAAAAATCGTGCACCTATGGAGGAGGACAGTGGGTGTTGAATGAGGGTGGAGGGTGGGGTGGGAACTGGAAGGAGGGGAGTTATGGGGGGGGAAGAGGAACAAATGTAATAATCTGAACAATAAAGATTTAATTAAAAAAATGAAAAAAAAAGAAAATAAAAAAAAGAATTATAAAAGATGTGTTCAGATGACATAAGTGAAGTATCCAGTTTCATCTCACTAAGTGTTTGTGAGTTATGAAGTATTTTATTATAACAGAAATATAACTCTTATATGAACTCTATAATTCTTCTTTATTTAAAAACTAGAGGCCCGGTGCATGAAATTCGTGCAAGAATAGGCTTTCCTTCCCCTGGCTGTGGCACCGGTTTCCCTCTGGCACCCGAGACCCGGGCTTCCCTCCAGCACTTGAGACCCGGACTTCCCTCACAGCCCTGCCTTCTCCGGAAGGTCCAGTCTAATTAGCATATTATGCTTGTATTATTATAGATAAAAGTAAAACAAATAAAATTATGTCACAGTAACCTCTGGATGTCACAAAGGCATAAAGGTCACATAAATAGTTAATGAAAGCTTATATGTAGCAGCATGCAACTTACTTGTTCTCATAATTATCTATGCAAAGCTATCATGTATTATGTGGTAGATTTGTAAGAAGTACAGATTTAATTATGGTATTCAGGCACACCTCAGAGATATTGTGGGTTCTGTTCAAGACCATCACTATAAAGTGGGCATCACAACGAAGTGAGTCCTAATCTTCTTGCTGATGGCGGGTCTTGTCTTCAATTTGTAAAAGTGCAACATCTGTGAAGTGCAATAAAACAAAGCACGATAAAACAAGGTCTGACTATAGATAAATATGCTAATGTTTAGGTTTTTATTTTAATAAGTACCTTGCCACATTTAATTTCCAATCCATATTATAGTGCTGAGATAGAACATATTTTACATGTGAGAACACATGGTTTTTGATAGATACATATGTAATGTGACACTCATACTCTATATGTTACAGAGGAAAGCACAGGATTTAACAATAGTCACACAGGTCTTAGAATGAGATAAAACAAGTTATGAATCTGACTACACTGACATCTAGCTCTATGGACTTAAGTTACTTAGCTTTTCACAGGTGTAATGTCCTCCATTGTAAAATAAGGATAATAACACCTATTTTGAAAGGTCATTGCATAAACTTGAGAAAATACATGCAAATTGCCTGACATATAATAGTTATTCTCTAAATGGAGTCTACTGTTACTTTTATTATTAACAAAGCATATTTACCTAGTCTATTGGCATCATGAAAATATGGTAAAGTTTATGTCATTAATGGTTTTATTTTACATTTTTTTAATATTCATGTAAGCCTGAAATAAACATAAAGCACATTACTAATATATTTAGCAATATTATCACTCAGGAATCTTAATTTAATAAATAGAATTCATCCACATGTTCAAATTTTATAATTTTTAAAAAATATATATTTTTATTGACTTCAGAGAGGAAGGGAGAGAGAGATAGAAATATCAATGATGAGAGAGAATCATTGAGTGGCTGCCTCCTGCACGCCCCATACTGGGGATCAAGCCTGCAACCCAGGCATGTGCCTTTGACCAGAATCCAACCCTGGACCCTTCAGTCTGCAGGCAGATGCTGTATCCATGGAGCCAAACTGGCTAGGGCCAAAATGTTATAATTTTTAACATGATTGTAGAACTGGGCCTGTTGAGATCACTGCATATTGCCTTCCCAAAAACCTCAGAGAAAAAGTTAAAGATTAAGTTCTAAACATACACCAGGGTTGGCTCTAGCTACCAATAAGAATTAGGGGCCAAGCGAAACCCGAGAATTGTTGTAAACACTAAGCAATAGTTACCCACGAGTATATTATTGAAATGTCTGATCTCAGAGATCTGATCATGTTGCTTTCTACTACTGTCTGTACCCTATTTACTAAAGCAAAACAAAACAAAACGTACCTTCTATTGCATTCTAATGTGAAATATGAAGAGGCAAAATTTTCAAATGTGTTATCACTACTCAATTTTTTATAAAAAATTGCCAGCCACAAGATATTGGCAGTGTCAGTGGCCCCTAACTCCCCCGCAACGTGAAGCTCCACTCTCCCATGTAGTGCTAAGGAAGACGGCATACAAATCGTGCAGGTGGCAGCCTCACTGGAGGCTCTCCTGCTGTAGATCTGAGAACCGTGAATCATTAACATTGTTGTAAATGTCAGTCGTCAGACTTTCAGTGTCATCTCAGGCTCTTTTCCTGCTTTCTGCTAGACCTTCCATTGCCACAGGGGTTGTAGGCACTGCATTAAGTATTCATCACAGAGTTGCTGTTCTTTGATGGTGTTGGAGAGAGAACAGTGGCCAACTATTTCCATGTGTGCCACTTGGTATGTAGAGCGGGCGATACAGCAGGAACCAAATCGTTCTGGTGCATACCACACAGACTGGATAAAAAGGGAGCAATCCCACATAGTTTAAACACATTTGTTCTGTTTAGTTTGAAAGCTATCTTAATTGTAGACTTTGATATGAAAAAAATTATCTAAAGTAGTCTCCCCTTATCCGCGAAGGATATGTTCAAAGACGCTCAATGATGTATGAAACCACAGATAGTACTGCATCCTATACATACTATGTTTTTTCCCCTCAAGAAGATTCAAAAAGTTTGAGAGCAAGAAAAGGAGAGTGGTCTGGGTTTTTATTGTGATTAGGGGCTGAGACCAAGGTGAGGGCCTTATGCCGTTTGAGTATTTTGCTGGTACCAAAGGAGAGAGTATCCAAGCTTACCAAAATGTGGGGCACAAAAGAGAGAGGAAGGGGTAAGACTTAGTAACTATCAACAAACAAAACAAAATGGTGTCAGATTTCTTATTTCATGGGTGCTAAAATACATTTTCATGATTGTGCAATTGACTATTTCTTGATTTAGTTCTGATGATTTTTGTTTGATTTATTTTGAGTCCCTGTTTTTAGGTACGTAATCATTGATAATTTTTGTCTTTTTGATTATGAAATGTCCTGTTTATTTCTCTTAATACTATTTGCCTGAAGTCTATTTTATTTGTTATTAAAATACTGAATTTTCAAAAAAAAAAATACTGAATTTTCTGCCCGACAGTGTGGCTCAGTTGTCGAGTGACAACCTATGAACCAGGAGGTCATGTTTCAACTCCCAGTCAGGGCACATACCCAGATTGTGTGTTTGATCCCCAGTGTGAGGTGTGCAGAAGGCAGCTGATCAATGATTCTCTCTCATCAGTGATGTTTCTATCTCTCTCTCCTTCTCTCTTTCTGAAATCAATAAAAAAAAAATTAAAAAAATACTGATTTTTCTTATGCTTATTGGTTATCTGTATGATATACTTTTCTCTCCATTTAATTTCAACTTATCATTGGCTTTATTTTTAAAATAAATCTTTTATAGACAGCATGTAGTAGAGTCCTGCTTTTCCCTCCTATAACCTGCTCAGCCTTACTTCATCATTGGATTACTTAGACCATAATATTTAATATTTACTGTAATTAATAAATTTTTTGAAATATGTTTACTATTTTATTTTTTATGTTTTTCTCCATCTTTTTGTTTGTTTTCATATTTCTTTATTTTGGATTATTTGGATATTTTTAATATTTCAGTTTAGTTTCAATATTGGCTTTTTGGCTATATCTTGTTCAGAGAGAGAGAGAGAGAGAGAGAGAGAGAGACAAAGAGAGATAGATTGCTTTAAGAATTAAAATACACATCTATCACACTGTTAATAGTCTTGCAGAGCCTATATTGTACACTAACATAAATTGTAAAAACACTTAAACTATATTGGAAGCTCTACCTCCCTTTCCTTTGACCTTTGTTATTCATGGAAAATTATGCAACATTCATATAAATAGTCATGCGTATCTTGAAAAAAAAACTTGAAGCCAACAATTAATATTTTATATTTATCATTTTGGGAGTTTTTCTTCATTCCTATAGATTCAAGTTTTCCTCTAGTATCTTATCCCTTCAGCTTGAAGAACTTTCTGGATCTCTCTAGTGTTACTTATGATATAGGTAATTAGTAATATAGCACCTGCTTCTGATTGTTCATGTTATTTTGTTATTTTAAATGTTACATTTCTCTATAAATGTTAAAAAATAAAAGAATACTGTCCATCACCTCATTCAGCTGGAAAAAAAATAACTTCCAATCATCTTCCCTATCCATACAGTTTCTGTTGAATGGCTATCTTGTTTCATTTTAATTTTCTCTTTTACTATCAAAGGGCACATTCCCTGCAAAAGAAAATGATGAGTGCCTCAAACTGTTTAGTTTTCATTGTTAAGTTAGTAGTGAGTTTATCTTATACATTTCAGTGGTTGCGCATTCATGAGAAAGTCTTACTATTCTCAGTGTGATTTTATTTCTTGCTTTTACTTAGAAAGGGGCTCTACCTAGATGTACCAAATCAGAATCCATTTTCAGATATCTATGTGTATGGAGACATTCAATTGAAACCTATACAAAACATAGAAAACATGAGGAAAATGGCCATTTTAAGATACAGATATATAGAGTAATTATTTGAATAATCTCAAATAGACAGGTATCATTTTTGGGGAAAAAAATATTTACTTAAAAAATTGTATGTGGCCCTAGCCAGCTTGGCTCAGTGGATAAAGCATCGGCCTGCGGACTGAGGGGTCCCAGGTTTGATTCCGGCCAAGGGCACATGCCTGGGTTGCAGGCTCAATCCCCAGTAGGGGGCGTGCAGGAGGCAGCCGATCAATGATTCTCTCTCATCATTGATGTTTCCGTCTCTATCTTTCCTTCTCCTTTCCTCTCTGAAATCAATAAAGAAATATATTTTTTAAAAATTGTATGTGTTACATATATGCACATAACTGTGATTTCTGGAACCATGAGAACCTCAGCTTCTTGTTCAAAGGTTAATTTTAACAAAGCCCCGTGGGTACTAGCCCCATGTCAATCTCCATGGCTGAGTAAACCTTCCTATGCACAACTCTCAATAAACAATTTCAGGGTTTCTCAGCTTGTCTAGTCACAATAATTAACCTAAAATTTTTGTTGTCACATAATTCTATGTTAGCTAAGGGGACAGAGAAACATCTGGATTTTATCATCTATAAAATAACGCTTCATAATGATGAAATTTCTATTGTTTCTCTAATCATTTCTTCTCTAGATTAAGCAACATCAGTTTCTTTTTTCGTGGTCCCAATTTTTCCAATACTTTTCTCATGTTTATTTTTTCCACCGTTGGATCCCGCATATTGATTGTTAATGCACCCTATTGTTCTGGACTTGTGCAATTCTGACACAATTTTAATCCTTTAAATTGGCTCCAACTAATGTTTCACATATCCTCGACTTTATTTATCTCTAGTTTTTACAGGTTATGTTCCTATTTAAATATCCACTAAAATGTTTACTGCTCCCTTTGCTTTGTCTCAGTAGAGCTACGGTTTCAAATATTCTTATAGGATCAAAATCAACTTGTGACTAAAAAGAAAAAAAGGAAAAGAGTTGTCCCAGAAAATAACTACATTTGCAGTAGTTTGGTTAAATGTGTGCCAAGCTCACTGAAATGCATGGGTTAGGAATATATGTCTTGAATTATCTTGTCTTCTGGTTAGAAAACATCTAAATTCAGCAGGAGTTCTTATAGAGATCTACTGATAGGGGAAGAGAGTGAGAATTGACCAGTGCATAAATGGTTATTAAATAGATGCAGCTTAAGAACAGTTATCCACAGTACAGATAAAAATATTCTGAATGGCTACACATTCTGGCTCATGGTGGTGCTGAAACATTGATGAAAGTTGGGGAGAAGTGAGTCTGTTAGCTCTCAACAGCTCAGGCCAAAGAATACTTTTTGCCTAAAACATATACATAATTGTGGCCGAGGTTTAATTCAAACGTCAGGCTTACAATTCTATTTCACTTTAATTTAAAGACACAGCTTAAAATGAGATTCAATGTCAAAAGGGTTAATACATCCATGAAAGTCCAATATTAATTATTAAATCATTGCAGACTCCAGGATGCCATAATATGGAAAATAAAAGTACTTCAACCATCTAAAAATCTTTAAACCTACAAAAACCTGGGTTGGCACTGCCATCTTAATTGACTTCTTCCAAGAAGGAGGTGGAAAGAAAACAGTCTAAGTATGAGTCAAGTCGAACATCAGCCCAGACTTGGTTTTAACCGTAAGTTGTTAATTTTAATTATACAGAGACAATTTCATTACTTCATTTTGTCTGTCTTTTTTTCCTTCACAATTATATTCTGTACCTTCATTGAACAAATCAATACAATATGAGGCACTACAAAAAATCTGTTCCAAATTATAGTAACATGAGGGATAGTAACACAATTAAAAACGTATTGTGTTCCTTTCAGAAATAGAAGTTGCCGAAGATAATTTTATAGATTATCAATTTATTAATTCATCACAAGAATGACTTCTGCCTTTTAATTATTTGATCACAAGATAATTTCATATTATTATCTAGATTCAAAACACAAAATAAATACATGCAAAGGATAAATTTTTATTGATCATAATCAGAGTGTGAGATCCTTGAGGGCAGGGATTATATATTTTTTACCTCTGTATTGCCAAGGTCTACCATCCCTGGAACAATATAGAAGATGCTACATAAATTATTATCAAGTAAATGTGTAGCAATGATGATATTTTTTACTGTAAAAGTAATGTTATTTTGAATTTAGAGTAAATCCAAACAGTAATTAGACTTAAAAAAATACCTATGTATATATGCGAAGTCCCTTGAAATATATTTTTTTTCTTACAGTGTAATGCCTATTTTTATAGTCCAATTTGAACTCAGCCCAACAATTGTAGCTCTTACTGTTTTAACCCATCTTGATTAATTTCTAATGTAGCACAACTTCAGCATAAATATAATGAGGATGACAACCAGGACATAAAGAATCCAGAATGGAGAAGTTATCCCTGTGAGAGAATACTTTCTTTCAGTTCCTCTTCATTTTCTTCCTCTCTCCTGCCTCTGTACTTCCTTAGAGGCAGGTGTTTATGCATATGACAAACTCAAAACTGTTAAACAAGCAATCACTTACTGTAACCCTTTTGTCTTCTCAAGCAGCACCATTAAAAGGTGTCCAAAAAAGGTCTCCAGCAGTTTCACTTGGCAATGAACATTTTGAGAAAGTAACAGAAGTAAAAATCCTGACTAGTAAAGAGCCACAAACAGAATGCCTCTAGTGCCATAGAAAACACAGGGAACTCCAAAAGGATGTCATCCGATGTTCAATGTTTCACCATGAACCTTATTCACACTCCAAAACTAGTTCTTACTGGACTTCCTACCTAACGGAGAGGACGGATGGCTTCTCGATAGTTATAAGATACAGACACTGCTGTGCTTCGCCCAGCGCTAGAAATAGAGGCTACACGTACACTGTTATTGAACTAAAAGACATAGATTTAGCTTTACAGAATTTCATGGAGGGAAGAGAGAAGCAAGAATTTGTGTGATCCTAGTACATGAAAGAAAAAAAATGTGTCAATCAAGAGTAATCAGTGTAAAGTCTCTTTTCCTCATATCTTTCTCCTTAGCTATCTCAAGATTTCTGCGTTAGCAACCTGTTTAGAACCATTAACAACAGAATGTTAAATGAGGAGTGCCAAGGTAGGGACAAGATAATGATGAAGGTTCCTGAGAACATACCTTCTTGTGTAACTGCTATGGATGTCTCTTCATTTCTGAGCTAATCAATATTTGCTTTTTCTTCTAAGATGTTGCTGTAGTTGTGATGAAGTGCTCTTGGATTGTGCTTTACAGTATGGAATATTGATGACCCTTTAATTTATATGAGCATTCCAAATATAATTTTTAGAGACTAAGCCATGACTTTAACTAGTGCCTTCTTCCAAAGAGAGAATCTTAAGAAACTCCAAAGCATTACATGTTTACAACTACTTTGCTGTAGATTTCTTATCTCCCCCAGGAACATGAAGAAATTATGTTGTCATGAGATGATCTGATTTAGACTTCGCATCAGGGATTCAGGATTTTAGGAAGGCATGCCTTCTTCCCCTGATAACTACTCTCCTTATCCAGCTCGTCATGGAAGCCAGAAGTCTGGAAGTAAAGTTCTAAATTGCTATGAGTTGACATCATGAAATGCTTACTGTATACCAGGTGCTTTGCTAAATATGTTACATAAATGTCCTTATGTAGCCACAGGGAACTCTTACCACAGTCTAACAAGTATGTACAGGTCTAATAAGTGTCAAAGCTAGTTTCTAAACACAGGCCTTTGTGACTTACCAGAGCAGGAACTCTTATCAATACTGCACCTACTAACTGCCTTCTCTCTCCTGCCCCACTTCCCAATGCTGCCATTTCAGTCAAGCCCTTGCACATTGTTTTTTCTTTGATTATTGCAATAGCCTCCCAACTTGTTCCTCTTCTATCATTGCCTCTATTCCTTTACAGAGCCAAGCCATCCCCCTATTGTATGATCTTTCTAAAATACAATCATAATCAATTTACTCCTCTTCCGATAACCCCTTTATGAATCACTATCATCCACAGAATAAACATCAAATCTTTAGCATCCTATTTATTCAACTAGAGGCCCAGAGCACGAATTTGTGCATCAGTGGAGTCCCTCGGCCTAGCCTGTGGTATGGGGCCGAAACCAGCTCTCCAACATCCACTGTGGGGTCCCAGATTGTGAGAGGGCACAGGTCAGGCCAAGGGACCCCATCGGTGCATGATCGGGGCCTGGGAGGGACACAGGAGGTTGCCCTGCTGGGGAGGGACTGTGGGAGGGCTTCAGGGCATATCTGGCCAGTCTCCCTCAGTCCTGATTGGCCAGACCCCAACAGCAAGTTCACCTACCAGTTGGAGCACCCTCCCCCTGGTGGTTAGTGCACATCATAGATACTGGTTGAATGGTCGACTGTCTGCCCCCTGGTAGTCAGTGCACATCATAGCGAGCAGTTGGGCGACCTTAGCATATCATTAGCATATTATGCTTTGATTGGTTAAATGGCTGACCGGACGACTGGACACTTAGCATATTAGGCTTTTATTATATAAGATGATGCTCTGAATCCTTCAGTGGCTAACATTTCTAAGAAATGTTGCAGCAAGTAGTCCCCTAACCACAGTCTCTTGTATTTATGCTATGGGCATTTGATGAACACAGTTGTCTACTGGCAGGCAAATAAACCTTCAGTGGCAGATGGCCTGAGATTTCTGCTCTCTAGAAGCATTTAATGTTGCAGACAGACTCCTAACCAATCCAGGTATAACCTTTTTCCTGAAGAGTTTTAACATGTGGGACAAAGAGAGTGAGAGATGCAGAGAAGTGAGTGGCATTGAAATCCAAAGATCTATGTAGAAAGCCATCAAATATAAGGGAGCAGATTATGAGTAAAGGGGAGCTATGAGCAGAAGAGAATATAGTCTGCAGTTTCTTTCACAGAGACAACTTGCAAAGGCAAAGACAAACTGAACTATATGAGAGTAGTGGGCTACAAAGTCAGCTCTCATATCTTCATTGTTGTTCAACTTCTTGTGGGTCCTGATATCTGATTGAGATGGTTTCCTCTGCTCTCTAACTTCTCTTTGTATTTTTAAAATCCTTAATGTATTCTTAATATAAATCCTGATTGCCTAATACATTTTTTTTAGATAGCCTCACTTATTCTTAATAAATTGTTGCATGCCTACCTGTTCAGAATCAACCACTGCTACTTAGTCACCAATGGTCCACTCATACTTTGGGGATTTTTCTGAACACATTCTGGTTTCTTGTGATGCTGAACTGCTCATTCCACTGCCTCCATTTATCACTGAAATACTCTTTAAACATTTCTCCCTCCTCTTCTTATCCTCTGATACACTCCAGAGCTTTGCTGCTGTGATCCAGAGATACACTCGACATTGCCTCTAGATCATAAACACTTTGAAGACAAGGAGTGTGTCTTATACATTTGGAAACCAGCACAATTCTTATATAATATGTGCTTAATCAATATTTTATGAAGGAAGGAAAAAGAGAAGGGAAGAAGGCAAGCAGACAGGCAAACAGGAAGGTAGGAAGAAAGAAAGGAAGGAAATTAGGAAACATTACACAGCTACTGATTTAACATCATTGATAACATATGCCTGAATCTTGGTTTTCCTCTACTTTTTTGTGAAGTGGAAGTGAATAAAGTAGAGCCTTAAACAGGCTCAACTGTATGAAAGTAAATGGAGTGTGTCATAAAAGACAAGAAAACTTTTCAAAGAAAAGAAAAATTAATAGAATTAGAAGTCAAGTGCATGACATTATGTGTTCTGAGACCCAGTGATTCCAGTGATTTCAGTTTACTCTCTGTGCTCCTAACCAAAGTTTCAGAGAAGCATCCTCTTACATTTTTCTTAGGTCAAAGAATACGGACATGTAGTAAAGATGTTTCCTTATTCAAACAGGCCTACTTCATAAGACAAGGCTCACATAGGCAAATTCCGTAGTATTTTAGGCATTCCTGAAGAAATCATCTTGCTGATTTTCAACCTCTGCCAAGTGGGCTGATGTGTGTTTCCAAAATTATTTGGTCCTGTTTCCTTCCTGGACTCCCAGAAAGGGTGTGTGATGTGTGCATTGTAATATCTACAAAAAAGCCACAGTTCTTGTCCTGAAATGACTTAAAATATAAACTTGACCACCTCCACCCTTTTAATTTTACTAAAGGTCACAAGGAAAGTCATGGGGACTCCAGTGTAGCACTGAGAATATAGAAATAGACATTTGGTCATGTGCAGACAACACAGCGGCACTGTAGTCTTCTCATATAAACTGGAAGTGTCCTGGTCAAATTAGAACATTGATTGCAAATTGTCTTCAAACAAGAACTACTGATCAACCGAGTTCTAAAATTAAAATTATATTTGTGAAATGGCTAGTGGTAGGCAGGATTTTAGCTCAAATGATCAGCGCCCCCTGATGTTTCATTTGTGAATATGTTACATTTTATGGCAAAATGGGCTTTGCAGATGGAATTAAATGTATAGAAATTAAGGTAGAGACATTCCTGTATAGTCTGGGTGAGAATCCCATGAACCTGTCAAAACAGAGAAGCTTCCCATGCTGAAATACAAAGAGGCAAAAGCGATGTGGCTGGAGAAGAGGCAGGAGAGACACAAAGCAAAAAAGCACTCAACCTATCACTGCTGTCTTTAAAATTATTGGGAGACATAGGCCAAGGAATGTAGGCAGTATCTAAAAGCTGAGAAGGAACCCTGGATACTCAGCAAGGAAACAGGGACCTCGGTCCTACTAGCATGGGACAAAATTCTACCAATAACCTAAATGGGCCTGGAAATGGATTCTCCCTAGAGCCTCAGAAAGGAATGAAATTTTGTTGATACCTTGATTTTGGCTTTGCGAGACTGTAAGCAGAGAACTCAGTAGAGTCCAATGGACAATAAGTACATATTACTTAAGGTGCTAAATTTGTAGTAATTTAACATAATATCAACAGAAAATGCATACATGACCATACATATTTTGGTGAGTTATAGTCAATGATCCTTTGCCACAAGTTAACACTTTCAAATGACCAGTGAATCTTTTCCAGTCACTTTAACTTGGAGTTTAACTGGCCTATATGCATTGGCCTAAATGTTTTATTCTATTTATTAATTTTTAGCTTTTATTGAATTTAACTTTTTTTCACCATTTATCCCCTCTATACCCTCCTCCACCTCACCCACTCCCCTAACCCCACAATCACCACACTGCTGTCCATGTCCATGAGTTTTCTTTTTTTTTTCCTTTTTTTGCTCAATTCCTTCACTCCCTAGCCCCGCCCCCCTCCCAAGCAGTCAGTCTGCTCTCTATATATGAGTCTCTATTTTACTTGTTAGTTCAGCTTGTTCATTAGATTCCACATATGAATGAAATCATATCGTGCTTGTCTTTCTCCAACTGGCTTATTTCACTTAGCACAATGTTTTCCAGGTTCATCCATGCTGTCACAAGAGTAAGTTTTCTTATTTTTACAGCTGAATAGCATTCCATTGTGTAATGTACCATAGCTGTTTTAGCCACTCATCTAATGATGGACACTTGGGCTACTTGCAAATCTTGGCTATTGTAAATAACACCGCAATGAACATAGGGGTTCATATATTCTTTGGAATTAGTGTTTTAGGTTTCTTTGGATAAATTTCCAGATGTGGAAACCCCAGGTTATAAGGAAGTTCCATTTTTAATTTTTTTAGCTACCCCCATACTGGTTTCCACAGTGACTGTACCTATCTGCATTCCCACAAACAGTGCATGAGGCTTCCCCTTTCTCCACATTCTTGCCAACACTTGTTTGTTGACTTATTGATGATAGTCATTCTGAAAGGGTGAGGTATGTTCCCTCTATTCCCACTTTTCTGAGAGTTTTCATTATAAATGGGTGTTGGATTTTATCAAATGTTTTTTTTTCTGCATCTATTAAAAAGTAATTTTTGTGTGGTGTATCACATTTATTGATTTATGAATACCAACCATAAGTCTCACTTGACCATGGTGTATGATCTTTTTAATATATTGTTGGATTCAGTTTGCTAATATTTTTTTGAGGATTTTTGCATCTATGTTCAACAGGGATATTGACCTGTAATTTTCTTTCTTTATAGTGTCTTCATCTGGTTTTGGAATTAGGATAATGTTGGCCTCATAATACTTCTCTGACCATAATATTATGAAACTAGAAATTAATCATAAGAAAAAACTGAAAACCATACAAAGACATGGAAGCTAAATAACATATTACTAAACAATGAATAGGTTAACAATGGGATAAAGGTAGAAATCAAACTGAACCTTGAAAAAATTAAAATGAGAACACAACAACCCCAAAATCTGTGGAATACAGGGAAGGCAGTCCTAAGAGGGAAATTTATAGCATTACAGGCCTAGCTCAAGAAACAAGAAAAAGCCTAAATAAACAACCTAACTTTATACTTAAAAGAACTTGAACAACAAATAAAGCCCAAACTGAGTAGAAAGAAGGAAATAATAAAGACGGAGCAGAAATAAATAAAATACAGCGTGTCCCCCCAAAAAATGCATGCACAGTTTCAGAGCTGACATCTCAATTTTGAAAATGAAATGTATTTTAATAAACACTGCCTTTATAATTATTCAAAGTGTGTATATACATTTTTTGGGGACACACTGTAGAGTCTACAAACACAATACAAAAGATCAATGAAACCAAGAGCTGGTTCTTTGAAAGTATAAACAAGATTGGCAAACTTTTAACCAGACTAATCAAGAAACAAAGAGAAATGATGCAAATAAATAAAATCAGAATGAAAGAAAAGTGACAACTGACACCAAAAAAATTACAAAGAATTGCAAGAAAATATTACAAACAACTACATGCCAACAGAAGTTTTATTTTGAAATTTTTGTTATTATTGTGTGTTGTTTTTAAATGTCTAAGCAGGCATTTGGTTATATGTGTTTGAAATTTTCCCAAGTTAATATCACCACGGTCATACTGTGTGGCTTGAAAGTTGGTAATGTAAATGTTCATTCTTTGAAGGAGAATCTTATCTCTGTACCTAAAAGTTCCTTGGCACATCTCCAAATGGAGGTCACTTAGCCTTCTATTCAGGCATATGGATTAATGATAAAGCATATGGATGTGTCTTTGATACATAATTTAATTTAAATGCTACACTCCAAGTAATATGTAAGGGAGAATAACCTCAAACTCCCTGCTGATCAATACTTAAAAAACATGAAATGAAGGATGCATTTTTTGTCAAAATTAGTTGAAGGATATTCAAAGCATTCATTATTCTAGATAATCTAAAAATCTCTTTCTTGATGTATTTATTAACTAGAGGCCTGGTGAACAAAAATTTGTGCACTCAGGCGGGGGGGGGGGTCCCTCAGCCTGGCCTATGCCCTCTTGCAGTCTGGGACCCCTCGGAGGATGTCCATCTGCAGGCTTAGGCCCACCCCCTGGGGGATTGGGCCCGAGCTGGCAGTCAGACATCCCTCTGGCAGCCTGGCAGCCCTCAGGGGATGTCCACTTGTCAGCAGGGAGCAGACCTAAGCTGCAGTCAGACATCCTTAGTGCTGCTGAGGAGGCAGGATAGGCTCCCGCCACCACCGCTGTGCTGGCAGCCATCAGCCTGGCTTGTGGCTGAGCAGAGTTCCCCCTGTGGGAACGGCGCACTGACCACCGGGGGGCATCTCCTGCATTGAGCATCTGCCCCCTGGTGGTCAGTGTATGTCATAGTGACCAGTCATTCCCAGTCTTTCTGCTGTTAGGGTCAATTTGCATATTACCCTTTTATTATATAGGATAGAGGCCTGGAGCACGGGTGGGGGCCAATTGGTGTGCCCTGAATGGTGTCCCGGATCAGGGTGGGGGTCCCGCTTGGGTGCCTGGCCAGCCTGGGTGAGGAGCTGATGGCTGTTTTCAGGCTGCCCACACCCCCTTCAGGGTGGGGGTCCCCACTGGGGTGCCTGGCCAGCCTGGGTGAGGGGCTGATGGCTGTTTTCAGACTGACCAAGCCCCCCGGCAACCAAAGCTCCCAGCCTTTCCTTTTTTTGTTTTTGTTTTTTATTCGCTCCAGCTCCGTGGCCATGGCAACTGGAAGCAGGTATCTGGGGTTTATTTACCTTCTATAATTCAAACTTTGTTGCCTTGAGAGGAGGCAGCAGCCAGTTGGGAAGCTTGGCTTCTTCCATCGCTGGGGCAACCAATCTTCCTGCTCGCTCCAGCTCCGTGGCTGCCAGCCGCCATCTTGGTTGGGTTAATTTGCATATAGTAGCTTTGATGGGCTGGTGGGCATGGCTTGGGGTGTAGCGAAGGTATGGTCAATTTGCATGTTTGTCTATTATTAGGTAAGATTACTTCAAGTTTGTTTTCTCTCAGCATTTATAATGTTTTAGGCTTTTGAGATCTTTCAGTGAACCAAACACACAAACTCCCTGCCCTTATGAAACAGTTTAGAAAATAAATACAAAAAAGCCATACCAGTTACTGCTAAGTATTTTAAAAACCAATAAAACAGGGTAAGATAGAAGAGTTCCAGTGGCAAGAGAGGTGAGTACTCAAGCAAAGCCTTTCTGAAAATGTGACTTTTTATCAGAGACCTGAATGGAGGTCATGCAGGAGAAGAAGTCACCAAGCAGAGAGCACTGTTAGTGCAAAAGCCCTGAGGTAGAACTATGTTTGGTATTTTCAAGAAAAAGCAAGGTGGTCAGCAAAGTGAAACAAGTTTGGGAATGGAGTTGAGGAGAATAACAGAAGCTATCCCATGTATGGCTATTTAGACCATTTGAAGAAACCTGGATTCTTTTAAAAATTGATGGAAGTCAATGGAAAGTTTATAGCTAGGTACTGACATGATATGACTTATTTTTCAAATGAATTACTTTGACTACTTAGTAAAAGACAAATATAATGATAAAAATGTTGATGTGTTCTTGAAGAGAGGTAACAGTGGTTTAGTATAAGGTTTTGGCAATAAAGATGGTGAGAAGTCATCCAATTCTTTTACATCCAATTCACATCCAATAGAAATTATTGGTGTGCAATATGAAAGAGAGGAATTAAGAACAACTCAAAGGTTATAGCCTTAACAAATGAAATAATGAATTTCAATTTTTCTGAGTAGGTGAACTAGAGAAGGAAGCATATATTGGGGGTGAAATCAATATTTTCTTTTTGGCATGTTAAATTTGAGATGCTTATTGAGCATATCAGTGGAGATTTTGAGTTTGAAGCTAAAGAAATACTAGTAAGCTTGTGTTAGATATATTTTAGAGTCATTCACATAAAAATAACATTTAAAGTCACCAGTCTGGATGAGATCACCAGTCTTGAGATCACCAAAGGAGTAGCAATATGCAGAGAAAGGGAGAGTTTCATTAGCCAAGTTCTTTGATGAAGATCCAGCAAAGCAGGTAGAGAAAGAGTGACTGTCTCAAACACATGTTCTAGTTACGTATAGTTATTCTCAGTGACTTGATCTATAGTATTATGCTATTGGTGGACAATTATTGAATTTCCTATACTAATCTTTTTGAGGTCCCATGAGGAAAGTTCTTTCTAGTCCTAGAACCATGCATAGGTGCTTCTTTTGGTGATTATCTTATTACTAGAGGCCCGGTGCATGAATTTGTGCACGGGTGGGGTTCCTCAGCCTGGCTGGCGATTGGGGCCATCTTGCTCAGTCCAGGGGCAGGACCATGGGAGGTAGGCAGGCCATGGGAGGTTGGCTGTGGGAGTGCACTGACCACCAGAGGTCAGCTCCTGCATAGAATGTCTGCCTCCTGGTGGTCAGTGCACATCATAGCAACTGGTCGTAACAGTCGCTTAGGCTTTAATATAGAGAGATATTATGAACACTGCAAATCACAATATAGTTTGGAATTTCTATTTTACACTTGCCTCTGAAAACAGTCTAATTTACTCAAAAGTCCAGTAAATATAAAGTACTTTAGGGAACACATTCTATGTACCAATCTCACATTTGCCTTTATCTTATCTTTCCTACTTAATTTTTATTTTACCTTTGTTCTATTCCCTAAGCCATACAAATTTTAATTTTACTTTATTACATTATAAGTTTACATATATAAATTTTCTACAATGAATAAAAACAATAATAGATTTATGGATAGGAGAGAATAGATAGATGATTGATAGATGATAGTAGATTAGATAGATAGATAGATAGATAAATGATAGATAGATAGATAGATAGATAGATAGATGATACATAGTTTTAAACACATTAAGTGTCACATTCCAATTTTAGTGGCATTTTACATGAACTGTGATATATGGTATGCCTGGCAACATAATGCACCAAGTTTGGATGTTTGACTGGTGAAGAAACTCAGACCAGTCTATTCTGTGCATTACAGCAAGACAAATGCAAGTTACAGACCATAGCTCTCTTTCCTATACAATCATCCACTTGCCTTTATTTTCTCTACACAGAGTGAAATTTGAAAACTAGGCTGAAATAAACATTAAAGAAGTTTCTATAGTGAGTTTAGCTTCCTCTGAGCCATGTGAATATGAGCTTATTTTATACACATATATTTATATGAAATCTGCTACTCTCATAATACACATTGGTCAAAATGCTTTTGTTTAGAAAAAAATCATTCATGCACTCTACCAAAAAGTTCTAACAGCTATACTTCACTGTGTGTTCAAACAAACAAAGGGGACAAAAAAGAGACACTAAAGATTATTTTTATGATAACAGGCCAAAACCTCACCTCAGAAATACATACACATGCACACTGGGTTGCTCACATGTTGCAGGAGGCTCTTTGCCATTGGAAATCAAGTTTTTTTTCCAAACCAATGCCATCGAGACTTGAGTTAGGAGAACCTTATATCTGGCTTCTTTGATTTCTACTGTTTCTTGCATCTCACATTTAAATCTTGCCTCAGCCCTGCATTCTTTAAACCTCAATTGTAAAGTAACATTTTACACAAAGTTACAGTTGGGGAGAAGGGTGAGGATCACACCTAACTCCTCACTGTGGGCAAATTCCTTAATGCCTCTATCGAGGGTAGGGAATGGCCAGCCCACGGGCCATAGAAGGCCCTGGCAATCACGTGGTCTGGCCCAGCCAAAGCATGAGGAGTGGGTTAATGAAATGGCTGACCAAATAGAGCAGGCTAATTTTTAAACTGATAATTTTGTATGGCCCACGAATGATGTTATACGTATCCAAATGGCCCTGGGCAGAAAAAAGGTTCCCCACCTAAATAGTCAAAAGTACCCACTGATAAAATCACTTATCTAACACTTGGGGAATAATTCAAACTGTCATACATTTAGAGTAATCTTTTTAGAAAAATATTAAAAATGAGAATTTTTCTTTCTTGATCAGGTAATTCAGGTCACCGTTATAATCATTAGATACTTGAGTTCACATCTCTAATGAAGCAGAAATCGTCCTCTGGGCATCTTTCCCACTGCAGATCCTCACTATCTGCAAGAAGCTTAGGGAAATTATTTCCTTAAATCTGAAATGGACTATGCATCCTTTTTATGATACTTTTTTGGCAGAGAAAACAAGCTTCAAGGAACCAACTTCTTGCCAGCAGTACCGAGTACACACCTACCACCTTGAGCCTTATTTCCACGCCCGATGATGATAAGAATTTTAGGAACTGGAAATTATAAAGGCTTGCTTGGCAGCCTTTTCATACTGTGAGTGATAAATCAGAATTGGGGTGCTTGCCAGCAAAAAGTTCTTTCTTATCTGAGTAAATATATGAGGGTGGATCTGCTACAGGCAAAGCAATTTGGTTAGAATATCATGATGGGTGCAGTGGGTGGGCTTTTGCACTGTTTTATTGCCTTCCTCATTTGGGGTTTTGGCTCACACTCATTTGTCCACAAGCAGTATTAGTTGGCTTTTCCCTTTTGCACTAAATTTTCTTACCTTCTCCCCCACACCCCCGCTTTCTTTGAGATTAACCGTTGGCCTATAGAAATAAAAGAAGCATTTTTTAAGCAAAGCTCCAACCAGCCATTCCTCTCAGCCTTCTGTAGATCTGCAGAAGACTACAAAGATGAAGCAATATTTTTCAGTACCCCTGATTTCACAAGTGTGTAAATCCCCACATTTCTTCCCCTTTACACTGAGCTCTCATTTGGGTGCTAATAGTTTGCATTCTTACATGCCACCTGTTGAAAATAAAAGTCTCATGACTTTTATTTGCAAATTTGGTCTATCCTGGTTTAGCTTTGCACAGCACTCTAATTTCACAGTGCTTAGCAATAACTTTTATTAGTCACTCCACCCAACAACCATATGATGTCAGGAGCTTCAGCTCCCTCTGTCTTGACTCTCTCCTCTCTCCTCTCTCCTCTCTCCTCTCTCCTCTCTCCTCTCTCCTCTCTCCTCTCTCCTCTCTCCTCTCTCCTCTCTCCTCTCTCCTCTCTCCTCTCTCCTCTCTCCTCTCTCCTTTCTCCTCTCTCCTCTCCTCTTCCTCCCCTCCTCTCTCCCTCTCTCCATTATACCCACTTATAAACACTTGAATTATTTTAGCAAATCTTTACATGTGTCCCAAAATCTTCCACTCAAAACAGCAAGTATTTGAAAAGAGAGTTATTCTTCTGTGTGGACAGGAGCCACTGAGGTGTGGATAACTAGAACTGTTTCTTGAATTCGAGATTGGTTGGTTTAAAACAATTTACACCGGAAGTCAGGAGGCTTCTTGTCTTACCTGTGTGGCTTTGAGCGCCTCATGGACTCTCTGGAAGCCTCAGTTTTCTCTTTGGCAAAAATGAGGCAAGTAGATGAGTTCCACAGTGTCTCTCAGGCGAGTCATTGCACAGTCCTTTCTCCAGGGGCACATACACGTGAGAGAGGTGAGGGGTGCATTAGGGACTGACTTTGCCAGCTCCACACGTGGTGTTCTTCCTTTAGATCACACAGCCTCTGACAATGAGCCTGTGGAGAAGAGGGACAAGGTTGCAGGTTTCCCCAAAACCTGCTTTGCATACTTAAGACACACATTACTGAAAAGTTCACTTTGTTAAAAAAAATTTTTTCAAAGTTCTTCAAGGTTTAATTCTTCCTGCTATTGTTGAAAATTTGCTTTCTCTGGTCATTTGGTAAATACATAGCTTTAAAGGGAAAACAAACAGCAGCATTTTGTTTCTGCTGCCGGGTTGATGTGCCACATTTCAGCCCCATCGTGTGCTGACAGCGCTGTGCTTCAGAGGGTTATGGGGAACCAGGAATCCTTGAAAGGGGCAGGGCAGGGTGTCCTTTTCTCGTGCTCACTGAGTCACAGAGGACGGATGCCTTTGCAGGGGTTCTGTAGTTGTGATTTCAGTCAAGATCCAGTGGCTCGCAACCACTTCTCTAAATCTGCATGAAGAAGCAGCGACCGGGCTGTGTGAATTATGCTCAGATGCATTTTGATTAAGTGCTGAAAGTGGCCTTTTTTCGTGAAGTCTGAAACATCACCATGCCATTGACACGTACAGTGCACAGGGAGCAGCATATCCTAAGAAACAGGACCAAACCCCCACCCACACACACCCTCTCCTGTGCCCAGGTAGCAGTGTACCCCGCTGGTATTCAATTGCAGAGTATTTCCTTTAGCATCTCTGCCTCCTCGGCAGCCACCTCTGTGTCTTTGGAAAGGCAGGCCTTCTGTACGCAGGGCATGCTCCCTTTACAAGCGTTGTGACAAGATTGTGTTTCGGTTCCAAAGGGTTAATCCCACAGTGAATTCTTCTCATGTGTAATTTAATACTTCATAACTGCTGAAAATTGGAGTCCACATAATTTATTTTCTTTGGTCGGGCACATTTGCCTCATGCTTGGCCGGGGCTGACTTCAGAGAGACACACCTAAAGCTCTCAAGTGTCCCAAGTGGCCTATGTCAGTTGTACAGAAGGATTGTGGTCCTTGGCCAGGGCCCAAGGATTAGGTGTTCCTGAGAAGGTTTTTTTGGCTCTACAAAGCCCTAGGATGTCATGGGAATAGGCTGCACTCCCTTTTCCCCTCGAAGGCCACATATCAACAGGGTATCTAACCACTCAGAGACAGGCTTTCCACAAAGGTATACATTAAAATAAATAGAACATGCGACCAGAAAGACCCGGACGAGAGGGAGGAATGGCTAAGTGGAGACAGGAAACAATTGCTTCATTGTTGAAGCCTCCGGCTCTTAGAATCGCAGAGTGCAGCTCCATCTACAGGGCTGTCGGCAAAGCTGGAGCTTTCTGCCCAAAAGGCAGGACCGGAGTTTACATGCGTTTTTATCCAGCTCGCTTTGCATGGGGCTTCACCCAACGCACAAAAAAATCTGACTTTTTACTGAAAAATAATTGTCCCTCTTTGATGAGAGGGATTGAGAGAGCAGCACAGAGATAATAAGTGAGAGGGGCTAGCTGTTCAAGGGTGCTTTCATTTAGCTCCTTTTTTCCTACTTAGGCAGTAAATATTCTTCTCGTCCTAGCAATACTCATTTCATCTCTTTCTTTCCTTTTCAACAACTTCCTCTCATTTGGTTTCCTCTCATTATTCCTCGGAGTGGGAGGGGGGCATGTGTATTTCCCCCATTCAAACAAACTAAAAGGCTGTGTTTGTTTGAACACCATTCTTGTACTTCCTGGCAAGCTTTGGACTGTAAAGAAGGTTCAGGTTTTTAGGTTTAAAGGAGCTGAGAAACTTTAAAGTCATAATTGAAGCCAACTCTGTCTGTGCATTTTCCTCTCCCCCCACCCCCCTCACCCCTTAGTGTAAAAGCCCTGCTTGCCAACGCAGTGGCTGCTGTCTGATGCTATTTCAACAGGAGACCTGGATTTCAGGACAAGATCCAGGCCATCGGGGAGACTTGATGGCTCGGGGAATTAGTAATGGGATTTGGAGCCCTTCATTTCTAGGTCACCGGTTTGAACAGAGCCCAGGTCAGTAATGACTGAACGTTGTTACCACCCGATGCCGGCTCTTCCCGCACGGACCTGAGGTTGTCCGCTGCTCCGTTCCCGAGTGCCCGTGGCACATCTGCGCTAATGGCATTCATTGACAAGTCAGCTGTTAGAACTCAGGCTTACATATGAGGGAACCATCCCTGCCACGTGCGGGAATGGTGTCCACAGCAATGTCTGGGCTGCCTCTTCGGGGGACGATGCACAGAAAGAGAGGATGATAAAGCTAGTTTGCCTTTCAGATGATTCTGGGCCCTGGTTCATCTGTCCCTGTGCCTCCCAAGTGTCCTGGACACCATATCCTTGGCCACTCAAAGGGTGAGGCAGGGCGGATTAACAGGCCACAGAGGGCCAGCTTCCCAGATACCTCACTGTCTATTCTGAAGACAGATTTAAAAGATCTGAATTGGGTGCTGTTTCTTTTTGTTTTTTGTTTTTTTTGTTTTTTTTGTTTTTTTTTTTTTTTTTCTATTTCTAGGGCAAGATAATCATGGCCCTTTTCAAATAATACATTTTTGGATCCAAAATTTGTGCCTGCTAAAGTGTCCCTGGGGAAAGGGAGGCTGTTTCCTGGGCTTACATTAGCATTGGGTATAAGAAATAAATTACCACTTTATTTCTTCTCTTTGCTTTAAATATATTTGATTTCAGAGAGGAAGGGGGGGGGAGAGAGAGAGAGAGAGAGAGAGAGAGAGAGAGAGAGAGAGAGAGAGAGAGAAACATCAATGATGAGAATCATTGATTAGCTGTGTCCTGCATGCCTCATACTGGGATCAAGTCCACAATTTGGGCATATTCCTGATCAAGGAATTGAACCTTGACCTCTTGGTTCATAGGTCAATGCTCGAACATTGAGCCATGCCACCGGGCTCTTCTCTTTGCTTTACAGGAAGAGAAATGCTTGCTACAAGAGGTTGGAGAGAGGAGTGGAAACTATAGAAATTCAAGGAGGATGCATTATATTTGTAGTTTCTGTGGCCCCTTCAGCTGTAGCCCCTGTCTGTTCTCAGAGTGGACTTGCTTTGAGGTCTCTGAATTTAGAGAGGGGAGGAGCCAGCTCCTTGGTGGACATGAGGCTGCTGGAGATGTGCTGAAGACTCTACACAGTTGTCCATCAATTCCTGGACCCAGGGCTGCAGCCCACACCTGCCTGAGTCCAGCCTCTCCAGGGCCACAGCTCCCCTTTCCTAGGTGAAGGTGAAGCCCACTCCTAAGAAAGAATCACATATTACAACCAATTCAGAAATGACAATCGCATAAAGACCCATTTATATAAGACATACATAGAGTTCCTTTCCAGAAATGTTTTTACCTGCATTGATTTTTAGTAATAGACCAATTACAGGTGCTTCCCACATTGCTAAGATCTGGATGAGGAGTTTTAACGAGAGAGTTCCATTAAAGAGGTAAATGGAAAACAGCATGCTGTCCCCATTTGTTTTTGATTTAATACTTCCAGCTCCACTTTCATTCCTCCTGGACCAGGGGTGGGCAAACTTTTTGACTCGAGGGCCACAATGGGTTCTTAAACTGGACCGGAGGGCCGGAACAAAAGCATGGATGGAGTGTTTGTGTGAACTAATATAAATTCAAAGTAAACATCATTACATAAAAGGGTACGGTCTTTTTTTTTTTTAGTTTTATTCATTTCAAACAGGCCGGATCCGGCCCGCAGGCCGTAGTTTGCCCACGGCTGTCCTGGACAGCCCTTGTTTGCTTATTGTTGTTGTTGTGTGCCTGTGTGTGTGTGTGTGTGTGTGTATGCGTTTTTTATTATTTATTTATTTATTTTTTTTATTTTGCTTCCCAGACCTTTTACCTGCTTTTACAGTTTCATTTTTCTTATTTTCTTTAGGAAAAATTGTCTTCATATTTTTTTCTGGGACTATGGAAAAGCACTGTGGCTGATGAAATAAATTTTATAATTTCTCCACTCTGATCCTTTGGGCCATCCGGCTCTACTCCTGAGAATAGTAAGACAGGAAAGGTGGTTTCCCAGAAGGTCCAAGTTCTCAGCAGGCACAGTCCCTACTTCCCACACCACCTGCAGGGCCTGAGCCAGTGGTTCTTGGTATGTCATCATTTTCTGCCTTTTTAGAAAGGAATCCAGCAATTAACTGATTTTGAGATTCTGAAAATCATGGAATTGTAGAATTAAAAGGAGACCTAAATGCCAGCCCTTCATCAATTTCTTTCAAGATGGAGATCTGAATTCTGCTTGAACAATCCCTTAAAAACAAAACAAAAAGCAACAACAACAACAACAAACACGCTAGATTTGTTGGGTAAATAGCTTTTGAAGAGGAGTTTTCTCCTGTTACAGGCACACTGTTCCATATTTGGTTAACATCTCACACAAGCCAGGAAATGAGTCTGTACAGTAAGCAAAATTGCCTTAATGGAGTTTGGAATCAAGTGAGGGGTAACACCCCAAAACATGGCACCTTAGCATATTGAGTATCTTAAGCTGTAGGCACTTAAAAAAAAACACAACACATGCAGGGAGGGGCTTATGCTTCACTTTCATTACATATCTAATGAGACATCTCCCAAAAGGAACTAAATTCTCACAAATACCCTCAAGAGTTTCAACAACCAGGGAAGAGTGGCTCTTGTCACAGGAAGGAGACTAAAAGTCAGCACCACACCCAGACAATGTCACAAACTATCATACCCCTAATCTAGTCTCCTAAGGGCTCATTTGTCTTTCCTAAAAATAATTTACTCTCAATTGAGAGGCCTACATTCCCCCTTTTTCTTCCCTGTTAAGATGGTTCTTATGCCTGAATTCTGAGCCACCTGCCACCTCAGAGCTAACTTTTCTCTACTGGGTATCTCTCATGTGTACATGAAATATGCATATTAATAAACTTGTGTTCTGTTTTCTCTTGTCAGTTGTATTTTATTGCTAAGAAGGGTAGAGGGGAAAATTTTGTTCCT
Organism: Myotis daubentonii; assembly: GCF_963259705.1. NCBI lineage: Eukaryota > Metazoa > Chordata > Mammalia > Chiroptera > Vespertilionidae > Myotis > Myotis daubentonii. The sequence goes on along the minus strand of NC_081846.1, from coordinate 67,890,547 downwards.
CTCCAACACAATGATAGAAGAAGTATCAACAAATAATTGCAAAGCTATTAAATGTTGACCATCTTTGTCTGCTGCCATCTCTCCAAGATTGCACCAAAACTGATATGCCATTAACATTTACTCATGTCCTCATCTCTCTGCTGAAATTGTGCAAGTTTTGTTTTGTTTTGTTTTTTTATACCATGGCTCTTAGGGGTAGTAAATGATTTACTAAACGCTTCAGAGATCTGATTTCTTTAACTACCACAGATCTGAGACATTGACAGGAGTTGGCTACTCCATGAATGCCTAGATCTATCAGGAATGTCAGCTTTGGTCATGGTGGTGGGACTTTGGACTTCGAGCAAGAAATTGTGTACCTGAAGTTGCAATGACTATTAGTCCCTAAACAATCACTTCCATATTTTGAAGAGTAAATGAGATCAACTTTGCAAGATTACAAGTTCGTTAAGAAATGCTATGGCTCAGGTTTCTTCCACCCATTTTGTTTGTGTTTGTCTTTGTTTGTCTGGTGTCTTTTCCCCCTCTGCATCTTTAAATTGCTGTGACATTTCTGATTTTGCAAGATTTCCTTACAAAAAAATGGTAAAAAACGTAATAATTTGTAATACTTGAAATTTACAAAAAAACTCCTAAAAGTGATTAAGTAATGACCTATAAGGAACAGAAGGGCAATAGCAGTAAAAATAACTTATCAATGTGTAGATTTTTTATTGATTTTGAATCACTTTAATGTATTAACTATTCAAAATGGCCTAACAATATTAAATTATTTTAACACCATTACTACTACTTTAATAATGGTTAAAAAAAAACAAAAACCCAAAAAACTAAAACAGAAAAAATAAGAGATAAATATTTTTTTTCCTCAGCCTTGAATTTTGAAAGGGTATAATGATATCCTCCAAAGAGATTAACAGAACCTTTAAGATTTGCTTATTGTATCAACCCAAATAGATCCCTGGACAAACAAAATTAATTATACAGTTTATAGTCAAAATCATCAAGGAAAGAAGCAACAGTGCTGTTTTTTGTGTTGTTGTTTTTTTGTTTGTTTGTTTGCCATAAAGCAGCTATGATTCTGCAAGGTGAGACATTTCTGAATTCTCACACCAGCTTCCTTGTACTAAGGATGTAGTTTTTAGGGAAGAACAGGTCCAACAAGAAAAGGTACCTTTACCCATCTCCCCTCTTGTCTTCTCCTATAATTTGGCAGAGAATTCGAGTAGAATTACAATTCTGAAAGCCTTTTTCAGATTTTTTTTTTTCATAATGTGAGATGCTAAGACTAAGTGTGAGACAAAAAAAATTTCCATGTATGTTGTAGTGGTCAGTAACAAGACACTGGTGTTACACAGTCCTGAGTTCTACCACTGCTTCGTCACTTACAAAGCAAGTTGTTTAACTATTTTATGCCTCAGTTTCTTCATTTACCAAATAGTATGATGACAGATTCTATACATCAGGGTTTTTAAGTAAATGAAATGATATATTATAGGTCCTTAGCAAAACATTTGTCACATACTAAGTGCTCAACAAGCATTAAATATTATTGTGCTACTTATCAGAATTATAATAGCAATTATTATTACATTATCATTATATATCATTACAGTAATCTTAACATCTCAAGTTATAATCTTTCAGGATGCCTTATAAAATCAGGCTGTATTCTTTTTTTCCTGCCCAGCATTCATCCTTTGGCTTTGGGGAGCATCATAACTGCTGTCACTCTCCATCTGTATAACTTTGAGGTGCTGAACCCAACACCCAATTCCAGATGTGTACCCAGAACCAGGACTGGCTAATCAGCATAGTCCCACTCTCTGGCAATAATAATTGACCCACAGATAAGCATGAGAACTAAGTCTGGCCAATAGGATTTAATTCTAGGGCCTTTAAGATTTGTGCTAGCTTTCTTTACCATGCCCCTGGATTTTATATTAGGGATTTGTAAGTTTGATATTACTGGGTGCCACCAGCAGGTATCATTCATAGATTTAGGTCATGGGGAGCCCCACCTAGAGGTTACTTTTGCTCCCTTGCTGAGCTTTTCCCTAAGAATCCAAGGAGATATGCCCTCCTAAAGCTCATATTTTGCCTTCTATACCATGTTCTTGGTGCCAAAATCCTGGAATTTTCTGCCAAAAACCTTTCTGTTAACTCTCATAACCTATAGTAGCCTCCTTAGGCTCTCTCTTTGGGAAATGGGGAAAGGAGTCAGGCAAGAGGCCCCATTTTTTCAGGTGCCACAAGTTGATTTTGCAGACCTGCAAATGTCTGGAAGACACCTGGGGACATCACTCATGGAACAGGTTCCTGGGAGTAAAACCAACAAAGAGAAAAGCAGAGTCAAGGAACGAAGACAGAGTTCTGATGAGCGCCTTTGAATCCTAGACCCAGTTGCATGGGAAGACTGGCCCTTGCACTTTTGATTCCTGAATCAATACGTAAGTTTGGACATATGCTGTGTCATTTGTAACTGAGAGAGTCCTATCTTGGGGCATTTTTCTTTGCTTCTCTATCCTACATTGACATTTCTTAATCTGAAATGATACATCACTTATGAGATAACAGAAAATTTTATTATGTTCTCTATTTATTGAATATAGAGGAGGTTTTTCTTTTTAACTAGATTTCTGAGGAAATTTGCAAACTATGCAAGAGGATGGGGTTTGAACTCCTTCTGATGTGACTTGCTGTGTGACCAATGAATAAGGTAGTTAACCTTTCTGATCTTCTGTTTCTTCATCTGTAAAATAGAAATAAGGCTGCCGAAACCGGTTTGGCTCGGTGGATAGAGCGTCGGCCTGCAGACTGAAAGGTCCCAGGTTCGATTCCGGTTGAGGGCATGTACCTGGGTTGTGGGCACATCCCCAGTAGGAGATGTGCAGGAGGCAGCTGATCGATTTTTCTCTCTCATCGATGTTTCTAACTCTCTATCTCTCCCCCTTCCTCTCTGTAAAAAATCAATAAAATATATTTTTAAAAAAAAGAAAGAAAAGAAATAAGGCTACCTAAAGTTCTGTATTGCTACAGACATTACATTAGATAATTAATAAATATCTTAGTACTTGGTAAATATCTTTAGCATTTTTTGAAGGCAGAGGGTATAGAAGTTAAGCCTTAACAGAAACCCAACTTAACTAACAAGCAATTGGATCTTTTCATGTGTTTAAGAGCACTGTAGTGTTATTTGGGGAAGAGCATACATAGGCCTAGGTAAGCTGGTGGCAGGGACTCAAAAACCACTTCTCTGTCCTTTGCTGATTTCTACTCCTTATGCCATTGTTTACTCTGGCTATAGTCTGGCTTTTTCCATTCTCATGTCTATGGTGAGGTTCAAGGCCATTCTCACACCATCGATGTTTGCATCTCCCCTGTTCAAGAGAACATCCAAAATGAGCTGGGATTTTTTTATTCTTATTTCAAATTCCCAGAATATACTCTGATTTCCTTAATTTGTACCAATCAAATGTGGCCAAGGTAACAGGCAAAAATCATATTGATATGGTACTTTCCACAGTGAGGGGAAGGAAAATTCCCAAAAGATAAAAACGTATGATTCCATTAAAAAAGATACAGGCTAGCAAAACAATTTGTCATTTGGCTATAGGATTAATTGTTGTTTAATTATTCTGAATCCTCTTTTTCCTGAAGAAAATGTTGAATGAATGTTAGTTTACCATAAATATATGACCAATTATTTTCTCTGTTGAACCTCTAGAATGGATCTACAAAAGAGGAGCTGAGTAGTTTTCTATTATTACCCACCAGGGGGAAAAATCAGCAATGAAACCTGACCTCTTAGTCACTTAATATGATCCCAAGAATATTTAACTCAAATATTTATCAGGGCTCCTTCTTTAAAAGTGACCATGTCAATTTTCAGTATATGGCTGTTATAATGTTGATATGGACACATTATGTATGAAAAATGGTTAGCTCAACATTTGCAGTGACTGATTTCCATGCATTAATAATCTGACCATTTAATTAAAATATAATGCCAGAAGGTCCCAATCCACAATGCAGAATGACCTAGAGAATGTCCTGTCATTGAGAGATAGGAAAGGAAATAAGAAAGAAAAGCTCAGAGGAAGGTTGGTTACTTTCACATCTGTGTGAGCCTTAATATAACTAACCCCTAAGGTGTCCCAGCCCAGGGCTCCTTCATGGTAGAATATATAGATTTATTTATGGTGTGCGTTCTTTTTGTTTTGCTTTGTTTTTGTTTTTCTAATGCATTCCTTGAACTCCATGGGTTGTGAGCGCACTGCAGTGGAGTGGAAGTGAACAAACCAGGGGGAAGTCATGGGCACTGCTTCAGCTCCTGAAGAGAGACCATCACCACAATGCCCCAGACAGACCCACCCTTTGAAGGCCGGTTTCTAGACCAGTGTAACCCAGAAACTCTTCTTCATAAGAGTAAAATGTAGCTCAGAAACTTATAATGAACTTTTTCTGTTCAGCTCACTTCTTACTTTACAAAGACACTTATTTAAAAAAGCATTCTAAATGGGAATTAGTTAGTGATCCAGGTTTCTAGTAAAACCCAGAGACTGCAAGAGGAGATTTCTTAATGGCAACAGCAGGGGCTTGGTTTCTATTCTTAGTGCAGCTGGTCATGTGGTTCTGTTAGTGATGGGTCCTGTTTCTGCATTGGCAGGACCAGCCTTCGATTCATTGGGATTGAGGGGGAAGGTGGGGGGTCTCTCAAGTTTGTCCTTCCTCCTGAATGGGTGTAAGTCTTATATTGTTCTATGTCTTAGATTGAACTATATTTAAAATATGCAATTATTCAAGGAAGGAATAACTGGATAGAAATTTGGAAATCTCTTTCTTTTCTGTTCAGTGAATCTCACTACACATCCCTTATTGAAAGTGGTTCAAATTGGAGCTTCCAGGCTATCCTGAGGAAGAAACATGAGACACTCGTCATAACATCCATGCCAAAGAGAAGGTTTGTTTTTTTTAGTTAAATCTTTATTGTTGAAAGTATTACATATGTCCCCTTTTTTCAACCTTTGACCCCTTCTTAGCCTACCCCTGTTCCCTGCCCCAGGCTTTCAGCACCCTATTTTCTGTGTCCATGTGTTATGCACATCTTTATCATTTTCTATCTCTTCCCACCTACCCACTCACCTCCACCTTCCTTCTGTGATTCCGCCGAAGTAGATTTCTGAAAGTGGGAAATCTCAGTGTGTGCTTTTTGCAAATATGAGCATCATCTATGTGTGTTTTTTTTAGAGAAGAGGGGCAAAGTGCTAAGAGTCAGTTTTGACAAACCTCTCTTTCTCTGCCGGAAAGTTATTTGTCCTGAACTACTGTAAGTTTTTATATAAGTCCATGTCCTCGTGATATATGATTTATAACTTTTGGCTACTTTCAATGGTCTAAAAAGTACAACAAAATATTGTTTAGTGAGAAAATACAGATTTCATTTTATTGAACTATTTGGTGAGTTAAATAAGTACCAAAATCCTTTCACTTATTCAACAGCTCAGTTTAAAAATATGAGCTGACCTACAATGAGGCAAAAAAATAAATAGCTTAGCATCATGAAGTTAATGGACCCTATTCAAAAAATTGGTCTCAATCAAGCCATTTGTTTTCAATCGTTAAAATATCTGATTCATGTGTCAATATTCTTCTCTAGAATAAAATTCTATTTAGATTCTTACTTGCTTTCTGGTTAACCTACTGAGGAAGAAGAAGCTGTCCATCCTTATAGCACAGAACAAAACAGAACAAAATGTTGTCTTCCTGGTAATTCTGATTAGCTTTGTCAAAGTGGGATGAAGACAGAGGTTGTTTCTTGGCAAGAGGATTCTGGAAGGGAACCATGGTTAAAACTTTGCATCGTTGCATTCATATCTGGTCAGGCTGGCTTATCACAATTCAAACTTCATTCTGAGAAACTGCTCTTTCTCTTGTACCTTTTCTGCCAGAATTCAACTCTAACAACAAAAGTTTATAAACAATGAAAATTCCAGCTGGTTGACATCAGTGTCACGAAACTTTCTCTTCACACTGATACAAATATTTACTCTGAGCTCTGGCAAATCTTTTCTTGCCCATGTCACCCTTAATCATACATTTTTCCTTGATTGAGTTATGCTTTCCAGTATGTGATTTGCTCTGGTTTACTTTTTAACACATCCCAGAGGCTTCGTCAAAATCAACTCTGGGCAGGTCATGTCATTTGGTAGCTGCCAAACATGCTATTGAGAAGAAACTTGGCAAATATCAAAATAGTCTTTTCTAACTGCTCTAATAAATGTGTTTGTTCTTTCTGACCACCATTTACATTTAGGTCCCTCATATCCATAAAGTGATGAGCCAGGAAAGTAAGCAGAGATGCACTCAATTCCCTTTAATCCATTCCCTTGAGGTAACGTGCTGATTTCTCTTCCAGGCACCTTATTGCAAAGAAGTTGAAAACTTAAAAGGTTTCATCAAGGACTCTTTATTTCCTTCAAGAAGACACAAGGGTTATTTTCAAAAGGTTAAAACAACAGATTGATGTACTCTGTAACTGTAGTAAAGTCTGCTAGAACAAATATTTGCCACAGCAAAGTGACTTGTGGAGGATTTAGTACAAAATAGTGCAAATATTTCTATAAAGCTTCCCTTGTCAAAATAAAATGTTTGGGTTATCTGCACTGGGTGCTTGCAAAATCCTTGCAAAGTGCATTAATAGGGAACAATTCAGGGGAGTTTTTATCTCAGTATTGAAATATTTGCTTTAACACATGATAGTATCTTTCTTACCTGCAAGAAATATGAATAGTTATCTCAATTGCATCTATTTATACTTAAATTTCACTTACATGTAAGAAAAAAATCTAGTCATACAAAAGCTATATATGTACCATGTGTCACTATACTACCTACCTCCTTTGGAAATAACATGAAATAAGCTGTGTGAGCTAAACAATCCTTTATTTTTCCTGGATAACTTAAAAAATAAATATAAAAAAATGAGATGGATTTCCCACCCCAAGGGCATTCACAGTTGTTATTTCTATTATTATTTTTTTTTCTGCAGTCCCCAGGGGATATGTGCATGTGTGTGCATGTGCAAACACACATATACCAGCATACTCACTTATACACACAATACTCTATACCTAGAGTGTTTTACTATTTCATTTTGCCAGCCTTTAGATTTTATCTATCTGGAGGTTCATGCATTGATTTGTAACCAAATCTACCTAGTGTGATTATTTTTAGATAAGCATATTCGAAGACCACGGTCAATAACTATTATACCCTCAGGTGTGACCAGTGTACTTGAGAACTTGGAATTTAGTAAGATCTTTTTCTCAACTCCATGGTAAAAGTAGTAGCTATTTCTTGCACATGAAGGCCCATGATCATTTCATTTATGTCACAAAGAGTTCATTTAGTGTAGGGAATAGTTCTGAATAGGCGCGAAGGAGTTAGAGCAACTTCCCTAATTCTCAGCCTGACTTGTTGACAGGAAAGCAAGAAAAGAAACACCACGTGCCAGTGCCATTGCTAAAGATCAATCTCCACCAGCCGGAAAGGAAGACACTATCCCTACTTTACAGGCAAAAGGGAAGAAGATTGAATGTTTCACTAACTCCCCAAAGGTCATGTAACTGGTGAACGGATATTACAGATTCCGACCTAGGTGGGTTTGACAAGTAGGGGCTGTTCTTTACATTGCCTGAGGTGTCCAGTACAGTGACCCAGAGAGCCAAGGTTGGCCACATGTGCACAGTGCCTTACCTACCCTAAGGCCCTGGGAAAATTTAAATCAAATGGATAAACAGTTAGGGATTAACCTGACATATTTATTGGAATGCATTATTATGCTCACTTTGTGGGGATTTTCTTGGAAATAAAATTTTAAATGAGGTAATCTGTTTTCCATCTGTGGAAGTCCAGGGTTCTGAAGAGGGGGTACAATCTCCTCCTCTAGATAACATGGTGGTGAAAGAGGTGCCTCTGGACCCCTACCTGCTCTGCCTGAGGTTGTTTCAATCTTATATATATTTTTTATTTATTTGGTACTTGCATAAAATTTTTTTAAGAAAGCTTTATATTACTAAAATAAACTATCTATATATATAAAAGCCTAAGCAACCATTATGACCAGTAAACCGCTTGACTGTTTGCTATGACACACACTGACCACCAGGGGCAGATGCTCAATGCAGGAGCTGCGCCCTGGTGGTCAGTGCGCTTCCACAGCGGGAGCGCCACTCAGCCAGAAGCTGGGCTCATGGCTGGGGAGCGCAACGCTACTGGTGGCAGGCGCAGCAGGCCAGCTCAGGCTCCTCCTCGGCTGCCTGCTGTTTCCACACACTGCTACATTCCCTGAGGGGTTCCGGATTGCAAGAGGGCACAGACCAGGCTGAGGGACACAAATCCATGCATTAGGCCTCTAGTATTACTATATATATATCCAATAGATCTATCCCTGATAATAATACATGTACATATCAATGTCTTTGATATACATCAGTGCTTGCTTAAGCGTCACATTCATAATTTGAAGGATAGTTTTCTATGCATCTAAATTTTTATAGGTTATATATAGATATAACCAACAGGCTAGTAGCTTTTTAAAAACTTAATCTAACGCAGCCTATTGTGAAGAGAAAAGTATTGCTTTTGTGATTTCTGTTTTCAGAATTGTTCAGGGAAATGTTTACAACACGAGACTATATATGGTCAGATCTATTAAACCAGCACTTCCAGGAGTAGGGAATAGACATGTGTGCTGTAAAATTATGCCCAGAAGGTTTTGAATGATCATTCATATTTGAAACCACCGATTTGACCTATTTCATTTTCAGATGTGAAAAGCTTGCCCCCTCCCAAGAAGGCTATTTCATCTTTGAATAAAGCTTTCCAATTACTGTAAGCATACCTTAAGCCAATCTGAATCCCGATATTTTCCAAGAACAAAATTAAGTGAGGCTGGGAAGAGGAAAGCAGAATGGCTGCACGGTTGCCTTTTCTGTAAGCACTGTATGAGTGGTGAGCCAGCCACTGATTCTGACACTCACGGTGGCTCTGCTCTCCTCTTACTCATCTTTGCATCCCCAGCTCTGGACCTGAGGCATTTTAGGCACTCGAAACTTATGCGTTGCTTATAAAATGTAACTTAGGAAGGCATCATCCAAGTTCAATGCTAGGAAACTTCATCAGCAGTCCAGTTTTTGTCTCCTTTTTATTTAACCTAATTACTTCTTAATTTTTGACATTAACATAATCTGCTTTTTCTTTGGATTCCTTGGTAGCATTTCGCTTTGTTCTTCTAACTCCACTTTTGATCTCTCCCTATAGTTCCCATTTCTTAATGATTCCCTTCTTGATCTTCTTTCACAGGCACAGCCAATCAATTATCCATCCTCTCCTCAACTTCCCAGAAGACCAGGAATCCTTAGAGTATAGAAGCTCTCCTGATGCTGCTCCCAGACCGTGACCACGCTGGCAACGCTTCTGCTCCCATGTGGCTGCATGTTTCATGACGAGAGCTACTAAAAGGCAGGCAAGCGCAAAGTCTTCATTGCTGGCTAGTGGGCACTCAGCCAGTAAGCTGTTAGCAGAATGAAACCCAATCTTAAAGAAAAAGTGCTGAGCCCCCCGCTCTGGATCGCCCAGCCCCATATGGAATGCATGTGTTTTTGGAGGAGATTTGGGCATGATGATCTTTTTTTCCACTCTCGCATGGGTATGTCAACCTATGGGTGGCTAGAACATTTTATTCTTAATGTAATAATCCTGGCTGCAGACAACTTCAAGAAACAACTCCGCACCTCCTCTCCCAACTTATGACAGGGACAATTAATATATTCTTAATGTTGTGCTCCTCTCTGAAAAGACTACCTTCAGTGCTCTTTCCAACAGAATTGTTCTTTTGAAGGATTTCTCCTCAGAAGGATTTTGAGATTGTCACTGCCTGGTTCTATAGTTTGCTAAATAGTCTTTGCTAATGAACCTCCCTAAATCTCAGAGTACTTATCTTTATAATGGCAAAAATGATAATGCTTTCCTGGTATGCTGGCTATGAGGGTTTCATAAAAGTAAAAGCTCTTGGCAGTGCCTGGCACAAAGAAAATGTCCAATAAACGTTCAATCTTAATACTATTGGTAAAAAAACAATAATCTAAAGATTTCTCACTGTAAAAACATCTCAATATATAACATAAATATTTAACACATGTGTTTTGGTGTTTGGGGACCTCAGCCTCTTCTCTTTGATCTGTCATATTTAGGGTTACTTCTGAAATATTTCTACAGCATCCCTTTTTTCTAAAAAGATTAAAAACCTCTTTTCACATTGCAGGTAACAAAAACCTGGCAAGGAAGACACAGAGAAATATTGGTCTCTAGACTTCTCTAAATTTTAATGCTACAGTGCTAAGCTCCAAAACTTAAGTCCTGTATTCCCCTGTACTGCAAACTTTCTGTTGCTGTTAAATGAGCAAGATGAGGTGAGCATGCACTTTACTAGCCCCTGCCATGCTCGAGAGGATAGATGTTCAAATTCATCATTAAAATTTAGAGTATTATGATCAGTTTGCATTTCACTTTGAATAGCATTCCCTTCTCAAAGGTGGAGTAATCCTTTGTCACACATCTGTCTGGAAAGGATTGTTCCCAGCAACCCAGGGCTGTATCCATCAGCATCAAAGTCCTCCTTTCCATTTCTCTCAGGAGTTTTTGAATGTCTTAATGCAAATAGGATACCTGGGGGGCCCACCTTTATATCCTAGAATTCCCCGAGGAGCATAAAGATTATACTCTTCCTAGGATACGTTTTTCATTTGCTATAATAATAAATTAAAACTCCCGAGAAGCATGCCAGTGGTTTCTGTTGTCAGTTTCCATAATATTAGTTTATTTGTTGATGTAGCAGTTTTTAGCAGGGAGAGACCTCATCCCAGAACTCTCATTAGTATCAGCAACTCATACACATAAATACTATATGAAATATTAAAAATTACCTTTGTCATTTTCTTGGTAAACAATAAGAGCCAGATTTGATGAGAAAGACATCATCCATATGGTAATTTGATATCTTCAGAAATCAGGGTAGGCCATTTAAATTGCTAAGTTCAATAAAATGCCATTAAACATATCTTATTCCCTTTCTCCCCAACCAATTCTAAACCTAGGAAAGGGTTACCAAGGAAGCCTGAATAGTGTCTTATTTAACTTTGAATCAGATATGAATCCATTTATTTCTTCAAAAAAATGGTAAGAATTAATTAATATTAATCTATAATCACATTGATGGGAAAATTAATGGAAATTTTAATAAAAATATAACCTTAACAGGATTTGAAGTTGTCCTTTCGAATATAAAGCCAACACTTTATCCACTAAGCAACTGGTCCTCTGCTACTAACTGATGAAATTATCAAAATTAACTGCAGGATGACTTTTCTTTTGTTCTCTATACATAAGCGAGGCATTTTTAGAACTAAAAAGAAAAAAGGCATTAAAAATTAAAGAAAATTTAGAAATTGATCAAGCCCACGCGATATTTTCATCTTTTTAAAATATATGTTTATTTAGGCAATTTAGATGCTTATTCCTCCAAACAGACCTTATTTTCTTTTCTAACCTATCACGACTTTGACTTGTACTTTTTACACTTATAGTTTCAGAGAAGAATTTATAATCCTAAATAAATAGGTCAAATTATTTTGTATTACTTAAACCTTGAGAACCTCAAAATACAGATAGTATCTGGCCCATTAAATAATTTTGTTTAAGGAAAAATTGCATATATGCTAAAATTAATGTAATATTCAAATCATAATTACAATGTTAAATATATATTTTCTGAAATATAAGGTCACATTACTTCCTTCTATTTATTATATACTACATAATATTTAGCAAACTAACCCTTATATAGCAGTCACTTATTAGGAACTTACAGATGAGTAAAAGTTTAATATTTTTTACTATTTATTGAATACTTATCACATTAGATTCTGTGCATTATACAGAATACAATGCTATGTATATTATTTTTGCCATTGTATTCATTTAGAGCTTATCAATATTTCAACACCAATACTGAATGATAAAAGCCATTTTTCCTGGCGTTCTATCAGCCAGAAGTCCTTATCAGAAGTCACTTTTTCATAGCTACAGAATAATGATATCTTAGCTTTAGAGTGATAACCCTAATGCAAACAAAATATCCTGAAATCCCTTTTAAATTATCAAAGAAAAAAGTAACATGGGAAAAATATGGTAATTAGTAGATTTTTATTATATCCTAGTAATCTTAAAATTGATAATTCATGCATATAGGGTCACTGTCTGCAAAGCAGAATTTTTGATGAACTAAAACAATGACTCCCTGACTACATCTAATGACAGAATTAATCCTAGCGCTATAATTAGACCCACTTGTGGACATTCACAATGATGCAGAAGCAAGGATTCTGACTTCTTTTCTGTTTTTCTTACAATTCAAGTCATGTTTATAATCCATGATGTGGTAAGCAATCTTGTTCTTCCTTTTAAATACCTGATTTCTTGGAAGCAGCTTCTTTGTTTGGAAGGCGTAAGGGGCTGGGAAAAGTAACTAAAAATCCCACTCGATGTAGGTGGGAAGAGCTTTTGTCATGAAATATTCCTCAGTTTAGATGTTTTTCTTAACACTGAGGAGAAATTAGAGCTGAGTTCCAATCAGAACCTGTAGGAGATCATTTCCCTCCTCAATACACACTTGAGACCTTTCTTCTTAAAGATGTCCCCTTGAACTATTTGACTCTCAACATGTCCTATTTAATTTTCTTGCTGTCAATATAAAATATGTGAAAAATATTTCATATGCAAAAATGTTTACATACGGTAGCCATGACTGTAAAGTTAAACATACAAATGAACAAACAAATGAAGCATGCTATGAGAAAAAATGTATAACTTGTATCTGGAAACCAATAAAAATCTGATCTGGACAAAGGCAAGCAATGTAATTTAATTGGTTAAAAGACTATGTGTATATTCAAGAGATCATTCCTTTATATCAGTGATTCTCAGGCAGGAAACATATTTGGTTATCACAACTCTTTGGGGATTGGATACCTACTTCTAGTCTGTAGAGGCCAGCGATACTGCTAAACTTCTTACAACACCCAACACAATCCTCACACAAATACTGATCCAACAGAAAAAAGCAATGCTACTGAAGTTGAGCAATCCTGCTTTATAACCAGTAAATTTAGGCTAAATCCCTCTTAATGTACCTCATCTTTAATTGTTTGAGTCATTTCTTTGTTGACTCGATTCAGAGGAACAAAAATATATATAATACAAGATAGCTCTTCAAATTGAAAGAGCTTATGCATTCTTATTTTGAATGTAATATTACTGTGTCTAAGAGTACACAAAAGTACCAGAACCAGTTGTTCAATGTACACCACTGTCAGAATCCACCATAGATACCGCATCTGCTGCAGTCTGATATGGATAATGATGGTGGAGTATTCTTGCTGTCTTGACTGTAGTCATTACTGTGATGTTATTTTAGGACTAAGTAGTGTTTGCCTATTGGACCATAAAAGTGTGTCATGTAAATACAGGTTTTAGAGCACACAATAGTCTGTCCATGTTTAGAAATATGCAGAAAAAAGCTTCAAAAAATGCTTTTTAATAGTATTTGCTGAGCATGTGAAGTAATTCCTTTTCAAAGTTAAATCACTTGGAAAAAAAGAGGGGCTTCTCTTTTCAAAGACTCCATAAGTAATTATACTGCATTATACATCATTCTTATGTCAATGCAAATTTTGTTTTTAAATGGAAGGGATTTTGAATGACACAGTACCAAGCAAATTCCCAACATTAACCAAACCTTTTATTTATTTATTTATTTATTTATTTATTTATTTATTTATTTATTTACTCTCACCTGAATTGCTCTTTGAAATTGAATTGGGGTGAGGGGGTTAGTATTTATGTAGTGAACAACCTCATATTTGACACTTTATCCTAGAATTAAATTATGAACACCAGAATATCTTATAGAAAAGAAATTTCAAATAACAACAACCTTTACCCCCAAAATCCCTAACAACAGTTGAGAAATAATTCTCAGTAAACGTGTTTATATTGACAGCAATATAAAATAAAGAGAATTATAAAGGGCCCTAAGGGTATTTAGAAATTCTCTGTTTTGAATTACATATGCAAGTATCCATCTAGAAATGTGTGATTTTATTGTTGGAAGCTTGAAGTCTATGCTTTGTTCAGTTTTATTTTCTATTCCTATAGCAGTGATAAACATTTTTGTATTGAGATCAGTTTGTAATAATGAAAGTTAGAGAGTAAAATTCATAGTTATGTAAACTGAAACTGTCCAAGTCAGACAAGTGACTTTGTCCAATGATACACAGAACAGAGTTATGAAATGGTGGGTCACCTATATACTCTCAGATGCTTCTCAAAACAGATTCTCTTGATAGTTAAGATGAAATATTATGAAATGAGGGTTATATGCTTTGTAGTATCCAAAGACATTTTAAAATCGAGAAACAATTCTAGAAAGTTATTGAGATTTTATTTTTTCAAAAATAAAGTTGCCAAATAGTCAGAGATGTTCATTAAAGTCAGATTTTATTTGATTTTAACATTTGAAAAAATGTGTATAGAAGACATGAGATAGATAGATAAATGATAGATAGGTAGATAGATAGATAGAGAGATATATATTTTTTTCCTTTTCCATATTTCCCTCTGTCATTTAGATAAACTCACTCTAGTTAGAATCAGTTTTACATTTTACATCATTAACAAATGTTCAGGTCAAACTAACAACCACTTCAACATTATTAATCAATTCTTTTACACAGGTGTTTAAATTAAAAAATATAAAGTGATATGAAAATCACTTTGAGTACACTGGCATTCTGGTATTCCTAGTTATCAGAAATATGACCAGTTTCAATAATTTCTATAACATATGTAAGGTTTAAACATGCATATGTTTAGTTGATGTTGTCACACAAAAGATTAGTGATATGAATTTGACCCAAGACCTACTCAATAATATGATAGTTTACATGTTTCCAAATAGAACTTAGGAATTTTAAAGAAAGATGGTTTCATTTAAATTTCACTCTATAGCTTACTGCCTGCGCATTTTTAGACAAATAATCATCTGTGATTAAGTTTCCTCAGCTCTAAAATGTTAATAACAAGAGTACCTGCCTCATAGCATTGTAACAAGGATTAAATGACAATATATGTATATGAAGAGTTTACAGCAATGCCTGTCATATAACAACACTATATAGGAGTTAGCTACTTTTGAAAATGTTCTTAATACAGTCATCTTCATTTGAAGAATACATGTGTGATTCTTGAGTGGAGCTATAATATGTTCATTTTGTATTTTCTTTGTGTACCAGAGTAAGTATCATAGGCAACTTAGGCTCTAAATATGAATATTTCTCACCACACGAATAAAAAAACTAGACTTAGGATAATTAAATTTAGTGTTAAAGTCCTAGTGAAAATTTCTAAATCATACATCAATCAGTTGCCCCAATCAGGGGTCGAACCTGCAATCCAAGTATGTGCACTGACCTGGGTACATAGGATGACACTCAACTAATAGAGCAACCCCAGTCAGGCATACTCAGGGTTTTATTTCTTAAGACTATCACAGGTTAGTTTTTACATGTAATAATTCACACAAGAGCGAAGGGACATAAAGAAAGAATACAAATAATTTTCATTTTATAAAGTTCAATTTAAGTAATGAGAAAATATACAAATATTAGATTTGTGTCTATTTGTTTTCCTTGTGATTTATCAAATACTAGAGGCCCGGTGCACAAAAATTTGTGCACTCGGGGGGGAGGGGGGTCCCTCAGCCCGGCCTGTGCCCTCTCGCTGTCTGGGACCCCTCGGGAGATAACGACCTGCTGGCTTAGGCCTGCTCCCGGGTGGCAGAGGGCAGGCCTAATCCCTAGGTGCAGCCCCTGGTCGGGCTCAGAGCAGGGCTGATTGGAAAGTTGGGGCGCCACCCCTTGTCATGCACAGAGCAGGGCAGATTGGGAGGTTGCAATGCCACCCTCAGTCACGCTCAAGGTAGGGCCGATTGGGGGGTTGGGGCACCGCCCCCTATCACACTCAAGTCAGGGTCAATGGGGAGATTGTGGTGCCACCCCCTGTCACGCACAGAGCAGGGCCCATCAGGGGGGTTGTGGCTCCGTACCCTGTCACACACAGAGCAGGGTCGATCAGGGGGTTGAGGAGCTCCCCCCTGTCACTCACAGAGTGGGGCCGATAGGGGAGTTGGGGCACTGCCCCTGTCACACACAGAGCAGGGTGATCAGGGGTTTGGGGCGCCACCCTATATCACCCACAGAGCAGGGCCAATCAGGGGGTTGGGGCACCGCCACTGTCACACTCAGGGCAGGGCCGATGGGGAGGTTATGGCTCTACCCCATCACACACAGAGCAGGGCCCGTGGGGGGATGGGGGGGGGGTTGGGGCGCCACACCCTGTCACACACAGAGCCACAGGGCAATCAGGGGGTTGGGGAGCTCCCCCTATCAGGCACAGAGCAGGTCCAATCAGGGAGTTGGGGCGCCTTCCCCTGTCAGGAACAGAGCAGCGTGGATAGGGAGGTTGTGGCCCTGCCTCCTGTCACACACAGAGCTGCAGGGCGATCAGGGGGTTTGGGCGCTGCCCCCTGTCACGCTGATCCTGGTGCTGGGAGGCCTCTTGGCTCCACTGATCCCTGTGCTGGGAAGCATATTACCCTTTTACTATATAGGATAGAGGCCTGGTGCACGTGTGGGGGCTGGCTGGTTTTCCCTGAAGGGTGTTCTGGATCAGGGCGGAGGTCCCCACTGGGGTGCCTGGCCAGCCTGGGTGAGGGGATGATGGCTGTTTCCAGCTGGTCACACACCCTTCAGGGTGGGGGTCCCCACTGGGGTGCCTGGCCAGTCTGGGTGAGGGGCTGAGGGCTGTTTTCAGGCTGGGACTGAAGCTCCCAACTGCTCCTTCTTTTCTTTTTTCTTTTTTTATTCTGGACCAGCTTTAGCTCTGAGGCTCCAGCTCTTAGGCATCCGCTGCTGAAAGCAGGTATCTGGTTTTTTTGGTTTCTATAATCAAAACAATTTATAACTCCAGCACTGAGTTCCCGGCTCGCTGAAAGCAGGTTTCTGGGGTTTTGTTTAGCTTCTATATTTGTTACAATGTTTTTTAAACTGCAGGCTCAGAGGTCGGCAGCGGCAGGCGGGAAACTTTGTTTTCCTCCGTCACTGAAGCAAGCAAGCCTCATGTTAGTTTCAAGCTGCCTGGCTGCTGGCCGCCATCTTGGCTGGCAGTTAATTTGCATATTTCGCTGATTAGCCAATGGGAAGGGTAGCGGTCGTATGCCAATTACCATGTTTCTCTTTTATTAGATAGGATACTGCCTTTTCCATCAATCCTTACTGAATAGTGCTTTACTACAAAAGAGATGTCAATTGGCCCAATTATAAAATCATTTGAACAATATTGAGTTTCACAATTTTATCCAATGTGCATGGGGTAAGATCTAATAATGGAGCTTTCATAATGCAGAGGTCATTTAAGATTTGCATTAAAATTAAGTTGTTTTATCTCTAGATAGCAAATACTATCCTAAGTCAAAGCCTAATAGATCTATCTTTGGCATCCTATCTAATAAAGAGGGAATATGCTAATTGACCCTCATTCTGTCGCAAAGACGGCGGCACCCACAGCCAATAAGGAGGGAATATGCTAATTGACTTCCATGTCCTCAAAGATGGTGGCACCCACAGACACAAGATGGCCAGCAGGGGAGGGCAGTTGGGGGCAACAGGGCCTGCAGGGGAGGGAGGGAAGTTGGGGGGACCAGGCCTGCAGGGGAGGGCAGTTTGGGGGGACCAGGTCGACAGGAAAAGGCAGTTTGGGGTGACCAGTTCTGCAGGGGAGGGCAGTTGGGGGGGACCAAGCTGGCAGGAAAGGGCAGTTTGGGGTGACCAGGTCTGCAGGGGAGGGCAGTTGGAGGTGACCGGGCTGGCAGGAGAGCAGTTAGGTGTTGATCACCTTTGGCAGGCAGAAGCAGTTAGGGGCAATCAGGCAGGCAAGCAGACAAGCAGTTGGGAACCAACAGTCCCGGATTGTGAGAGGGATGTCCGACTGTCAGTTTGGGCCCGATCCCACAGGAGGCAGTTGGACATCCCCCGAGGGTCCCAGATTGGAGAGGGTGCAGGCTGGGCTGAGGGACAACCCCCCCCCCCGCTCTGTGCATGAATTTCATGCACGGGGCCTCTAGTGACCTTATAATAATCCAGTTTCCTATCAGCCTCTGCAACCTAATTTTATGCTACTTCCTCTTTTGTTCACTAATCTCCAGCCACACTAGCTACTTTTTAGTTTCTCAAATGAACACGTTTTCCTTTCTCCACAGGGATTTAAAACAAATAATGGAACAACTTCCTAGAATATTCATTCTCCTTTTCATTTACTCAGGATGTCTCTATTGGGACATAATTTGAACTGTTATTTCTCTCAATCTCTAAAATAGATTATCTTCTCATTATATTATCTTATACCCTTCTGTACTTTTTTTTGTGTAGCATTAACTGTATATTGCAGTTTCTTTATGTCTTTTTCCCCAGTCAATCATAACCACCAGGAGGACTTGGGCCTTGCTATATGCCCATTGAAATAACATTGATGCCCTCACCTCAACAACATGTGTATTGACATCAGAGTCTTCTCTCCCAATTTTTGAAAAATTGTAAATGGTCTGCTTCACAGTTCCATTTGATATGGAGGACACAGGTAGCGACCTGCTCTCATCCCACCTAGATTCTCTACTAGCCTCATCTCTTTAAAAGAATACTCCCATCATTTACTGGTCATACCAGAAACTTGGAAGTCATCCTTGATACTTCCTTTTTTCTTACCCTCCGGTTCTGAATCCTCACTAAGTCCTGTCCTCCTTATGTGTCAATGTATGCAAATATGTCCACAGTTGTTCTCCTGTTGCCACATTTATAATCCAGGGTCCTGCCAGGACAGAGTGACCCACTAAAAATCAGTAATATGAACAAAAACATATTTAACAGGTATGATTTTACTTATATGTGAACTCTTTAAAAAAACACATGAAAACACACACACACACACACACACACACACACACAACAAACCATGAACAGACCTACAGACAGAGGACATGCTAATTGTTGCCAAAGGGTGGGGGTGGGAGTATAGATGGAAAAAAAAAACCCACAACAACAAAAAAACAGTCAGTGGGGTTACTTCTTATATAATCTCATGACTAAAACCTAATTTTGGCTAAATAAATAAGTAATATGGTAGGGTTTGTGGAAACCATCCAGAAATACTTCAAGACTCCATGGCTAGGACCAACAGAAAGCTGTTGACAATGCAGACTGAAGGGACAAGTGGAAGGAACCTTTACTGGGAACTAGAAAAGATAGTTCCATGGTAAGAGCTGTTTGAGATAAGCCATGGCTTTTGATAGAAGAGCAGGGAAGGCAAGGTGAGAAAGGTGCAGGAATATATATTCAACCTCATTCTCCTGCCAGCCTCTAGTCTCAGGCTGGTTATCTCCCTTATCTACTTCAGAAATTAAGTTAGAAGACAAAGGAACCCCTTTAATGTCATTCATGATTGTCAGCATTTTGGAGGCCATAGGGCATGGACAGGACAAACTAAACATATTCTCCACACTATTTATTTCCTAGGTCCTGTCATTTCTTACCTGAACTATTGTAATTGTCTAGTAACTGGTTTACTGGCTTTCTCCCTCAACACCTATCCTCTATCCATTTTCTACAGAGCAGTCAGTTCTCTTCTTACAGTGTTTTTGCTTAAACATTTTCTATGGTTATTTATTTCTTTATACTCCCAAACTCTTCATTTTAAAATTGTATAACTTATATTACAAAGGTTAATTTTCTTTATTTTCCTACTAGGCTGAATTCTATAAAGGTAGGTATTTTCAACTTTGAGTCACCTATCAATATGACTATTACATAATAAGTGTCAAATAAAAATGGGATGAATTGATAAATTGCAGAAGGTATATTTGTGAGTTTTTTTTTAAAAATTTCCAGGTGGTGCTAATATTCTAGATTTATAAAAGGAACTATTAAAGTAACTAATATCTACTGGTTTAGATTATAAAGATAATAACTAGAAGGTTAATCCTTACCCATTTAATTCAAGTATCCTATATAATAAAAGCCCAGCAACTGAATGGTGGAATGACCAGAACGACCAGTCAACCAGTCGCTATGACATACACTGACCACCATGGCCAGATGCTCAATGCAGGAGCTGCCCCCTGGTGGTCAGTGCACTCTCACAGTGGGAGCGCTGCTTGGCTGACCAGGATGAGTGGCTCTCCTACAGCAGGAGCGGCCACTCAGAGAGCAGGTCCATAGCTGCTCAGATGACCAGAATGAGTGGCTGCTCCCACACTGAGCTGGTCCCTGCAGGCCATGCCCCCCACCAGTGCATGAATCCCATGCACCAGGCCTTGAGTTATGTGATAATTAAGAACTCACAATGTGCTCATGAAATGTGTTCCTTTGCCAAAGGCTGCCTACTTGTAAGTCTTTTCTCTTTTCTTTTGGTCCTTTTTTTCCCTTTTACTAGTGGATATCACTTTAACCTTGATTAGGCCAACCAAGTATTTCTCCCTTTTAAAAGCTCAAACATGAACTACATTATGTGAGCCAGTTCACATCTAATACTGCATTTGAGGAGAGAAAATATTTCCCAAGGAAGTGCTTTAATGCCTTCTCATTATCAGATACTACAGAAGAACAAATTCTTTGCTACAATTTAAACATTGAATATGTTTGTATATTTAATAATTGTCAAAGGAATGAGGTTATTTCATTGAGTATTTTAATGTTAAATTGCTTTTTGTTTCAGATTAGAGGCCCTGAGATTCTACGTACCTGGCCTTGATCTTTTTCCATTTCATTTCTGATAAATTTTATTTTAATATCTTATTTCCCATCTCATTTGAAATAAGGCCACTATTTTCTTATCTGTGTTCAGATGTTTTATACATTTGATATGCATCTGCCTATTCCAGTACTGAAGCACTTCCATTTCTGCAACATATTCTCTAACACCACTTTAATCAAAGAATTTTCATATTTTAAAATCTACTATTTTGATAAACAAATAAATAATAAGTTAGTTAACAATTATAGCATTTGGGGGCATGAACAATTCTCATGAACCCTAAGTATGATGAAATTGCTTCAATAAACTTAAAATTATAGTCCAGGAATATGTATATGTATGTACATATGTATATATGTAAAGATAGTTATATATAAGGATAGAGATAAATAATGGCTGTGTATTTTATTTTGTTCTTCCACTTGAAAATGAAATATAAGTAAAATCCTTAATTTACTATAAATAATTGTGTAAAAAGCAATTTACTGGAGAAAATCTCTTATATTCTGCATATAATTTTGAAAAGGGCACTAGCTCTAACACCTAATCTTCAGTATTTCTATTAAAAGACTGCACTCCCCTGTGTCTGAATGTATTAGCATCCATCCTGGGTTGTAATCAAATATTTGTATAATTATTCTTGGCACTGCTAGAGGTTTCGCAAACCACAAGATACATATAAAGTTGTAGTGGCATGTCTTTATTAGTGAATTTATAAAACCTGGGGTATTTCTCTATTGAGTTCCATACTGAAATTAATACTACAAAGATTTACAGAAAATTTATGGTGCCCAATCCTGATTTTTAATTATCCACTTCCTTCCTCCTCCTAAATTTGGTTGATATTGATATCTTCTGTTGCCATCCCCATTTATTCTATTACACATTTAAGGGTTAGATAATTTGGTTTATTCTGCTGTTCCTAATTGAATTGAAGCATATCTATCTAATCTTTTTAATAGATTGTATTTTCTACAAAGACAAGTTAATGCCTTATGTCCTTTGCATCTCTCAGTTTCTAGCACAGTTCTAAACATGAAAAAATATTAAATAATTGCACTTATTTACTCCATATGGTTATACAACCCCAACTGATTATCTAGCTATATATATAAAAGCCTAACCGACCATTACAACCCGTTGACCTAACGACTGGTCGCTATGATGCACACTTACCACTAGGGGGTAGACACTCAAAGCTGGAGCTGCCCCCTGGTGGTCAGTGCACTCCCACAGCCAATCTCCCATGGCCGGCCAAACTCCCATGGTCCCTCCAACCAGCTGGCTGGCCCCAATTAATGCCAATCAGTCCTGATCGCCAGTCAGGCCAAGGGACCCCACCAGTGCACAAATTTATGCACTGGGCCTCGAGTATATACATAAAAGCCTAAGTGACCATTACAACCAGATGACCAGATGACCAGCCAGTAGCTATGATGTGCACTGACCACCAGGGGGCAGATGCTCAATGCAGGAGCTGCCCCCTAGTGATCAGTGTGCTCCCACAGCCAACCTCCCACAGCTGCCAACCTCCTGTGGTCCTTCCCCCCGGCTGGCTGGCCCCGATCAGTCCCAATTGCCAGCCAGGACAAGGGAGCCACTGTGCATGAATTAATGCACTGGGCCTTTATTTAAGAAATATTATACAGTTCATTTAATGGTGCTGGAAGTGATAAACTAAAAACAAACCTCTGGCATTACCCAAAGGAAAAAAAAAATTATTAAGAGATCTATTATGCCCAGTCTTTACTTGGTGTTAGATGTGATCAGTATCCCATGGCTGCTAATGGGAATAATTATTATCATTCAAGTTGATTCTGTTAGTTAATGGTATCAACATCATCGCTTCAAAGTGAAAGGAACTAGGATCCTGAGCCAGGTGCTGCAGAGAGGTTTGGAGTAGAACATAGGCACTTCATCTTGCCCTATTCACCTCACTGAGACAAGAAATGATGACTGAAAAGGGCAGCAGCCTCGAGATGAAACACTGAAATTTCACAATGTGAGGCCTCTGACTTTTTGTGCTTTTGTTATCATAGACCTGATTATAATTTTAAATTACTAAACAAATATTTATTGAGTATTGCTATATCATGACCCAGTGTTAAAATTTATGGGGTATAATATTTTTCTCAATTTTAGACCTTTTGATATTACAGATATTTGAAGAAGCAAAGCTTTTATCCTTAACCTGATCTTGATAATGACTAAGTAGTGAAAATTGATGTCTAAAGACGCCAATGAGCCCTAACTGGTTTGGCTCAGTGGATAGAGCATCAGCCTGAGGACTGAAGCATCCTGGGTTCGATTCCGGTCAAGGGCTTGTACCTTGGTTGCAGGCACATCCCCAGTAGGGAGTGTGCAGGTGGCAGCTGATCAATGATTCTTTCTCATTGATGTTTCTAACTTTTATCCCTCTCCCTTCCTCTCTGTAAAAAATCAATAAAATATATTAAAAAGAAATAAAGACATCAATGATCTACCTATATAGCCTTTTAGTGCACAATCTGCATTACAGTTTTAGGTAAGCTCTATGTCTTAAAAATAAATGTAAATATTTGGTCCTGGGGAAGAATAACATTTAGGAAAATACTAAAATATAGCAGCTAACATTAATAATTATTAATGCTTGCTTAGCTACAAGACTTGAAAGGAAAAGTTTTTTCCAATAATTATAATGTGTTACAACATTAATCTACATTTCAATAAGGTATTTAAAGGCAATGCTACAACTGTCAAGAGCCATCTCTTAAGTTTGAGAGAAACTTACAAAGGAATGTCTATATGTGACATGAAAGCATTATTTTATCAAGAAAATGTTATTAGACCCTCAGCCATTAGAGCACTTTCCATTGCAGATTCTCAGAAACATCCACAGAGACTCTCTAGTGCATGGTGCTAGCATTTTACCTATGTGAAATACCCTGAGATATAAAATCAAGAAAGATATCTGAATAAACAAGGTTTTTCTATTTCACTTGGTTCTATCTAGAAATTATATCAAAAACTGAAGCTTTGACTTAGAGGCACACATATTTGAGAATCCCAAACATAATAAAAGAATTTGTAAGGAAGGATTTAAAAGTATATGCTAGCCCTAGGTAGTTTGGCTCAGTGAATAAAGCATCAGCCTGCATACTGAAGGGTCCCAGGTTTGATTTGGTCAAGTGTACATGCCCAGATTGCAGGCTTGACCCCAGTAGGGGGCATGCAGGAGGCAGCCGATCGATGATTCTCTGTCATCATTGATGTTTCTATCCCTTTCTCTCCCTCTCCCTTCCTCTTTGAAATCAAGAAACATATATTTTTTTTTAAGTATTTGCTATATTATGTTTAAACTAGTGGCCCAGTGAACAAAATTCATTCATGGAGGGGGTTCCCTCAGCCCAGCCTGCACCCTCTCCAATTGGGGACCCCTTGGGGGATGTTTGACTGCCGGTTTAGGCCCGATCCCTTCCATCTTCTTTCTAGACAGAAGCAAGTGAAATAGAAGAAACCTTGTTTATTTAGGCCCAAAGGGATCGGGCCTAAACTGGCAGTCGGACATCCCTCTCACAATCTGGGACAGCTGACTCCTAACCGCTCACCTGAATACCTGCCTGCCTGACCATCCCTAACTGCTTTCGCCTGCCTGCCTGATTGCCTCTAACCTCTCTGCCTGCCTGCCTGATCACCCGCAACTGCCCTCCCCTGCCGGCCTGATCTTGCCCCCAACTGCTCTCCTCTACCAGCCTGATCACCCCTAACTGCCTCTGCCTGCCTGATTGCCCTAACTGCCCTCTCCTGCCAGCCTGATCTTGCCCCCAACTGCCCTTCCCTGCTGGTCTGATTGCCCTTAACTGCTTCTATCCTGGCCCCCACTGCCATGGCTGTGTCTGGAAAGAAGTTGGATGTCCGGAAGATGGCCCGTCAACCTGGTCTAATTAGCATATTACCCTTTAATTAGTATAGATAGATTATATAGGATAGGATTGCTTAAATGGGGGAGGGGGTGGGGAAAGCCTTTTTCAGCAGGAGAAGATACTCTTGGCAGACAAAAATACATAACTCATATGTCTGGACTAATAGCCATCCATATGCACTATACTGCCAAACCGGTCGTAAAAAAATTGAACTGCTTTCTTACACCTTACACCAAACAGCTGTTGCCCTTAAAACCCCTCCTCAGCCCCCACCTTAGGTTCTTCCTTCACAATTCACCCAGATTAGGTTCTGATTGGTCAGTTTCTATGCCAGTCAGTGTCAAAAGCTCCACCTCCTAGGAGCCATTGGCTCCTCACAGTTCACCCAGATTTGGTTCTTATTGGTCTGTTTCTATGCCAGTCAGTGTCTCCAGGCCTATCTCTGGGCCTAATCAGAGATGTGGGGCTGATTAGCAGCCCCCGAGGCTGCTGGTAAGGCCCGAAGAGAAAGAGGGGGAAGTGCTGATCAACAGCTGCCATGGAGGCTGCGGATCAGACCCTGCTTCTCTCTCTGGGCCTCTCTCTGGACCTGATCTGCAGCCCCCTTGGCAGTCAGTGCTGGGTCGCCATGCCTGCACTGACTGCAAGACTGACTTTGAGTGTTTGGTCATCCATTTTGTCATTTTGATCATTACAAACCCTGGCTCTTTATATAGAGAGATATTTGTTAAAGATTTGTAGACTAGGAAAATTACATTTTAAGCAACCTTTGAATTTTACTATAAGACTTCATAAAAGCACCAAATTCCTGCTCTTGATAATATTCCTAAAAATGAGAAAAGTTTTCCTGAGTCAACAAATAAATTTATTTTATTGAGATATCCTGGAATTCTACAAATTTAGGCATAAAGAAGTCAAACTATACTTTAATTTCAAATTATTTTGGACCCCTTCTTTTCTCCTATTCTATTCTTTATTATAATACATTTACAAAGTACAGCAAGCTTATTGATAAGGTAAGTTTGGACAATGTATGAAGAGATTTTATTACTTAAAAATTGCAAGAATTTCCTTAGCTGGTTTGGCTCAGTGAATAGAGCATTGGCCTGCATACTGAAGGGTCCCAGGTTTGATTCCAGTCAAGGGCACATGCCGGGGTTGCAGGCTTGATCCCCAGTAGGGGGCATGCAGGAGGCAGACGATCAATGATTCTCTCTCATTGTTGATGTTTCTATCTCTCTCTCCCTCTCCCTTCCTCTCTGAAATCAATAGAAACATTTTTTAAAATGTTTTTAAAATGCAAGAAATGGCATTTACTTTACCATCCTATATAATAAAAGCCTAATATGCTAAGTGTCCAGTCATCTGGTCATCTGCTCAACCAATCAAAGCATAATATGCTAATGTATGCTAAGGCTGCTCAACCACTCACTATGATGTGCACTGACCACCAGGGACAGACGCTCCAACTGGTAGGTTAGCTTGCTGCTGGGGTATGGCTGATCAGGACTGAGCAAGAGGAGCCAGACATGCCCTAGATCCCTCCCATTGTCACTCCCTGGATGGCCAACCTCCTGTGTCCCTCCCCATCCCCGATTGTGTACTGTTGAGGACCCTCAGCCTGGCCTGCACCCTCTCGCAATGCGGGACCCCTCAGGGAAGGTCGGACAGCCGGTTTTGGCCAGATTCTGCAGGCTAGGCTGAGGGACCCCATGGTGCATGAATTTGTGCACTGGGCCTCTAGTGCGTTATATAAAACAGAATCAATGCATTAAAAATATCTTAGTTATTGATGCTTAGAGATATATTTAATATCTAAGTAATATAAATATTTAATATTTTTAAATGATATTATTTAAAGAAAAATATTAAATAGATACTACTATAGGTGGCATAGTCATGGTAAAAAAAAAAGTGAAGGTGGAGAGAAGTCTCTAAAATTGTGGAGACACTGTCCATGGTACTCATTGTTCTCCTTCCCAAAGACATGTAATCTTATTTTTTAATCCAGGTAGACCTATCATCCTTTGAAGGGCTCTACTATCTCAATATAAATATCTTCAACCATCTCTAATGACACTATATTACAAATCAAGATGTTTGCTACATCATTAAATCAACTGCTATGTGATATAGGAAATAACACTAGTGAAATATTTTGTTTTTTATCTCATCATTAGTAAAAATTTTTACTTCTTTTTCTTAGAGAATATTCCTCTATATATGTTGTGTAGCTTTTCCTTTCCTCTGTGGTGTTGAGATTTCATTTTAAAGCATTAATTAATTAAAAGTGCAAGCAGGAGGGATTTTATTTTGTATTGTATAAACCTTCATCCCTATCTCAATCTCATATTTTTTCTGTAACATTGCATGATATATTCTGTCAATGGCTTCCATACATATTAATCTTTGAAAAATCCTATTCTGCTAAAGATCATTAATTATTTTAACAGAAGTGTTGACAAACATTTGCTATATGTTAGGCCCTATCTAAATACATAGAATATCTAATTTACTAGTATATCATCTCCATATACCAAGCCTCATAAACACAGATGAGGACTCTGAGACAATAAAACGTCAAAAGTCAAGCGGCCACCGAGGAAATCACACTCAGCTGGTATTTAGAACCCATCGCTTTGCCAGTACATTCAATTATGTTGATACACAAATCTATTATATGTAGTGAAACATTTCCTTTCATATTTCTCTTCAGCATATGTCACCATCAATCCTTCCTTAATTTTGAGTGCCTATTTTGCTTGGTCTTGTGATTTATTTATTTACTTTCCACTTCCTCAAGAATTATATTCTCCTTTGCTAATTCATCTTTTTCTTATGGTTTCTATGAATGAACCTTGCATAAGATAACACAATTGAACCTATATCTATACTTGGTGTACTCATTATTTGTCAGGTATCGAAAATCAACTCAGATCTGGAAAATGGAATAGAGATATTATCAAAATACAATTATCACCTTTTAAATGGTCTGTAAAACAAATAATGTGTGACTAGAGTGGTCACTAGCTTGAGTACAAGAAAATGTTCTATCTTTTAAATTAATCATTTAGGTTTATATATATTTACTAGCAACTACAGTTAATATTTTTTGTTTAACTGCACTTCCAAACACCAGGAGAGAAAGAGAGAGAGAGAGGAAAGTGGGAGGGAGAAGAGAATAAAAGAAAAAGGGAACTAAGATCGTTCTTTTCATTGCTACTTCAAAATCTATCTTAAATTTGGAAATACAATGCACAATAGCAGCAGTACTATTACTAATTATGTTTCTTAATTAGGTCAAATGACATTCCAATGTGTGCTACTAAAGTTAAAATTAAAGTTAGTTTATGCTAAAAAGTTTAGCCATTCTTCCAAAAGCATAAGCACTAAGCAAAGTTCTCAGGACCTTCTACTTTGGTCCCCAATATGAACAGTCAAGTCATATTCTGGTTTTGAGCGCAGGTAGTCACTTTATATTTTAACAACTCACATTATGATTTCTTCTCTATGGACTTAGTATCCTTTCCAGGACAGCAAAATGTCATCAGGAATGTTACAGTCAGTCAGAGAAGTCCGATAAGCATTGGGTCTCAAAAGGAATGTGTTAGAATCACCTTTAGTATTGCCTCTCAAGAGGCACAACGTTCATTATGCAAATATAACAAATTTCTTTCCAAATAACAGAGACGATTGATAGAGCTATACCAGACAAAAAAAAAAAAAAAATCCTGTTACCTACTCTTCTAGGGCAATGGGATCCATTCAAATGTTGAGAAAAGAATCAAAGAACATTTGTTCCAATATGGTGGACTGTATTTGCTTAGTATCTCTTACCGTTGTCTCTTGAGGGGAAAAAATGTAGCCTCCTTTGACTAGGACCTATTAAAATTTCTACATTAAGTAGAGAATGTTTGTATAATAGTGGGAAGCACTTATATTAACTTCTTGCCGCAGAGATGTTCTCTATTGGGATAACAAAGCTTGATTGGGAAACAGTTCATGGACTAACACGATTATGAATCAGGAAAAGAAATAAATAGATAAACTGCTCAGTGTTTGAATTTAAGATAAATTAAAGGATGATGGTGGGGAGTAAAAGGAAAGAGTTTTGGGGAGAAGAGGTAAGCTTTGAAACTTACTGGAAGACAAAAGCATGTGCTGAATATTGCACACTGAAAGCTTCTAATCATGGAAATATCTGAGTACTTTTAAGAAATGTGATCTTCAATTATTAAAATGTAACTGGTTTGCAATTCTCTCAGCCCCTGCTGTCCTCATCCTTAAGAAACATTTCCTAACTCAGCATTACGAGCCTTATTGGAGGCTTTCATTTCTTCATGGCCCCAGAGAAGCACAAAGGATGCCTCTGAAGGACAGAAGTGCTGGTTCCTATTTCCGGTTGAATGAGGGTCATCCCTAAAGGTGTTCATTCTTGTCTATTCATGAACTGCACTTGTGTTGGGGTTAGTGAGCCCCACATCATCAAAGGTCTTGTGACAGAAAACAGAGACTCAAAGTGGGTGCTGGAATGGGACAATGGTAGCTCCAGGTGAATGGGTGAAATCTGACATTGGCTATAGAGATGTGATGTGGTCACCAGAGTAAGCTAGAATGAGTAAAGTTGTCACAATGTAATGCAATCCTATCTAATAAAAGAGAAACATGGTAATTAGCGTACGACCACTACCCTTCCCATTGGCTAATCAGGGCAATATGCAAATTAACTGCCAGCCAAGATGGTGGCCGGAAGCCAGGCAGCTTGAAGCGAACATGAGGCTTGCTTGCTTCAGTGACAGAGGACTCCAACGTTCCTCGCCTGCCACTGCCGGCCTCTGAGCTTGCAGTTTAAAACATTGTTACAAATATAGAAGCTAAACAAAACCTCAGAAACCTGCTTTCAGTGAGCCCGGGATCTCAGAGCTAGATTATACATTGTTTCAATTATAGAACTGAAACAAACCAGATACCTGCTTTCAGGAGCGGAGGCCTAAGAGCTGGAGTCTCAGAGCTAAAGCTGGCCCAGAATAAAAAAGAAAAAAAGAAAAAAAGGAGCGGTTGGGAGCTTCTGTCACCCACCAGCCTGAAAACAGCCCTCAGCCCCTCACCCAGACTGGCCAGGCACCCCAGTAAGGACCCCCACCCTGAAGGGTATGTGACCAGCTGCAAACAGCCATAATCCCCTCATACAGGCTGGCCAGGCACCCCAGTGGGGACCCCCACCCTGATCCAGGACACCCTTCAGGGCAAACCAGCTGGCCCCTACCCGTGCACCCGGCCTCTATCCTATATAGTAAAAGGCTAATATGCCTCCCAGCACTAGGATCAGCGTGACAGGGGGCAGCGCCCAAACCCCCTGATCACCCTGCAGCTCTGTGTGTGACAGGGGGCGGGGCCACAACCTCCCTATCCGCGCTGCTCTGTTCATGACAGGGGAAGTCGCCCCAACCCCCTGATCAGTCCTGCTCTGTGTCTGATAAGGGGAGCTCCCCAACCCCCTGATTGCCCTGCGGCTCTGTGTGTGACAGGCTGTGGTGCCCCAACCCCCTGATCGGCCCTGCTCTGTGTATGACAGGGTCTGGCGCCCCAACCCCCTGATCGGCCCTGCTCTGTGTGTGACCGGGTAGAGCAGCTGTGGGCAAACTATGGCCCGCGGGCCGGATCCGGCCCGTTTGAAATGAATAAAACTATTGAAATAAAAGACCATACCTTTTTATGCAATGATGTTTACTTTGAATTTATATTAGTTCACACAAACATTCCATCCATGCTTTTTTTTTTTTTTATAATATATTTTATTGATTTTTTTACAGAGAGGAAGGGAGAGAGATAGAGAGTTAGAAACATTGATGAGAGAGAAACATTGATCAGCTGCCTCCTGCACATCTCCTACTGGGGATATGCCCGCAACCCAAGTACATGCCCTTGACCGGAATCGAACCTGGCACCTTTCAGTCCGCAAGCCGACGCTCTATCCACTGAGCCAAACCGGTTTCGGCCATCCATGCTTTTGTTCTGGCCCTCTGGTCCAGTTTAAGAACCCATTGTGGCCCTGGAGTCAAAAAGTTTGCCCACCCCTGGGGCAGAGCCATAACCTCCCCATCGGCCCTGCCCTGAGTGTGACAGGGTGCGGCACCCCAACCCCCTGATCCGCCCTGCTCTGTGTGACAGTGGGCGGTGCCCCAACTCCCCTATCGGCCCTACTCTGTGAGTGACAGGGGGGAGCTCCCCAACCCCCTGATCGGCCCTGCTCTGTGCGTGACGGGGGGAGCTCCCCAACCTCCTGATGGGCCCTGCTCTGTGCATGACAGGGGTAGCTCCCCCACACCCTGATCGACCCTGCTCTGTGCATGACAGGGTATGGAGCCCCAAGTCCCCTGATGGGCCCTGCTCTGTGCGTGACAGGGGGTGGCGCTGCAACCTGCCCATCGACCCTGCCTTGAGTGTGACAGGGGGCGGTGCCACAACCCCCCAATCAGCCCTACCCTGAGCGTGACTGATGGTGGTATCGCAACCTCCCAACCCGCCCTGTTCTGTGCATGACAGGGGGCGGCACCCCAACTCCCCAATTGCCCTGCTCTGAGCCCGACCAGGGGCTGCACCTAGGGATTGGGCCTGCCCTCTGCCACTCGGGAGTGGGCCTAAGCCAGCAGGTCCTTATCTCCCGAGGGGTCCCAGACTGCGAGAGGGCTCAGGCCGGGCTGAGGGACCCCCCCACATCCCCCCGAGTGCACAAATTTTGTGCACCGGGTCTCTAGTATGAAATAAATGACTAAGCATAACGAGATTATATAGTTCAGCAAAATCAAGAATTCAGAGCCAGATGTGTCTAGAGCAGTGGTTCCCAACTTTTTTTGGCTATGCCCCCCACTAAGCATCTCTAAAACCCTGATTTTGTGACATAAAATTCTTATTATGCCAGTCGCCCCCCCCTCGTTGAACTCCTGGTTGAGAGAACAATTTGCATATTAGCCTTTTATTATATAGGATTCAGAGGTCATTTCTTTCATCAGACAACTCTTACTTGAAAAAGGTAGTTTCTCTATCTTTCAAAATAAATAAATGAAAGGGTAATTGGGGCAATGATGTTTCTAAATGTATTATATGTCACTAGTTAATCTGAGTTCCAAGAAATTTTTCTGTCTTTCTCCTTATTGAATTGCCTCTTCATTTATCATTAAGGCACAATATAAGCAATTCATGACTGACAGCTGTTTTTCTTTAATAATAATACATAACAATTATTAAGCATGTCTCAAGTCCTACCACTCTTCTAGTTTTACATGTGTTTACTCATTTGATCCTTATAACAATCCTTTGAGGTAGGTGCTATTATTACCCCCATTTTTCAGATATGAAAATTAAGGCACAATGAGGTTAAGTAACTTGTCCAGCTAATAAATGGCAGAACTGGAATTCAGGCCTGAGAGTCAGAGCACATACCAACCTCTAAAGCACTGCATGTTTTTGCCTCTTAAGACAAGACATGAAGTTCTTAGTGTTTATTATATTACAACCAAATTTTTTAGAAGACATATAAATATTTTTTGGCTTTATAGTCATAATATTAACTTTTAAAATGATCTAATATTTCTCATCAGCTCTACATGCAAAACACACTTTAGATTTCATTCACTAAAAAAAACAGCAATATCAAAAATAGGTCAAGCACCTTTGTTAATTAACTCCATTTCATTAAAATCATGACCGCTGGTTTAAAATGCCTTTACTCTTGTGTGTTAAATTTATGTGGATGGTCCATAAACAGTCCCTAATTAGTCACATGTGTATTCAGATGTGGGCTTGTGTGTTATAAACTAACACTGAAGTGTATAAGGAACTGTCAGTCAGATCAAAAGTCAACTGAAATCATCCCTTTTGCAAAGCCGAGAGCCTGTCACAGTTAGTTAGTCATAAATGTTTAAAACAGCAACCAAACTTTTATTCTAATTGAGCATGAGTTGAAAGGCTACCCACTTTGATGTCTTTGCTTTTATCATTTGTATATAGCTAAAAAAAACTACTATTATGCTTTTTTTAAAAATCCCCCCTTGGAGTGGTAGACATTACTTGGTTCTGAAAATATACAGGTAGATCAATCTATAATTGCAGGGCCTTTGTAC
The DNA here is from genome assembly GCF_963259705.1 of Myotis daubentonii. Lineage (NCBI taxonomy): Eukaryota > Metazoa > Chordata > Mammalia > Chiroptera > Vespertilionidae > Myotis > Myotis daubentonii. The sequence continues at coordinate 67,857,540 of NC_081846.1, read as the reverse complement.
AGTTTCCAGTTATGCCTATAATCTCCCACGTGCAAATGTTCAAAAGTAAAATTCTTCCCTCTTTTTTTTTTCTTTATTTGATCTCTTCCTCCACATATTTGTGATTCAAGACATAAGGAACACATCTTTACAATGATAATTAGAGGGCGCGTTATTTAAAGTAAAGTATTGCACTTAACCCATATTCTTACACCTTTATGAGAGTCAAATCATGTATTTTTTAAATATTTTATTACATATTTTATTAGTAAAATTCAGTGGCATTAATGGCCCCATTTTAGAGGCTTAGATATTGAAACTCCGAAATGAAGTGATTATTAAGGCCCGAGGGCAATCTATCTGGCAATATGGCAAAGATCTCAAATTGTCAGGTCTGCACACATTTCCATTCTTTTAGTTTAGAATTTGGATACAAGACATGCATTCGGGGTCACAATCCTAAAATTTTCTTCCAAAAATATTATCAATTAGGATAGTTAAATCTGAAACATTACCTAGACTACCAAAAGGACAAGCACAGTTGTATTTCATTTTTCATGCTATTAGTTCCTCATTCCTCTGTTTGTTCAGTCAATTACCCTTTAAGGCTATTTAAACAATAAGAAAATAAATACATATTGGCCCACATGATTACCATTTTTTATCTGCTTTACTCTTTTGTGTAAATCTTGATATCCATCCACTATCAGTTACTTTCTGTCTAAAAGACCTACTATAAGGCAGGTCTGCAGGCCATTAATTTCCTCATGTTTTGTATATCTAAAATGTCTTTATTTTGCTTTCAGTGTTTGGAAAATATGTTTGGCAGTTATAGAATCGTAAATTGACAATCTTTGATTTTTAGTACTATCATGTTATGGTTCTATTATCTTCTCACTCACTTTAAGATAAGAAATATAATATCATTTTTATCTTTGTTCCTTTGTATATATCATGTCTATTTTTTAATGTTTTTAAGAGTTTCTTTTTATACAAGTTTTCAGCAATTTTATGATGTGCTTTAAAATAGTTTTCTTTATGTTTCTTGTGCTTGAAGTTCTTTGAGAGTTTCAGATTTGTGAATGTATAGTTTTTATTAAGTTTGGAAATTTGGGGACTATTATTTCTTCAAATATATATATTTTTTCTCCCTTCACTTTCTCATTTTTATAGGACACCAAATATCCCCAACCTAGGCCACTTGAAATTGTTCCACTGATCACTAATTATTTTTTTAAGTCTTTCTTTTCTTTCTGAGTTTTATTTTGGGTAGTTTCTATTGCAAAATCTTTAAGTTAACTAACATTTTCTTCTGCAATGTCTAATCAGTTGTTAACCCCATAGACTATTGTGTGTTTTTTTTTAATTTGTTTGTTTGTTTAATTTCAAACATTTTAACTGTCATACCTTAAAGTTCAGTCTGGATCTTCTTATATCTTCCATGTCTCTGCATAATTTTTGGACACTTAACAGAGTTGTAATGATTGTTTATTTGTTTTGTAGTAACTATTTTAATGACATTCCTATTAATGATTTGATATCTCTGTTCATTCTGGGTCAATTTCAATTCGCTAATCATTTTTGTAATTATAGGTCATGTTTTCTTGTTTGTTGTAGGCCTGTTGATCTTTGGTTGCATGCCCAACCTTATGAGTCTTACTTTGCTGGATACTGGATATTTTTCATTCCTATAAATATTGTGCTTTGCGATGGAATGCAATTTAGTAATTTGGAAACAGTTTGAATCTTTTAGTTCTTACTTTTATGGTTTGTTACTCAGGTCCAGAGGAGTGTTCAGTAAGAGATAATTTTTCCCCAACACTGAGGCAAGACATTCTTGAGTACTCTCTCCAATGCTCAGTAAATTAAGAGTTTTTTCTAGTCTATTATCTGAGAACAAGAACTGTTATTGGCCCTGTGAGCACATCAGGGACTGTTCCCTCTAATTGTTTCAGGTGACTTTTTTATCCAGCCTTGGGTGGTTTTCTCATATGTATGTGCTGAACACTGTTCTGCTGAATCCTGGAGGAGGACCCTCTGCACTTTCCCAGGGTTCTCCTTCTGTGCCACTTCCTCCTTCAGGTACTCTGTCCCATGAACTCTAACTGCATTGGTTTCCCTGTACTCTCAGCTCAGCAATTTCCCTGAGCTCTGACTCAGTTTTCCCTCTGTGTGCTGTGTCTAGGAAACTAATTAAGGCAGTAAATGGGAACAAACTCATGGATCACTTAGTGTAGTTTCCATCTCTCAGGGATCCCTGTCTTTCATCACCTGATAGCCAGTTTCTTGAATCTTATTGTTTCATTCATTTTGCCTGATTTTTGTTGTTGTTATTATTTTGGATATTTTAGGTGGGAGGGTAATCCAATTCCTATTACTCCATCTTGGCCAGAATGATTACTTTTTGAGGATTAAAAATATAAAATTTATTAAGTACTCAATACATTCTAGACATTGATCTAAATGCTCAATATATACTAACCCATTGAGTCCATATAATATCTCATGAGGTAAACATTATTATTACCTCCTAGTGGCAGACATTGTTGGTTATCTGTACATTATCATTACTATCTCTTATTTCAATGATTTAAGAAGCTCAGAATAGCTCCTGGGACATCATTCTTTCTCTGATGTATGTCTATCGAAAATGACATTTTTATGCTAAGTGAAATAAGCCAGTCAATAAAGGAAAAATACCACATGATCTCACTCATTCATGGACAATAGAGACCATTATAAACTTTTGAACAATAATAGATACAGAGGCAGAGCTGCCTCAAACAGATTGTCAAACTGCAGCGGGAAGGCCGGGGAGGGTTCGGGGGCAGGAGGTAGGGGGGTAAGAGATCAACTAAAGGACTTGTATGCATGCATATAAGCATAACCAATGGACATAAGACACTGGGTGATAGGGGAGGCTAGGGGACTGTCTAGGGCGGGGGGATAAAATGGATACATATGTAATACCCTTTGTAATACTTTAAGCAATTAAAAAAAATAAAATAAAAATATTCTCTCTCTCATATCAAAAAAAAAAAGAAAATGACATTTACTTTGATTAAATGTGTATCTTATCCCCTAAATTAATTCAATAGTATCTATTTCAAAATATTAGTAAAAAGAACAGAATTTTTTCTAAGGTTTTTTTTTAAAGGGTGTTAGAATAAAATCCTTAGGAGATAAATTTCAGAAACTAGAATGACTGTAAAAGTGTAGTCCTCAAAAGCCATTTTAATATTATTCCCTAAGATTTGTGTATGGATGACACATACAGATTTCATTCCTATTTCCTGAAAAAAAAATCCTCAGCTATTATCTTGTTTTTTAAAATATTTTAAAAATATTTAACAAAAAAACACTTTTTGTATCATAAGATAGTATACTGCATAACTATAAAATATTCAAGGAATAAGCCCTCAAGAAAGTACTGCTTCAATACCATAAAATGTACTCTCAGTTAATCCCATACTCGTTAATGTAATATCTAACTATACAAAGTTTAAAAGAATAGAAAGATATTCATTTAATCCTGCACCATTCTGATACTCATTAAACAACATAAGTAGAGAAATGGAGACAGTAAGAACAGTATCTATACTAATAATAGAGAAATATGCAAATTGTTTGGGACATCTTCACAGTAACAGTAACGACCAGCAGGCTGCCTAGGGCGACAAGGCCGGCAGGGGGCTTAGTGAGAGATGACCAACAACTGAATAGCAGGATGCATGGGGTGACCAGGCCAGCGGGGGTGGGAGGGAGTTGGGGGTGACCAGGCCAGCGGGGGTGGGAGGGAGTTGGGGGTGACCAGGCCAGCGGGGGTGGGAGGGAGTTGGGGGTGACCAGGCCAGCAGGGTGGGAGGGAGTTGGGGGTGACCAGGCCAGCAAGGGGGCAGTTGGGGGCAACCAAGCCGGCAGGGGGAGCAGTGAGGGGTGACCAGGTCAGCAGGGGAAGGCAGTTGTGGGCAGTCAGGCCAGCAGGGGTGCGGTTGGGGGCGATCAGGCTGGCAGGCAGGTTAGTAGGCAGTGGTCCCAGATTGTGAGAGGGATGCCCAACTGCCAATTTAGGCGCGATCTCCCAGAGATCAGGCCGAAACCAGCAGTCGAACATCCCCCAAGGGTTCCCAGATTGGAGTGGGAACAGGCTGGGTTGAGGCATACCCCTCCACCCCGTGCACAAATTTCATGCACTAGGCTTCTAGTTAAAGTATAACTGTTAATGATTGAAGGTCTTTTTTTCTGGTTTCTCCTTCTAGAAATATCCATAAAGATAAAATCTAGAATAAATGCAGAGTGACTGTGAACTAGTTGAGAAAATAATTTGTCATAAAAATTAAATATATAGACAAATATTCAACAAAAACTGTAAGGTAGAAAATGTTAAATAATAATATATCAAATTTGCTCACCAAAATTTTTCTGTGATGTAAGTCTCCAATGTGAAAATATTTGTCAGAAGCTTTTATATTAGAACTATATGTGTTATATTTAAGTAAACCACACAGAGATAATGATATATAATTCCCGGAAAGAATTGGCAGTTGCAGTTACAATGGCACCTGAAAAGAAACTGCATATTTAGGAACTAAATGGTTGGCTATGCAGTCTTGTTGCATTTGGAATTAAAATAAGAAGAATATAAAAATTTGACGTTATATAGAAGTAAATATGATAAAAACAGAAATGAAGTTACTTATAAATTTTTTATTATAAGGCTATGATATTTATTAATGTTGACCTCTAGTCCTCTCAATCTATGAAATGATACACCATGGCCTAAGATTGGGTGGGTTTGATCACTTTACCCCACTTCCCTGCATTACCCAAGCCACATAAATCAATTACCTTACTGGAATGTTTAATTTTAGTGAAACTGGAGGGAAAAGACTATCTGGCATCTTTCATTACCAAAGTACAAGATATAGGTATGGCTACCAACACTTATTTTTTGTGTAAGTGGGTGAAAGCTAATTAAGTGGCAAACAAGCATGCAAAGGGAGAGACTGAGAAAGTTAAAAATATTGAGATAAAAGTAGTTTTATCAGTATTGACTCAGTTTCTACGGAGGTTCTTGGGTTTTCTTTGATTCGCTCAGATTTTTCTTTGGTTCAACGGCTTAAACTACTCTGGTGTGAGTCGAATTTCTTTTACTTAAACTGAAAGGGTTTTGGACCAAGGGAAAGCCTGGGCCAAGTTAATCATTGTGTTATGCAACAGCATGAACCTTTCTAGGACATTTAGGAATCATAGTTTAAAAATAAACTGTTCATGGAATTCCATGATGCACCAAGTCAATTCCAAGAGACTAAATACTATTCTATTGATTTTCATGTACATGTTCCTCTGAAATCTACACATTTAGTGAAATGTAAAGAATTTGAGAAATCAGGGACTAGAAATGTGAACTAGATACATTATTTTGAGGTGCCTCTTATATTTTAGCTTTATTAAAATGAAAATTTCATATACCATATAAAAAGTATTGCCTTCTATAATGAAGTTAGTTTTATCCTAAATAATTATTGAAAATTTTTAACTCTAGAGATCGAATAGAATTGGTAAGACTAGACCAAGGTTATGTGTTCAGTTTATTTCATCTCTCCACATTTCACTTTTCTTATGTGCAAAAGGAGTTCTAGAAAAACTTAGGTATGGTAATGCCTGTGACTCTTGGTGCATCATAATATCTTGTTATATGTTATTTTCTCCTCTTTGTTCTAATTCTTTAACTGGAGGAGTCCCTATTGGAATATGATAGCTGGCAGAGAGCAAGAAGAGATTTCTGAACTAGAAAATATTGCTAAACTGCTTCTAGAAGTTATATACTCTGAAGTTCTTCATAGTAATTTGCTAACAAAAGTGTTTGAATACTGAAACTATGTGAGAGAACCTCTAGTTCTGGCACTACCTTGCTTCACCTGTGAGACCCCAGCTTTCAGTTAACCTATCAGTCATGACAGATACAGATTCTCTTAAGCTCCCACTCAAGCACATTCTTCCCATCAACTAAAAGGTAATTTAAAACTCAACCTTAAATGTTCTTACTTGATCTTTCAACTTGCATGTACAGTATGTAGGAAAAAAATAACTTCCAAGAAGCACCCAAAATTGCTCCAAGGACAATGGATCAGTGTTAGAAAAGAGGGGAAATTTTGAATTCTCTGTGGGACAGGGTATTGGTTACTCAGATTGTCCTCTGGCTCTGTTGGCCTTATGCCTGTCTCCCAGGGAAGTGGGGGGGAGATTACAAAGATTGACTGAAAGCTGAAAGAAGTCTTTCATTAGAATCACTGAAAGATTTTGGAAGCCCAAGGCAATGGTACTTTAAAACCTCTGTCCTAGTGGGATCAAAGCGGGTGAGGGTGAATAGAAGAGTGTGGGGTACTTTTCCTATTCAGGGTTTCTATTGAGCATGAAAATGTCAGTGTCTGAGCAGTAGATCAGCTGACAACTGGAATGCAGAATTTGGAGATGGTATTTTACTGTGGTGAATTTTGGAGATTTTATTGCAGCATTGATGACCTGGGATAAAATCAAGAACATAGTAGGTAGTTGGAGATGGGGGGCCTTTATAATGGCTTTGATATCACGGAAAGATCCAAATCAGGAGAAAATGAAATAATAGATGCATTTAGTAGCTTGGAAGACTACTTTCTTTGCACAATAAGATAATTCTGGACCTATTTTGGAGGAGTGATTCTGTTGCAAATGGTCTGTAATCCACTAACGCCCCCAAGAAGTTGAATTGTGTGCTGTGAGAAAAAAAAAATGAGATACAATGAATATTCAAAAGCAAGAGCTTTAGCAGGATTTTGCAGAGGCTGAAGTTGGTGGAATTCTGGATCATTGGAAACTATGAAGAACTCAATTCAGGCACCTTTACTGAAAAGCTTCCTAATTTGAATTATTGTTCAAATTCTGAAGGATTCCTTATTTCTATCCAGCCACCAAATAGCTTCCTCTGATACAGAAACTTATAGTTTGTTAGTCTCCTCTTCAGACTAATTTGGGTTTGGATCCCAGGTATCCCACTCAGAAGCTCCTGATGTTGGGCTAATCACTTACATCTGTGAGCTTCCCCGTCCTCATCTTTACAGATAGAATAATAATTTTATCTATGTCATAGGATTTTTGTAAGGGTCAAATGATTCAGAGTACATTAGTACTCAATAAATGTCAATTAAGAATCATTTTATATCATTACTTTGTAACTATAACCATGGTTCACATGCACTTTGCTGGATTTTTTCTTACTTCTTATATATTATGGTCTTTCTGGTTCTTTCTCACTAATGAATGTCATAACCACTCTGTATTTCTTATTTTATACTCTTTAGAAAATTGTGATTGGTCTGAATCATCTTTTCAAGATTCAACTATGATTTAGTTTCTTAAATTTATGTAATTAGGTATAGGGACAATTAGGGGAGAAAAAATATATAATCATATCTATATGTCCTTTCTTTCTTTCTTTCTTTCTTTCTTTCTTTCTTTCTTTCTTTCTTTCTTTCTTTCTTTCTTTCTTTCTTTCTTTCTTTCTTTCTTTCTTCCTTCCTTCCTTCCTCCCTTCCTTTCTTTCTTCTTTCTTTCTTATCTCATGGCTCACCTTGATAGTCAGCAAGCCAGCCATCCTATAGAATAAAAGCCTAATATGCTAAGTGTCAACCAATCAAAGCATAATATGCTAATGATATGCTAAGGTCACTCAACCGCTCTCTATGACCTGCACTGACCCCCAGGGGACAGACAGTTGACCGTTGACCAGTCACTATGATGTGCACTGATCACCAGGGGGCAGACACTCAAAGCAGGAGCTCGGGGAGTGCCGCTCAGCCAGAAGCCAGGCTCATGGCTGGCGAGCACAGCTGTGGTGGCAGAAGCCTCTTCCACCTCCACAGCAGTGCTAACGATGTCCAACTGCTGGCTTAGGCCTTCTCCCCATGAGGAGCAGGCCTAAGCCATCAGTCAGAAATCCCCTGAGGACTCCTGGACTGCAAGAGGGTGCAGGCCGGGCTGAGGAACCCCCGTCCCGCCCCCCCCCCCCCAGTGCATGAATTCTGTGCACCAGGTCTCTAGTATGACATAAGTACCTATTTTGTATCAGGTAATATACTAAGCCCAAGAGTTATAACTCTCAGCTCAAAATACAGAGTGCTGTCCTCCAGGACTGAAGTTTCCATAAGTCAGATTGGAATACATATTTGGAAGTACTTTCTAATGTTGTTATTTTGATCTCATAACCGTCCAAGCCAGCGGTTCTCAACCTGTGGGTTGCAAACCTTTGGCGGTCGAATGACCCTTTCACAGGGGTCGCCTAAATACATCCTGCATATCAGATATTGACATTATGATTCATAACAGTAGCAAAAGTACAGTTATGAAGTAGCAATGAAAATAATTTTGTGGTTGGGGATCACCACAACATGAAGAACTGTATTAAAGGGTCATGGCATTAGGAAGGTTGAGAACCACTGCTCCAAGCACTCATGATCTGGGGAAACATATATTTCATTTTGAAAGGCTGAGGAAGAGAGTATTTTGAAGAAAGAAACTTTTGTGTTTTCGAGATCAAGGTAGAGACACAGAAGAACCTGGTTACAACTTTAACTTTGAGTGGGAACTTGGACCGAATGAGGCACATGACTCATGGCTGTAGAGAAAAAGTTATGAAATTGGCACTTGTGATGGATAATACTATAGAATTTTGCTAATATTTAGAGGTGTGAAAGTATCTAAAGTTGCTTTAGTTTCTAAACAATAGTAAAAGGCATGTGCTTTGGCCAAAACCGGTTTGGCTCAGTGGATAGAGCGTCGGCCTGCGGACTGAAAGGTCCCAGGTTCGATTCCGGTCAAGGGCATGTACCTGGGTTGCGGGCACATCCCCAGTGGGGGGTGTGCAGGAGGCGGCTGATCGATGTTTCTCTCTCATCGATGTTTCTGACTCTCTATCTCTCTCCCTTCCTCTCTGTAAAAAATCAATAAAATATATTAAAAAAAAGGCATGTGCTTTGTTATTCCTTAATATAGTACAGAAAAAAAGTATTAAAATAAAGTATATCAGCACAATTATTTTTTATAGACTATACTAGAGAATAAAACAGCTCTGGATCCTAATTGATTAGGTGAATAAATTTTGAAAAATAAATGAAGCTATGTTCTGCTAGTTTAGTAACTTAAAAATATTAAAAAGCATCTCTTAGCAATTTTAATAGTATTACTAGAAGAATGACTAGAATTTCTTGTGGTAAAGTTAGGGGGGCATATATCAAGAAATCAAATGACTTGAAAACAACAACTCTCAATATATAATACTAGAGGCCCGGTGCATGAAATTCATGCATGGGGGGTGGGTTCCCTCAGCCCAGCCTGCACCCTCTCCAATTGGGGATCCTATGGGGGATGTCCAACTGCCAGCAGTCAGACATCCCTCTTGCAATCTGGGACCGCTGGCTTCTAACCACTCATCTGCCTACCTGCCTGATTGCCCCTAACCACTCTGCCTGCCTGCCTGATTGCCACTAACCACCTCTGCCTGCCTGCCTGATCACCCCTAACTGCTCCCCTGCTGGCTTGATCACCCCCAACTGCTCTCCCCTGCCTGCCTGATTGCCCCTAACTCCCTGCTGGCCTGATCTTGGCCCCAACTGCCCTCCCCTGCCAGCCTTATTGCCCCTAACTGCCTCTGCCTCAGCCCCCACCACCATGGCTTTGTCCAGAAGGAAGTCAGACATCTGGAATATGGCCGGTCAACCCAGTCTAATTAGCATATTACCTTTTTATTAGTATAGATAGATTGTATAGATAGGATTGCTTAAATCAGTGGGGGGGGGGGAGCCTTTTTCAGCAGGAGGAGATGCTCTTTGCAGAAAAAAAATACATAATCCCTATATCTGGACTGATAGTCAGACATATGCATTATACTGCCAAACTGATTATTAAAAAATTGAACAGCTTTCTTACACCTTACACCAAATAGCTGTTTCCCTTAAAACTCCTCCTCAGGTTCTGCCTTTGCAGTTCACCCAGATTTGGTTCTGATTGGTCAGTTTCTATGCCAGTCAGCATCAAAAGCTTTGCCTCCTAGGCAGCCATTGGCTCTTCTGGGAAATCCAGAATGGCACCACTGACAGCTGTCTCTCCTCAGGGCCTATCTCTGGGCCTGATCCACAGCCTTTGCAGCAACTACTGATCAGGCCCTGCTTCTCTCTTTCTCCGGGCCTTGCCAGCAGCAGTGGTGGCTGTGGATCAGGCCCTGCCTCTCTCTCCAGGCCTCTATCTGGGCCTGATTCACAGCCACTGTGCCTACCTCGCCCTGCCCACCCCTTCACCACCCCACCCATCTGCCTTTCACCAGCCTTACTGTGATAGGAGCCTGTGGACCACAGGGGAGGGACCGAGAGGTGCTCCATGCACTTCCTGGTGACCAGTCATCCATCTGGTCATTTAGGTCATGATGGCCCTAGGCTATTATTAGTATAGATACTCAAATTTGAGGATCTTTTTTGTTTCATTTTATAGAATGTATATTTGTCATGCATAAAAAATTTAATTTGCAAAATGAAAAGTGAACAAAAACACAAACCAACTAAATATCAAGGTGACTTGTTGCCAAAATATTTGGTATAGTGTAGAGCACTGCTTCTCAAAATTTTATGTGCACATCAATTCCCAGAAGACTTTGTAAAATGCAGTTTCTAATTCAGTAGGTCTAAGGCTGCTGTCGGCAAACCACGGCTCATGAGCCACATGCTGCTCTTTGGCCCCTTGAGTGTGGCTCTTCCACAAAATACCACGTGCGGGTGGGCACGTACAGTGCAATTGAAAGTTCATGGGTGATGCGCAGAAGTCGGTATTTTGTGGAAGAGCCAGTATTTTGTGGAAGAGCCACACTCAAGGGGCCAAAGAGCCGCATGTGGCTTGTGAGCCACGGTTTGCCGACCACTGGTCTAGGGTATGGCCTAAGTTTTTCCATTTCAAGCATGCTGCCAGGGGATGCTGATGTTGCCGGTCTATTGGTCATAATTTTGTTTTATTAAATTTTTTAGTTTAGATTTGCATGCATTTGTAAGAAATAATACAGAGAGATCCCATATACCTTTTATCCAGACTGCCCAATGATCAAATCTTGCACCTTTATAGAAAAATCAGTTAGGTATATTTACGTGAGTCTATTTCTGTGTTCTCCATCCTATTTCATTAATCTACGCAATTATTCCTTCATCAGTACCATGCAGTCTATTTGCTGTAGCTAAGTGTTAGAGCAAGTTCCTCCAATTATTGGAGTACTTACTCCTTGATTTTTGCTCATTGCGCCAATTGTTAGGGAGTACTTACTCCTTTATCCTACTCAACTAGGCCAACTGTTGGGTCCAAGTCTGTCTGCCAGGGGCTGGACCTCCTTGGATGCCAGGTATCAGACAGAGAAGACATAAGAAGTCATAGGCATAGAAGAGAGTCTTTATTGTAGGAGCCAGTGGCCATGTAGCCATTGCTACTAAGGAGCTATTAGACAAAGCAGTCCGGTAAAGCAGTCCTTGGTAATACAGTAGCAAGCACAGGAGCCATCCTAGCAAAAACAGCCAGCACCAGCTGATTAGTAATACATCTTCCCTACAACACAGCCCCCAGTAGAGGAGCTATACAGGAGCCAGCCTAAGCAGCCTCACATAACAGTAGCCACTCAGTAACATACTTTACGCTAATGTAGACAAAAGACGCTTCTAGCCAAACAGTGACATCAATCTCTTGGGTTATAGAGGGGCACGCTTGCACAGTGTATACAGTGAAACTGCTGTGTCCTTGCACCTGCCTATGGCAACCTGGGCTTGAACATCTTGATTAGGATTCTCACTCTCAGAGTGGCCTTGAACATCAGACAGGGTCCCCAAACTGTGTAAGGAATTTTGAAGTTGGGTAGATTGATTTCTCCCAATTTTATCTTGTTTTTCAAAATTGTGTTAACCTATTGCAGTTTCTTTGCTGAATCATATACATTTTAGAAATATATTTTCTATATTTATAAAAATCCCTGCTGATATTTTGATAGAAATTGTATTAAGTTTATCTGCAGAGAATTGACATCTTTAGTATCTTATGTCTTCCTAACCATGAATAAAATGTGTGTTTATTTATTTAGAACTTCTTTGAATTCTTTTATCAGAATTTTATAATTTTAAGCATGAATGTCTTGTATGTACTTTATTAGATTTATACCTAACCATTATATTTTTTATTTCAGTGTTCATATGTGGCTATTTTATAGAAATGCTATTAATTTTTGTATTTTTACCTTATATCCTGTAGCCTTGCTGAGCTTGCTTATTTTTCAATGATTTTTTATTTTTTTTGTAGATTCCTTGCAAACAAGAATTTTGTATTTTTCTTCCTCTCTAATTTGTATTCCTCCTCTTTCTTTCTTTCTTTCTTCCTTTTTTTTTTCTTTTTAACCTGGTTATACAGGCTACAATTTCAGTACTATATTGAGAAGAAAAGGTAAGCCCTGGCTGGCGTGGCACATTTGGTTGGGCATCATCCCATGTACCAAAAGGTTTGGTTCTTGGTTGGGTTACATGCCCAGGTTGTGGGCTCAATCCTCAATCCTGGGGGCCATGCAAGAGGAAGCAGATCAATATTTCATTTTCACATAGATATTCCTCTCTCCCTCTCCCTTGCCGGAGCTGATCAGCAGACCCTGAGCCACAGATGAATGATTACTCTGACACAGGATTGCTGTGAAAGAGAGGGTGAAGGGACTGCCTGGCTAAAGGAACCAGACAGCCTCGATCACCTGCCTCTTCAGGCTTTTATTGTAACAGCAGTTTGAGATAAAGTTTATCTTTTAGATATAATCAGTAGGGTAAGTAATCTTGGGAGGAAACATGTCTGCAGTGTCCTTTAAGCAAAGACACCTAAGGATTAAGCATAAACATTCTGGTAAACACCCAAGGGTCTGCACGTGCACAGACTTGTTTGGAAAGGTCAAGGAACAATTAGTGACAGCTGCCCTCGGCCAACTTCCTTAAGTAGGAATTCTCTCCTACAGACTTTCCAACCAAGTCTCCTGTGCCCCCGCTCCACCCCCCGCCCCCCCACACACACTCCCTCTCCCTCTCCCTCTAAAAAAAATAAATTTAAAAAATGGTAAAAAAAAAAAAAAAAAAAAAAAAAGGACATACTGTCTTGCACCCAGCCCTAGGGGTAAAGCATGCAGTCTCTCACCATTAAGTATAATATTAACTATAGATATTTTATAGATGCTCTGGATAAAGCTGAAGAAATTCTCCTCTCTTTTTTCCTGAGGCTTGGGGAGTCTATGTAACTTGTCCATGGCCACACTTGTAAACATTAGAGTTTAATTGGGAAGATAAATCTCTCCAAATCCCATTCTCTCCAGGACTCTAATGCATGTATAACCCTAAGAAGGTTTAAAAAGCATGGTCAGAAAGTGGTGAGGACATAATGTGACTCGAGCATATGTGTGTCTCGGAGAGCAGGAGAGTGTAGGTTGCTGTGGGAAGACAGATTTAGGGCTTGGAGAACAGGCTGGGACAGGATGGACTGAAATCAAGGCCCTAAATTAGCAGATGTAGATTCTTCTGGCAAGAAATTGATGGCATCCTAAAGTAAGAAAATAGTAGTAGAGAGCTCATTGTTTATGAGTTTTAATTAGTTTTTTATCCTAAATAAAATTAACTTTTAATATATATAAAAAATACTTAGGGTGACAGTACTTACTGTAACAAATATGCCCACATATGTCAGTCCTTCAGCACAATAGATTATTTCTTGCCTGTGCAACAGTCCAGTGTTCATAGTTAACATGTAGCTTTCCACCATAGACACCATGAGACAATTCAGAAACTCAGGCGGCTTGCAGCAAATTAGCATCCTGTCTGTGTAAGTGGAGAGAGGAAGGAGCAGGGAATTCTTCTTATAAACCTTGGCCAGGAGATGAAATGCATGACTTCTGAACACATCCCACTGCCTGACACACCATTACTTGGTCAGATATGGCCACAAAGGAGACTAGAAAATACATCTCACTGTGGACCAGGGTGTGGGTGGGACGAAGGCTGAGGGTGGAGGCAGACACAGGCTTTGGTGCAAAGTATTTGGTGAGAAGTCTTTGCCACAATAAAGATGAAGTCAAAAATTATCTAGTACATATACATTCCCAAAAGACCAAAGAGTTGTTATTTTAGCCCATGAATTACTTTCCTGTCGCTGCTGTAACAAATCGCCATAAACTCGGTGGCTTAAAACAACACACATTTGTTATTTTACAGTTCTGAAGGTCAGAGGTTAGAAATGGGTCTCCCAGAGCTCAATCAAGGGACCCGCAGAGCTGCATTCGCCTCTGGAGGTTCTAGGGAGAACCTATCTTTACCCTGTGAGGCTGCCCACGTTTCTGGGGTCATAGTCCCCTTTCATCTTTAAAACCAGCAGTACCTGGTTGAGTCTTTCTCATGACTCCATCTCTCTGGTTCTGACTCTTCTCCCTCCCTCTTGCACCTCACATTCCCCATATGGTTGTACTGAACCCATTAGGATCATCCAGGATAATGGTTTATTTTATGGTTAGATGATTAGCAACCTTAATTTCATATAAAACTTTAGCACCCCTCCCTGCCCTGCCATGTAAGCTGTAAAATAGTCACAGGTCCTGGAGATTAGAACATTTTGGGGGGCTCATTATTCTAACTACTACAGCACAGTAGAGTTTTACAGACAGCTGTGAGTGGATATTATCATTTTATTTTATTATCTATTAAATTATGAAATGCAGCCTTGTGTAAAAGAAAAGAGTTAAGTATCTCTGCATTCAAATTTTAGCACTATCACTTAGTCACTATGTAAGCTTATTATTTCTGGAAAGCTACATAGCATCTGCATGTTTATTTTCTTACATGTAAGTCATACTTTTGCCATAGATATGTTGCTGGGCTTAAAAGAGATACAGTATGTTTAAGATACTCCCTGAAACATTGCTCATACTTCTTTTTTTATTATTGTTAATCCTCACTGAGAATATTTTTCCCTTTTTTATTTGTTTTTACAGATAGAGTATAAGGAAGAGAGGGAGTGGGGGAAGAGAGAGAAAGAGAGAGAGCTCATTGTAAGAGAGACACATTGATTCATCGACTGATTGCCTCCCATGCACACCTGGGATGGGGGATCAAATCTGCAAACCAGGTATGTGCCCTTCACTGTGAGTTGAACCTGTGACCCTTCAGTGTGCAATCTGAGACTCTAACCACTAAGGAAAATTGGCCAGGGCTCAATGTACTTCTTTTATTCAGGGTTGGAGAAGACCAGTACAGCCTTAGATAAAGGCATTATTTTTTTCAACCTTGAATTTCAAGACTAGCTGTTTTTGAGTTTGTAGTGACATAAATGATGGTTGTATTTGTCAAGAGGTGGAATAGCATCTGAACTCCAAAGCACCTTTTACTATCACAAGCACGTGGTCCTACATATAGAAATTGATAAAGTGAGAAAGGAAAGTCTTTACCTACTGGGAACGAGGCGAGAACTCACTGTGCTCTGTGGGAAGAAAGATTTGGGACAGTAAGAGTCAGGTAAAGATGCTACAAGGGTCATTCAGAGAGGCTGGCCCAAAAAAGATAAGTTAAACAAAAAAGAAAATAGATAATTTCAGGAGAAAGTCCATTTGCAACTCCTAATTCCAAGTCCATTTGAAACTCTGAGATGAAATTGTTTTAAAGAATATCCTTATATCTACATAAGTGAATAGGGTAAGAGTGTCAATAAAATGAGTTAAGGCAGATAATTGTTATTTTTAAAAATAGTTATTGTTGAAAGTATTGCATTTGTCCCCTGTTTTCCCCCACTGACCCCTTCTAGCCCATGCACAGCCCCAGGCCTTCATTACTGTCTGTGTCCATGGGTTATGCATATATGCATACAAGTTATTTGGCTAATCTTTTCCCACCCACCCCCACCTTTCCTCTAAAATTTGATAGTGCCGAAATCGGTTTGGCTCAGTGGATAGAGCATCAGCCTGCGACTGAAGGGTCCCAGGTTCGATTCCGGTCAAGGGCATGTGCCTGGGTTACGGGCACATCCCCAGTGGGAGATGTGCAGGAGGCAGCTGATCGATGTTTCTCTCTCATCGATGTTTCTAACTCTCTCTCTCCCTTCCTCTCTGTAAAAAATCAATAAAATATATATTTAAAAAAATAAATAAAATTTGATAGTCTGTTCCATGTTTCCATGTCTCTGGATCTATTTTGTTCTTTAGATTCCACACAGGAGTGAGATTATGTGATACTTATCTTTCTCTGACTGGCTTATTTCGCATAGCGTAATACTATCCAGGTCCCTCCATGCTTTCTCAAGGGGTAAGAGAGCCTACCTTTCAACTGCTGCATAGTATTCCACGGTGTAAATGTACCATAGCTATGGCAGAGAAAATTTTGTCAGAGAGTGTATCCTGATTCTCTTGCCTTGTGGGATGCAGATATTAAGTTATTCTCATGTGCCTCCACTAGGGGCCTGGAAGGTGACATTCAGATTCACCAGTAGCCATGAGGGGCTTATTAGCAGACTAAAGCCAGGGACTAGCTGGAGGATTCATTGCCAATGAGAGTGGAGGTAAGAGCAGCAAGGTGGGGACCCCTGCACTCCAATCATGTTAGGAAAACAGACTTCTAATTACATCACCAGTGAGAACTGAAACAGTAAATACAATAAGAACAGGGTCAACACCAGAGACCAGGGAAGAACAGTTACAGAGATAATGGGCAGCCATCAGATAATGACTTGCTAGAGTTAAAACATGGCTCTCATATAGACATAAAATGACCATGTTTTAAATGTCTTATTTAACGAATTAGTGAGAGAATGAGGAATATGTTATAAGTATTTAAAAGAAGAATTCAAAGGACACCTACTTAAGTAATCAGAATTGCTAAAATAAATTTGCAATAAAGGCCAAAAGCTTCACTAACATAATAATAATCAATTTCATTCCACTAGACAAAATACAATTTAGCAAAATTTGCATTTCTGTGGACAAGAACCATCCTCATTGCTACCACTTTTCTACATCTTACAAAGTAATAGCTCAAACACAGTGGATGGGTGGGTGTGGGATTGTTTCTGAATTATATAACCCAGAAAGGTGTGCTGCGCAGGACAGGTAGCCACTGAGAGTTTGGGCCATGTTAAAGTCATTTCTTTCACCATTTTGCCTGACTAATCACATGGGGACCACTCTCGGGATGCTTTGTCACTTTGTTCCAACACCTATGCATCATCTTGAAAAGCAGAATGGAAATAAGCAATCCTGAGTCTGGAGAGAATGAGTGTCCCCAGACGGCACCATTTAAATGAAAAGAAAATAGCATTTCTAGAATGAGTCAATACGTTTTCTGTGTTCATCAGTGAAACTTGGGACTTTCAGAAAATTTAGTTCAGTTGTAGAGAAGTAACAAAATTTAGAGATGTTCTACATTTGGATGGAGCCCTGTACATTTTAAACCTGATAAACATGCTAATGAATAATACAGTTTTTGTCACAAAATAAAGTGCTCTAACAAAAATATCCTATTGCTATGCATTCAGGAAAGACAGGCTCTGCTCCTTTATGGGGAAGGATGCAGAATGAGTAGCAGTATGATTGAGAATATAATGGGAATTGTTCTAGTTTTTAAAAATCATATCTCCTCTTACTGAGTCAAAATAATGGCACTATTATTCTGCAGTGTAATTAAAGTTTCTTGACAGTCAAAAAGGAAGTGGGAATGCAATTCTTAACCATCTAAGAGGGGTCTTTTCTCTCTTTGATAACCTATTTCTATCTCCACTTTGCTTGTCCCCCAGCTATCGTTTCTGTATACAGTTCTCAGGTTTTGCCAGAAGTAACCAGTGGTACTAACCATCCAGGGCCTCATGTTGGTAACTGCCCAAATCATTCGCTTTCCTCTAAAGTATGGCTCCCAGCCCTAACCGGTTTGGCTCAGTGGATAGAGCGTCAGCCTTTGGACCGAAGGGTCCCAGGTTCAATTCCAGTCAAGGGCATGTACCTTGGTTGTGGGCACACCCCCTGTAGGAGGTGTGCAGGAGGCGGCTGATTGATGTTTCTTTCTCACCGATGTTTCTAACTCTCTATCCCTCTCCCTTCCTCTTTGTAAAAACTCAATAAAATATATTTAAAAATAATTTTAAAAATAAAATAAAATGTGACCCCAGCAAGGAACATTAGTTGACTTTCAGTTTGCAAATGATGAATAGACTTATTCCATTACAATGAGAATGATGAGTAAGAGTTTAAAAGATTTTTCTAAACTGCAAATGGATGTAGGGTGAGAAAAATAAATTATTCTGAAGAAACAAAATCTTAATGGCAATATGTTCTGAAAGGCAGAGGCTAGAGCAGGGTTTGGGAGATATTTGTAGTATTGTGTGGACTCTACAGGTGGCGCTTAAATCACAAATAGGCCCTGCTCTTTCTCCAGTGCGTGGGAATGATTCATCATCTGTGCATATATTTAGGTGTCACACGTTACACAAGACTATCTCCCATTAGCTAGACCACGGGTTATGTGGTGAAGCCAGAGCTACACCATCCTAAAGAACAAAAGTCAGGAGCAAAGTTTGCATGCACTCTAAATGTATTTGCCGGATAATTAGGAAGTGTTCCACAGCTCCGAAGTCCTCCTATATAATACACAGTTAAATGATTATTTTGGAGCTTATTTTGGAGTATTATTACCTTTGAGAAAGCATTGTTATTGGGCACTTTTTTCTGGGAGACATTAATGTGTATAATTAAAAACATACAATTCACCCTCTCTGTAGGACATCTATGAAACCATTTACGGGTTGTTTTTTCTTGTCCTTCTAGGTGTTGCTGACTGTGGACTCAAAGTAATGAGAAGAAAGTTATTTTTAGGTTGGCATAAGTGTTTTGGTTGCTCGAAACTAAAAAGCCTTATTTAGAGTTTGCATACACTAGTATGGTACATTGTGTTTTATACAAAGCTAATTGCTTTCCTTAGTGTTGCCTTATCCATTTTTTTTCTAATAAGCCTTCCCCACTAAAGAAAGGAAAATGGAGTCAATTGGTATTGCTTGTTGGGAAAAAAATAAAGTGTTCAAAGTGAAACAGTATACTA
Organism: Myotis daubentonii; assembly: GCF_963259705.1. Taxonomy (NCBI): domain Eukaryota; kingdom Metazoa; phylum Chordata; class Mammalia; order Chiroptera; family Vespertilionidae; genus Myotis; species Myotis daubentonii. The sequence goes on along the minus strand of NC_081846.1, from coordinate 67,838,419 downwards.
AAAATGTTTTCCTACCATTATGAGCCCTGTTTACAAGAACTTCACTTTTCTATAAGTAAAATATAAAATTTAAGAAACACCCATGTATTCTATGTACACTCACGTGACTAGATAGCCCCAAATGATCATTATTTGTTTGCATATTTGCAAAGCCTGTAGATGAGAGAAATTTGTGTAACCCTCCTGCTCACAGGTATCCTGATATTCATAATCATCACTCCATACTTTTATGAAGCACTTACTTTTGCCCTCATTTCTGTTGGTTGCTGAACAAAGCAACGTAACTCCTCGTGGAACTTGAACTTAAGCGCTTACTATCTAAAACAGTAAAATGAGAGATCATTGGTTAAATAGTTGCTTGAAGTCTCACCATCAAGTTTCAAGCCCAATTTAACCTGACAAATGGATACTAAGTTGAATATAAAATCCAAACCACTGTCCGTAGGCTATTGAACATTGGATAGTGCATGGAAATGGGGCTCTGAATAGCTAATTCAGGATATGATTACACCAGCCACTCAGATATGAAAATGGTTGTGATGCATTAGAACATGAAGCTTTCTGATGCCCAGCCACAGGCAGATGGGAACTCTGTCAGTCATAAGACGGACACGTATATTTTTATCAGATGGAGTTTAAGCACTTCAGAGTGAATTGAGGAGCCAGATGCAGGTAAGCATGAGAGAATAGGGGAGCACAAACGTAAAAGGAGGATGCAAGAATATCTTCCTTTTGCCAATTTCTGATACTAATTAACTTGAAAAGATCATTTGGAATGTGCTTTTTGGGGATGTTTTAGAAGCACCTGAAGTTCTCCTTTAGGTTTGTAACTTCACAATGATGATCTGTGTGTTACAGGAAGTGAGGCTGAGCGTAGACAACACATTGCAGCCAGAGGGGATCTTCAGAAGCATCTGCCCTCTGCCACCTCTTTCCCTGGGTGGCTGTTAGGCCATGATGACCTGGTAATCTGTGCTGCCATTCTCTCCTTCCCCAAACTCTCACTGATACTTTGCCATAGCCCTCTTCTCAGGCTAAACCTTCTGTAGCCCCCGCAATCCCCCCAGATATAATCACTGGGCCAAATCTGCCTACCATCCATTCTAGGAGCCCAGCCTTAAATTGTCTTCCAAAGGATCTTCCCTTTTCCAGTGGAAGGAAACAAGATTGTATTCTCAGCCACCTCAGCCCAGTCCTAGTTGAAAGGTTGCAAGTCTCCTGTTTTTAAAGTGTTAAAGAAAGAGAAGTGGAGGGGTGGGGTGGGAGGGAGTTCAAGGAAGCAAGGAGAAAATATATTAGAATACCCTTAGGAAAACAGGCATCGGAAAAGTCCATTGTAATATATATAGCCCTAGCTGGGTAGCTTAGTTGGTTAGAGTGCCATCCCCAAAGTTGTGGGTTCAGTCTCCCATCAGGGCACATATAAGCACCAACCAATGAATCCATAAATAAGTAGAACAACAAATCAATGTTCTCTCTCTCTCTCTCTCTCTCTCTCTCTCTCTCTCTCTCTCTCTCTCTCTTCCCCTCCTCCACTCCTCTCTCTCTAAAATCAATGAATAAATTTTAGAAACACACACACACACACACACACACACGATACAAATATGATTACCTGGAGTTAGTGGAAGAGAATCTTGATATAGAAAGTTTTTATTCTATGTTATGGTAGGCAGAAGTTTGGTCCTCACAATCTTTGCTCTCTGGATCACACACAACTCTGGTTGATACATTATATGGCAAAAGGGATTTTGCATATGTAATTAAGGTTACTGATCTGCTTACCTTAGGATAAGGATTTCTTGGATGAGCCCAATCTAATCACAAAGTAGATAACTTGCTTTGGCCAGGGTCAGAAGAGATGCAGCAGAACAGAAAGACAGAGGTTGAAGGTGACTCACTGAGCTGGGCTGAGATAGAGAGGATGACAGGACAAGGAATGCCGTGACCTGAAGGAGCTGGGAGAGGCTCCTGGCTGGCAGGGAGCACGGAAGCAGGGACCTTGCACTCCCAACTACTAGGAACTGGATCTACTATGAGCACATCTCCCTCCCTTTATCTCACAGGCTTCAAGACAAGAGCCCAGGACAGCTGACACCTCTTCTTTGGCCTTGCGAGACCCAAAGCAGAAGAACCAGTTAAGCCTGCCCAGACTTCTGACCTACAGAACTGATTTATGTCATTGAGAGGAAAGTAATATTGAGCATGTGACGAACCATATTCCCTAAAAATTAACACACATACGCACACATAATGATGACTGTGTACTCCATGCCAATCTCCTGTTTAAATTGTGTAGATCTGTGAGCACAGGAAAAAATAGGACAATGCCTCTTACAAATTCATCTCACCCCTAATTTAGGTAGAGAAAATGATGGAAGGAAAAAAATTTCCCCTGTGGTTAAAATGAAGTGATAAGGCCTACCTCTAAGCATTTTGTGAGAGTTGAACCCGATTAAAGAACAAAGCACGCGACCCATTCCTTAGCACACGTTCAGCACTCTCTATGGTATCCTCCCTTCCTCGCCTGCTGCCCAGCTGAGGTTGTGACTGGGTATGACCGTACCTGGATATTTCCAGAATTACACACCCTGAAACAAAACGCAGTACTGTATACGGGGCAGTAAAGCAGTACCATCTGTGATGCTTGTTAACAACAGCCTCCCATAGCCCACACCAGAGCTATTGACTGTCAGTCTCCAGGGATGGGCTCTTGGGGATAGATATGAACATGCTCCCGAGGTTGAGTTCCGTGTCGTTATGTAGCAGGCACTCAAGCATCCTGCAGCGTGGGTGTGGCCAGTCTTGATTAGATGGAGTTAGCAACAGCTGAGTTATGGAATCTTCCAGATGGGAATGCAGCCCCACAACATGGCTGAGGGCAGAGTTATTGCTTCTACTGGAAGCCAGGCAGCCTGCACCTTCTGCTCCTCACACAGATTTCACCGGTGAGCTAAGGAAACACAAAGAAGCTATATTTTTCCTACAGCTTAGCTGAGAAGATTAGGGAGGAGGGCCCTGCTATACAAGAGGAAGGAAAGATAATGCCACAGCGTGACTACACGTACTCATACCTGGAGCTGCTGAGTTGCTAGCTGCCCTTGTAACTCGGCCATGGTTGAAGTAGGAAAACCTGCTGGGTTTATGAGAACTGGCCTCTAGTAGCAACCGTGACCATTATTCTTTTCTTTTATGGTGTTTCCTTTTAACTGCGTTTGAGATCTTTGTTGTAGGCGTATACCCTGGGGCACCGGTAGTGTGTGGAGACTTCAGTGAGATGCAGCACATGAAAGGACACAGTGTAAGTGTGGCGAATCGCAATGACAAGGCTGAGTCCGAGGTAACTTGTGAATGATAAAGTGAATCGAAAACCCCCTTCTTAGGACAATGCAAAGTGGAGGTGAGGGGTAACCTGAGGACATGGACCATGATCTCGTCTCTGGAAAATGTGTCGCACACGCTATGTACCACCATGCCCTGATCAAACACTCAAGATTTTTTTCCCACCCTGTCCAAAATAAATATCATCTGCCATCAAGCGCACACATTATTAGCAATAGGCTACATGAGTCAATCATTCATGAAGGTGGGGAATGTGGCATTGATCCAAGGTTGAGCCATGTGCCAGTAAGATGAAAGAGCATTGCCTAGGTATTCAAAAGAAAGACCAGTGCAAATACGGTCACACATCAACAAAGCAACACAGCTATTAAAACCCTTCCCTGGTGAATAAGTAAAAACTCAGCAGTGACAGTTAAAAATAACTTTCCCTTGTTGTGACCTCTTCGTACCCCTTCCTCTTTTTAATTTAAGAAGCAAAGTTTATAAAAATTAAAGATTAAAAGCAAATGATATCCCAAACCCTTAACAAAACTAATTTAAGTAACACTTTGGGTCTCATTTTTGGCTCGTGTTTGATATTAAAAAATGGTAATGGCTGTTTGTTGGCATTTTTCCAAATGGACTTTCTTACAGGACTTACAGGATACTGTTAATTAGGAAAAGAGTTACAAAGTAAAGGGGATTTGGGTAGAAGAAACTACAACTATGGCGCAAACATATTGAATCTTTCTGGCCATTCTCAGCTGTATCACTTGTCCAAAGCATCACTTATGAGCCCCGTATGAAGAACATGCAGTAACATGATATGGCGAATTTTTTTGTTTTACTGTTGAAAACACAGTTTTGCACTCCTCCTTATCTTGTACACACTTGAATTGACTGACAGCTTTCTGCCACACACAAAGGGAAAACACTTTTCCAGACTTGTCAAACTGTCTGTGCAATATTTTAGAATTATGAGAAAACAATACATTAGTATATTAAAGTCTATTAGATATTTAGTGTTCATTGCACCTCAAGGAGCACTGTAATGTCTCATGATGCTTGGAAAACAACCCTGAATCTCGCATAGCGATAAGAGCTGCGATAGGAATCCTCTAGACCAGTGGTTCTCAACGTGTGGGTCGCGACCCCTTTGGGGGTCGAATGACCCTTTCACAAGGGTCGCCTAAGACCATCGGAAAACACATATATAATTACATATTGTTTTTGTGATTAATCACTATGCTTTAATTATGTTCAATTTGTAACAATGAAAATACATCCTGCATATCAGATATTTACATTATGATTCATAACAGTAGCAAAAGTAGTTATGAAGTAGCAACGAAAATAATTTTATGGTTGGGGGTCACCACAACATGAGGAACTGTATTAAAGGGTCGCGGCATTAGGAAGGTTGAGAACCACTGCTCTAGACTCTGGAACTCTGAAGCCATCTTCTACTGTTAACCCTGCTGCTGGATGCTATCTGGTTTTAACTACTTTTCAGCTGGGATTCTCTGATGTCACCTCAGTAGCTAGTGGTTTGTTTTCAGTCAAGCCAGGTGTTTGGAGTTATTTGTGAATATCTGTTCAGGAGATACCTCTCCATTCTGCGCTAGCCCATCCCACCCCACTTTATTTTTTTTAATGCCCCAGTACTGCTAGAATTCTGAAGTAAATTTCTCACCAAATGTTTTTTTTTTTTCATTGAAAATATTGGGGTGACATTGGTTAACAAAATTTTATAGGTTTCAATCATCAAATGCATTGATCCTTTCTATTACTATTGCCATTTTTAATGTTTACTGACATATCAATATCAGTCAGAATTCTCCAGTAAAGCAAAGATGTATATAGTTTGATTTTAAGAAATTGACTCACATGATCACAGGGGCTGGCAAGTCTGAAATCTATAGGGCAGGCAGACTTGAAACCCAAGCAAGGGTTGATATTGCAGTCTTGAGGCAGTTTATTTTATTCTCTGGCAATCCTCTTAGTTTTGCTATTAATGCCCTCAACTGATTGGATGAGGGCCCAGCCATTTTATGAAGGACAATATTCTCTATTTTATGTCAACTCATAGTAGATGTTAACTTTACAAAATACCTTCGTAACATCTAGATTAGCATTTGATTAAGTCATTGGCTACTATTACCTACTAAAGTTGACATAAAATCAACCATCACAATCCCTATCTAGGAAAGAAAACAACAACACAGCCCTGGCCAATGTGTCTCAGTGGTTAGAGTGTCAGCCTGCACACCAAAGGGTCTCAGGTTGGATTCCCAGTCAAGGGCATGTACCTGGGTTACAGGTTCCATCCCAGACCTGGTTGGGGCTGGTGCAGAAGGCAACCTGTCGATGTATCTCTCTCACATCCATGTTTCTCCCCCTATTCCTTTATCTCATCCCCTCCTCCCCCCTCCCTCCCTTTTACTGTCTCTAAAAATCAATGGGAAAAATATCCTCAAGTGAGGATTAACAAAAACAACAATAGCTATTCTCTACAGCGTTCTTAAGAAATCTGTTTGCCTTGTCTATGAGTTCCTTTTCTTTTTCTTTTTTTCTTTTTGCTCAATTCCCTCTGGGCTGCCGCACCCCTAAAGCTGTAATTCTGCTTTCTATCTATTAGTCTGTTTCTATTTTGCTTGTTAATGCATTTTGTTCATTAGATTCCACATATGAGTGAGATCATATGGTATTTGTCTTTCTCTGACTGGCTTATTTCACTTAGCATAATGCTCTCCAGGTCCAACCATGTTCCAGTAGTATTCCATTGTGTAGCTTTATTATCCATTTATCTACTGAGGGACACTTGGGCTGCTTCCAAATCTTGGCTATTGTAAATAACACTGCAATGAACATAGGGGTGCATATATTCTTTTGAATTCCTGTTTTGGGTTTTTTTTGTTTGTTTGTTTGTTTTTATAAATTCCAAGAAGTGGAATTACTGGGTCATAAGACATATCTATTTTTAATTTTTAAATATATTTTTATTGATTTCAGAGATAAAGGGAGAGGAGGAGAGAGATAGAAACCTCAATGATGAGAGGGAATCATTGATTGGCTGCCTACTGCATGTTGGACCGAGCCCGCAACCCAGGCATATGCCCTTGACTGGACTCAAACCTGGGAAGCTTCGGTCTGCAGACTGACGCTCTATCCACTAAGCCAAACCAGCCAGGGCCATTTTTTAATTTTTTGACGTAACTCCCTACTGTTTTCCACAATGGCTGCACCAATCTGCATTTCTACCAATAGTGCGGGAGGGTTCCCTTTTCTCCACATCCTCTCCAACACTTGCTTGTTGATTTATTGATGATAGTCATTCTGACAGGTGTGAGGTGGTATCTCATTGTGGTTTAAAAATGCACTTATCTGATGATTAGTGACTTTGAACATCTTTTCATATATCTATCAGCCATCTGTATGTCCTGTGGTCATTACTTAGGCAAGAGGGTGGGAGGAGGTGGAGGAGGATATAGGGGAGGAAAATGGTGATGGATGGAGACTTCCCTTGGGGTGGTGAACACACAATACAGTGTATAGATGATGGGTTGTAAAACTGTACACCTCAAACCTGTATAATTTTTTAACCAGTGTTACCTCAATAAATTAAATGGAAAAGAAAAAAAAACTGTTTGCATTCTTAACTAATCTGCTTTCCAATTTCTCCCAGAAATATGGGTAGAACTTTGAACGACTCTCTCTGTTTAGCTTTCTTCTCTAGAGAAGATTCTTTATTGAGAGCAATGACTTCTTAATTTCATGGATTTCCCTTGAGAATTGTTGAAAGCTTTGAGCTTTGACCTTGGGAATAAAAAGTCCACGTGTACAATTGTAATATTTTACAAAACCCTCAGATGTTTACATTAGTGAACCTTGTGTGTCAGTTTATAAGCCTTTACCCCACATTAAAGATTTGAAAAATTGGATGTTCCACTTTATTTTGGGGAATTTTTATTTTATTTTCTCATTATGTGAGTTGACTAAGAATTAATTTAAAAATAGACAAGGTCAGTTGAAGCAACAAGCAAAGCTTAGTCTGTATCACTGTAGATAATTTAAGACATGAAGTCAATTTATTTAGAAGAAAACACATTCTTTAGAAGTTATTTTTGCCCCCAAGACCCATAGGAAACTTTCATAATCATTGTCATCTCTGCAAAGGAGAATTTAATGTACCATTGGAAGAACATAATTTTAAGAAGGGCTTCTTTTTAAATCTAGAATCTCAGGTATACCTGAACTACAAAATCACTAGGAATTTTGATTACCTGTCATGCTGTTTTCAGCTTGATTATTGCTAACTATATTAATCATACTATTATTATGAGATAAAGCTAGTCTTTGCATTATAGCATATAAAACACAATTTATAATGAACTAAAGATTTAATTTTAAATTTTTATCAGAGAATATTTCACCTCAATTTAGGTGATTTTGTGCCAAATATTGATAGTTTCAATCATTTTAATATCCTTTAGTATAGGATGTTTTATGAATAAAACATTTTTTTAAAAGGTCTGTTTTGTATAGACACTATCTAAATAAAGTATTGTGCTTAATAACTATCCTATATAATAAAGAGCTAATATGCAAATGGTCATCACGCCCTCACACCATCTCGTCATAATGGCTCAGACACTCAACACTGGGGAGAGAGGAATGGGAACCAGCCAGGCACAAATGAGCTTGTGAGAGAAGAATGGGGACCAGCCAGGCTGCGGCCTGGGAGAGGGACAAGCTGCCCACCCCGCAGTCCTGGGTGCTGGCAGCTGCACCTGCACCTGTGGTTCAGCCCGGGAGAGAGACAAGCTGCATGCCCTGAGGTCCTGGGAGCCAGCGGCTGTGGCCTAGGCAAAGCCGCCCATCCAACAGTCCCCTGCTGCTGAGGCCGGCCTGGGTGAAGCCGGCCCTCGTCCTGGGTGCCTGCAACTGGCTGGAGGAAGGAATTCTGGGTCCTGGGTGCAGGGTAAGGCAGAGGCAGTGAGGGGAAATCAGGCCAGCAGGGGAGCAGTTAGGGGCAATCAGGGAGGCAGGCAGAGGTGGTTAGGGGTGATCAGGCAGGCAAGCAGGTGAGTGGTTAGGAGCCAGCGGTCCCAGATTGTGAGAGGCAGTCGGACATGCCCCAAGGGGTCTCAGATTGGAGAGGGTGCAGGCTGGGCTGAGGGACTGCCCCACTCCCGTGCATGAATTTCGTGCACCGGGCTTCTAGTATTATTATATCAGAAACAAAGAAGATTTAAATGAGTGTTCACAGTAGTCTGTATTTTTTAATATAGTACTGAATTTGTGGAACTAAAAAAGAAGTATATGTCTAAAGGCAGTGAGAAATATGAATAGATAAATATAGGTAGATATATATAAAGGTATAGATATATAGATATACATGTGTAGATATATATTAGAGAAACTGAAGATAATTTTTGTTTAGAAAACAAAACATGGCAATAAGAACCTTGAGAAACTTAAATAGGTTTCATGTTAAATTCAAGAATCAGAAGTGTGCCCTAGCCAGTTTGGCTCAGTGGATAGAGCATCGTTCTGCGTACTGAAGAGTCCCAGGTTTGAATCATATCAAGGACACATACTTGATTGCAGGCTCCTCCCTGGTCCGGGTGCATGCAGGAGGCAACCAATTGATGTCCTCTCTCACATCGATGTTTCTATCTCTCTGTTGCTCCCCATCCCACTCTCTCTAAAAGAAATCAATGGAAAAATATCCTCTAGTAAGGATTAAAAAAAGGAGAAAAAGGACTGTATGCATACTTTGTCACAACTTGTGACATCCTATAAGAAAATGTGCATGTGAGTACATTTGTGTGTTCACTGACTATCAAATTGGTTACAAAAAAATCTGATAATATAGTTGTTCATAGAAAACTTGTTTTTTCATTGAATATGTTTTGTAGTGCTTAAATTTTTAACCAGGGTGTATATTATCTAATCAAAAGTTTCAATTAAAATAAAATTGCTATAATGTGCATAAGGAATCCCATTTATAGATATTTGTTATAGGGTTTACTCCAATGATGAAAGTGAGAGAAAAATAAATATTTATTATAAGCTATGTGTAAAAAAATTCAATACTTTATCTCCTATGTTCCTATAAGGTAGGGTTTCCTATTTCCATTGAAAAGAATTATGTTGAGACTCAGCAAACTTAAGAACCTATTCAATGTAACTCCCATAATGAAAAATAGAGGTAGAATTTGATTTCAGTTCTGTTTGATTTTACATCTCCTGATTAAAGTTGGATGGAAAGTTGTAGCAGATGATCCTTAGGGTCAATCCCAGTCCTAATCCATCATGACTTTTGACAGGTTGGAATTAAAAAATGAGTGTTTTGTGCTGTTTTTGGTTATTGTTACATGGTCAAAAAGACCAACTGGTAAGTACTTCTTTGCTTTTGAAATTTGAATATTGAAAATGTTAAAATTAATAAGAGGAAAAGTTAGAAAAGGGGCTTAATAAAGAGGTTATGAAAAATAATACAGGCATGTAAGGCTCTTTGGCAGATAGCCTATATTGGCATTTAGAGTACAGACAAAAGTGTAGAGTTTCCTGAAAGATAGAGGGCCGGTGAAGATATTCAGAGAACAGCATGAAGTAATTACAACTGGGAAATAGAGAGATGAGCTCAGGCTCTTGTTTTAGACATCAGTAGAAGGGACGCTGAGAAAAGCAACAATTTCTGTGGTTCACATGACCAATCCCAAAAGTCTTTCCAACTACTTTCCCAATTGCATTCACGTTCTCACGATTTCTTCCAACCACTTGGCTGATTTCAGTAGAAATGACATATATTTCATTGAATTCCCAGAATTCTCTTATTAAAGATATTCCCTCAACAATAACTGTTGTAGTTTTTGTTGGAAAACTTACAGCTACACAAGCGAGCCAATTACTATATCTGATAATAGACAAAATTGACCTGTGGGTAAATATGCGGAACCACAATAGAATTAACATTTTTGCCTCCTATTTCTTTGTTATTCAAACCATAACATAGCTTTCCAAACCTTTGTTTAGACAAAGATACTAATAAGAGCTGATTGATAGAGACCTAAAAATATTATAAATCTATCCGAACCTCTAGTTAATGCAATGTTTATTAGGTTTATACAATAAACTATTAAGTTAGACTATATTAATTTGGAATTTGAGACTGTTCACTCAGAGTCTGGGCTATGTGAGCCTCATAAGTATTAAGCAGAAGTATGTTTGCTGAGTCAATTAATAAAGTAAACCCCACATAAAGTAGCATTAAAATATTTAATGTGGAATGAAAGCTATTTCCAAGCATCTTCTAAACCAGTGGTTCTCAAGCAGGGATGATATGTCCCCCAGGGAACACTGGCAGTGCTGGAGACATTTTTGGTTTTTACAATAAGTGGGGGGATGCTACTGGTATCTAGTGAGTAGAGGCCAGGATTGCTTTGAAACATCCTATAATGCATAAGACAATCTCCCACAAAAGGAATTATCAACCCAAAATGTCAATAGTGGTGAGGTTGAGAAACCTCTAAAAGCACCCATTTATCTTATGTCAGTGTGCTTATTGCAAACTATGTTTATCCAATCATTAAAGGAGGTCCCCTAAAACTTCCACTAGGAAATCTTTTGTTGATCCAGGTTAGTTAATGCCATAAAAATCATTTAATGTGTCTGCCTGTTATTCTTTTCCTGTACTGGGACTCTAATGGAGACACTGGTGTTAGCTTATTATGCTGTATAGTAGATACTGCCATAACATTAACTCTAATATGGCAACAAAAATGCTTAAAAATGATCAAACTAAAGTTTCTTTTAAAATATGTATTGTGACACAACTCACAAATTTACACTTGTATTTTCTTCCTCAGACTAAATATAATCTAAGAAAAAATTCAATTCATTTTTTTCTGCTTTCATATTATGTATTGAATTTGAAGTAGTGGATTTATTTAAGAAAACAACATTTAATGAAAATTAATACTCTAACAGTTGAGTTTAAACTACAGATTGTATAATATATATTTCTAGAAAAAATATGCCTGGGTGATCGAACTATAGCCATTGTAATTATGATTTATTATTTAATAAAATGACTTACATTGTCTAAACTAATTGTGTACATTTCCAAAATGTACTTTATGTTAAGTTAAAAAATTAAAATTGAAGAAAGAAATCAACATGTTTAGACAAAAGAGAAAAAGAGTCTCTAAGCAGTTTTGCTATGGTATACAAAAGCTACTGGACTCAGGGGCAGCTTTGTATTAATTAATATAGCTTTGTTTTAATGATATACATTTGTAATTATGAACTTGTAAGTATCTGAAAAACTTAATGTGTTTTGAATGAAAAAAAAAAAAAACAGACCTAAGAACATCCTTTACAAAATAAAATTTTATTCTATTTCTTATAAAAAGTGAGAAAAATAAGCAAAGGTAACAGATACAGATTTTTTTCCTCTGCTTCCAAAATTCTTTTTTAATTTCCCTAAGAAAGAAGCAGTTATTTGCTTATTCATTAAAGTTTAAGAGAAAAAAAGAAGATCCCTATAGAATAAACCTAGGGGTTAGAAGGTAGAACAGAACCACACCCAGATTATCTAATCACTTCTACCACAAACCAATGGGCTTTAGGCAGGGCACTAAAACAATCTCCTCCTCTCTCAATTGTTGAGAATCCAGAATGATTTTTATTTTTTTTGTGTGTGTAAAGTAAGTTTAAGTAAAAGAACAGAGGTTATGAACCAGTTCTAAAGATCATAAGAACATCTAGGCATCAGTAAATATTCCTGGATCTACAAAGATATTAAGAAAGGATAGAATGGCATAAAAGTAAACAAAAGGATAAAAACGACAAATTTAAGACCTTGTACTTCACGCTTCAAAACCTTTTTTCTAGGTGCTTTTGCATCAGTATTAATAATAAAACATGGGACTTTTGACCCAATTCTGCTACTGGCTTTCTGAGTAAACTTAGAAAATCACTTAAGTACTTTTCTGCAAGTTTCCTGTGCAGCACAGTGATAGCATCTGTACCTTATGTCTTGTTACTTCAAAGTGGAACATCATTCATCAGCCCGAGAAAGACTAAGCAAACAGTACATCCCATGGTTACCTAGCGGTGGCGCTGCCTCTGGTTTCCTGGAACACCAACCTGCATTCTCTGTAGTTCTAATGAGCACAGTCACTTTCTGCTTCAGTCGAAATGATCCTTATCTGGAGAATGCCACCAGGTTTTGGAGTAGATGAAATTTGTTGATTTGTATGAAGCATGCTTTAAAGGTAAATGCAGGTACAAAAATGACTGTCTTGCTTGAGAACTTTTCAAAATATAGCTGTTAAAATGGATTTATTACCAACACTACTGCACTTATTTAAATCAAGAAGAAAGGGACTTTGAAAGCAAATAACTTTCATTTCCTAAGCATTGTCTAGTTTGCCTCTAAGTGTCCCCACAAAGTAACTACAAACCTGGTCAGATTTCTTGCTAAATTTGATGACTCTGTCTTTATTTGAATACTCAAAGACAGTCATACCAAGAATCCCAACTAACATATAAAAATGGTATCTTATATAATAAAGAGGCAATATGCAAATTAACCCTCATGCCCTCACAAGATGGCTGCCTATGACCAGGCCAGCAGGTGGGTTAGTGAGGAACGACCAAATGACTGAGCAAGCATGTTGCATGGGGTGACCAGGCCAGCAGGGGGCCATGAAGGGCAACCAGACTGGCGGGGGGGGGGAGGGGGCAGTTAGGGGTGACCAGGTAGGCAGGCAGGTGAGCAATTAAGAACCAGTGGTCCAGGATTGTGAGAGGGATGTCCAACTGCCAGTTTAGGCCTGATCCCTGGGACATCCCCCAAGGGGTTCTGGATTGGAGAGGGTGCAGGCTGGGCTAAGGGGGATCCCCCCCTCCCCTGTGTACAAATTTTATGCACCGGGCCTCTACTGTTATATAATAAAAAATTTGGGTTTTGTCCTAGGTTTCTGCCATGAGCTTCTATAATCCTTGAAATTTCCTCAGTAATAGAAATGTCTTTGTCATTCATGATTACATCTGAGTTTATGCTGATGAGATAACTCAGAGTGGAACTCTGTATAGCATAGGCATGGGGTCTGGTCAACAGAAAGACCAATCACTGATTACAGGGTTGGTAGTTGACACCAGCCCAAACCCCAGAGAGGAGAGAGGGGCTGAAGATTGAATTTAGTCATGTGCCCATTGATTTAACCCAGTGTACCAATATAATAAAACTGCAATGAAAACTATGAATGTTAAAGCTATGGTATTCCCTTATTAACACATTGATATACTGGGAGGATGATATGCCCTGATTCCACAAGGAAAAGTCTCAGAAGTTTTGAGATTAGGAACCTCCCAGACATTGGCCCTATTTGTTTCATTAGGTTCTTCCTGAATTGAATTGTTTATAATAAAACTGTCATCATAAAGGATAGCACTTCTCTGAATTCTGTGAGCCATTCAAGTGAACTATTAAACTTTAGTATGTTATGGAAACTCTTAAATTTGTAGCCAGTTGATCAAAAGTGTAGGTGTCCTACCCGGGCAGCGTGGCTCAGTGGTTGAGTATTGACCTATGAGCCAGGAAATCACGGCTTGATTCCTGGTGAGGGCACATGCCCGGGTTGCGGGCTCCATTCCCAATGTGGGGCCTGCAGGAGGCAGCCAATCAATGATTCTCTCTCATCATTGATGTTTCTATATCTATCTCTCTCTCCCATCTCTCTGAAATCAATATATATATATATATATATATATATATATATATATATATATATATATATATATATAGTGTCCTGGGGATACACTGAACTGACTCTGGCATTTGCAGTGGGGAAAGTCTTATGGGGGGTCAAGTCCTTAACTCATGGGGTCTATGATAACTCAGGATGGTCGGTGCCAGAATTGAATCACAGCACACCAGCTGGGGTTAAAACAGAGTGGAGCCTCCTGGGGCTGCAAGTGAACATCAGGAATAGATGATGTACTGTACCTCTTCACCCTCTCCCTGCTGCTTCAGCTGCTAGGAACCTTCTAGAGATACCTCTCTTCTGAGAGATTCTGAGCCATGCTACCCATCTGGTTTTAAGAGAGAACAAGTTGCTTTCACTTTGCTTCTGAGTTCCAAGGCTGGAAGAGTTTCTCTTTATCAAGATGGACTTCCCTGAAGGCTTAAAATGGATGAAAGGAAGTGCAGTTCAGAGAGCCTTAAGATGATGCTGTTTCCTAAGCATGGTCACCTAATGGCAAGGCCAACAGAAATGCCTTCACGCGGGTTGCTTTTCCCATTAATCAAGTCCTAGCTCAATGATGTTTCAGAAAGAGGAAAGTAGTTCCTTCTAACTCCAACCTAAGGTCTTCCTCTCAAGTCTTCATTACTTAGCCACAGGTAGACCTTTCCCTAAAATGATTGGCAGGGGGACTATTCACTTATTGATGCAAAGAGGTAAAATTGCATAGGTCCAGAAATATTCCAAAAAATAAGAATAGAGATCTAGGTTTACTAATCTATATTTCTACATGCAGAGCATCCATAGCCCAGCCAGTGCCCACCTAGGTCATCTTATCCCAGATCTTTCCTTCCCATATCCTTCTCTCAGTTTGTGGTAAAATTCATACCTCAGTCTTAAGCAAAAATACAACAATATAAATTCATGTAGATTCAGGGTAATATAATTCACACAGAGTGAAGAAACTTTTTTTTTAAGTTACAATGCCTACAGAAGCTCTGCTAAACCTGTACCCAACCAACTTCCATTATGAAATAGAACAGTTAGCTTCTCCAATTGAACATCTGCATTCAGTTCAGTAGTCACTTCAGAGTTGTTCTCAAGAAGAGTGTGCCCATGCTCTCTGTGTCATTTTATTTATTGATTGATGAGAGAGAGAGAGAGAGAGAGGAGAAAGAGAGAAACATGGATTTGTTCCACTTATCCATGGGTTGATTCTTGTATGTGCCCCACCCAGGGATCAAATCCACAACCTTGGCGTATTGGGACAATGCTCTAACCAACTGTGCTACGGGCCAGGCCCATGCTCTCTTTATAGCTCTGTCACCAAAGAGCCCACTTGCATGTTTTGCTCAGAACAAAATAATTCTCCTCCAAAATTGAACTAAAAGCCTCTCCATTTAATAGGTTGAAACTGCTTTCAATATTGTTAAGTGATTTTGTCTATGCTTTACATATAAATGTATATGTTTACTAAATATACATACTAGTATATATGTAACAGACAGACAAATAATATAACACTCAATATACTGTTGTCTAAGAAACATAAGGGTCATCAACTTTATTATTATTATATATGTAATCTCCACAATATCTTTTGATGTAGCACTGTGGTTATATTTTATACACATATCTTTTACCCAATGTAGCTGGGTCACATTTAATTTTAAGGACCACTCACCTCTTAGATTTTCTGCATTCTATGCAGAAAACTTATTCTCATTCTTCGGGCTGAACCACTGTCTGAATTTAAGGCCATCAGTGCAGAAATAGGAGTTTGTTTTAAAATTGATATTGCTTCAAAATTATAAAGGGGCTAGACCTCAAAATACGTTCATTACTCTTTATTTGTAGGTAGTGATGAACAGCATCTTCACCTTTTGAACTCTCAAATACTTCCAACAGTTGTTTATTTAACTCCTGCAGCAGCATTTCAATACCTTGTATCTAAAATGTTACTGTTCTTTTGCTTGCAACTACGGACCCTGGAGGTTCTACATACCTGGCCCTGGTCATTTTCTACTCTATTTCTGATAAATCACTCTTTCCTATCTTTGCTTCCATCTCATTTGAAGCAAGGCCAATATTTTCTTATCTGCTTTCAGATGTTTATGTACATTTGATAGGCATCGCTTGTCCCTATCATTAAAACAATCATATCTGTCAGCATATTCTTTGTTTAACAATAATCTCACCAAGTAACATGAATACACACATTCCGATGTGTAGATACTAATACAAAACAATAACTGGATAGTTCCTTCGCTCTTATTTGGTTATGAACCATGACATTTCCTGTGCTGCAAGCCACATGTGCCTTCAGTGGCTATAATTCCAAAAAAAAAAAAAAAAAATGGTTTCTTTCTTCAATAGGAAAATTAGCCAAAATGTTCTTTTCTATCTGACAGGGAGTTAGCAAAATAGTCCTTAGGATAGGATGGAAGAAATCTGGCTTCCTTTCCTGCTCTTCCAAGTTCTCCTGTTCTCATGGTCGGAGGCTGAGCCTGGCTGACGGTAGAGGAGTATTTTGCGAATCAGCATGGCTTAAACATGCTGCCTCTGTGACAGCACCCTGGCCCTTGCGGGAGTGGAATGACTGCTCAGAGTGAGCTTCCAGCTCTGCCCCAGACACTAAGTTGTCCCTTCCTTCCCCAGTGAGTGTCACACGTGCTGCACTCAGAGCACAGGAGAATTTGCCCCTGCTGCCCTGAACCATGAAGGAAGCCAAATTTCTGTTGCTGACACTTGGCGAAGACGGCTGTCCCTTGAGCCATACTACCTGTCCTTCCTCCCCCGCAAAAGCCCCCAACCCCCAACACTGGGAGTCCACCAGGCTGACCACTAACCCTTACTGAACACACCGGCAGCCTGGCCAGTTGCTCAGTGTTTGAGCATCAGACCTATGAACCAGGAGCTCACGGTTCTATTCCACGTCTGGGCCCATGCCCAGGTTGTGGGCTGGATCCCCAGTAGGGGGTGTGCAGGAGGCGGCACATCAGTGATTTTCTCTCAGCATTCATATTTCTTTCTCTCCCTCTCTCTTCCTCTCTGAAAATCAATAATGCCAATAATGCCAGGAGCCGGTCCATCCTTGCTGTTTCAAGGGACCTGGCATATATGGCATACTGTTCTTAATATGTTTGCTCACCTTCTTGGCACTATGTGTTTTAACCAAGGTCACCTCTCTGAGAAAGGTTGTTTCCCCAGGTAGGGATTTTCCCCTGAAGTTAGGGAGGGAATAAAACCCCTTAACTAAGTGCCAGGCGTGTAATTAATCACTTTAACTATGAACAATCATGCTTAAGCTACATAATCTTTACTCCCTGGAATGGAGATAAGAAACGCCCTAACCTTTGGAATAGAGATTGATAGGATTGGAATCAACTGGTAGAAATACAGATGTAACAAGACAACAGGACACAGAACCTAGACACAGAACTTAGAAGACAGAACCTAGACACAGAACCTAGACACAGAACCTAGACACAGAACTTAGAAGACAGAACCTAGACACAGAACCCAGACACAGAACCTACACAGAACCTAGAGACAGAAGAACTTTGCTGGAAAGAACATGGCAAAAGATCCTGGACAGAAACTGGCCACAGAACCTAGAGACAGAACCTAGCGAGAGAACATGGCAAAAGATCCTGGACAGAAACTGGCCACAGAACCTAGAGACAGAACCTAGAGACAGAACCTGGCTACAGAACCTGGATAGAACATGGCAAGAGAACCTGACAAGAACCTGGTGACTGTACCTGGCTGGAGAACCTGAAGAACCTGGATGGAGAACCTAGCAAGAGAACATGGACACAGAACCTGGCTGGAGATCCTAACCAGAACTCCGCTGGAGATCCAGACCAGAACTTGGCTGGAGATCCTGGCTAGGCTGCTGATCAACTGAACGCTGTCTCCATGTCATTCCTTCTTCGCCGACTCTGTCCACACCTTCGGGGACCACTGGACCTGCTGGGGTTGGACCCCAGCACAATAAAAATATGTTCAAAAAACCACAACAACATACCGACAGAACCAAGTGGACCCCTTTACTATTTGTTGGTGGTTGTTGTTTTTAAACATGCTGTTAATGTTATTTACTGTCTTCTTCATTTCCTAACAGAAAGCAGAAAAGAGATGTAACAAAAGAGTATAGATTGTTTTTATTAGAGTTGTGATTTAAGCAAAATCAGAACGTTTTAAAAGTCCTTCATGAAAGAATATTTATCTCCTCTAAGAGATTCAACTATGTTTAGAAAATAATCTGGTCTCATGTTCTTATCTGTGCAAAATATTTAGTTCCTTTGAATTCTATCAATTTATATATCTACTTTATACCTGTATCTATGAAGGTGTATATATCTTAAAGGTGTATACATATACACATGTATCTCATATATTTTTATAAAATTCTCAAAGTGTATCTTACAGATCTATATAATTATTTACATCCTTAATTGAATATATGTTGCATAGTAAGTGATTGCCCTTTCATTTGTAACCTATGTGATCATCACTAGCTATTTTTCTCTG
Organism: Myotis daubentonii; assembly: GCF_963259705.1. Lineage (NCBI taxonomy): Eukaryota > Metazoa > Chordata > Mammalia > Chiroptera > Vespertilionidae > Myotis > Myotis daubentonii. The sequence goes on along the minus strand of NC_081846.1, from coordinate 67,819,805 downwards.
TTATTGAAATTGTGTTTTCTTCTTGAAAGGAACTTGCCAATCACTTCATAAATAAATGTGTGGATTGTGCTTCGGAATCATGACTTTAGACAGGAGAGAAGAGCAGGACCTCCCTTTTTCTCTTCCCCAAAATGATGAAAAGAACTGCTTTGAGTTCTGCCTTGTGTTTGTATGTGAATTTTTGCAACTTCTCTAATCATTTTTCATAAGGATTTTCACAACTTCAGTGAGTTTGGGGGAAAATAACAATCCTGTAAACTGTGCACATTATTAGTCTCCCTTTGAAAACCTTTGCTGCGAATGTCTCAGTCCAGCTAGTGGACAATGGAAAGTGTGTGGACGGCAGGCAGCTTCTTATCAGAGAAATGAGTGGGAGAGCATTTCCTTGTAGTGACTGTGACAGCAGTGGTGATTATGGGCAAAAAGGCCATAATGATAACATCTACAAAATGGTACACTGTTCTCTGAAATGCAACATGAATATTCCCAAGAATGAAAGATAACCAGCAGCAAACACAGCAAACAAAACATACCGATTCCCCGCCCCCACCCCGCTCCCCCGAGGCCCACAATGCTTTAAAATGTCAGAAAGAGGAGAAAGGCAGTTCAAATTACATTTAATTTCTCTTTCCTCTCTAATAATTCCATGAGAAAACAAGAGGAAGGATAGCTACGCAAAAATTCAGGTTTTGGAAAACAGAATTTGATAAATAAGCAGATAGGATTCTAAAAAGTGAAACTCAAAGAGACAAATAATTGAATGTGTAGGGGAAAATTGGGGTCTAGCAGACCCAGGGCTTTGAAAATGAGCGCAGGGGTGCAGGCATACAGCTATTTTCTGAGAGTGAGTGGAAGGAGAGAGCAACAATAGTGTTAAATAAACAGGAGGATGTACAGGAAGGATGTGAAGGAGATGTGTCCACCTAGGGAAGGAACAAGGAAGACACCAGAGCGTGCCTCACAGCTGACTGACTCCAAATAAGCCACTCACACATGAGGCATCGTGCTCAGGTCTGCTTCCTACGTCTAGGTCAGCCACAACCAGCACAGAGCCATCAATCACTCCCACTCACAAAATGGAGTGAGAGTGATTGATGGTTCGAGACTGAATTAGCCCTGCCTGATTCACGGGAAACCTTAATGGAATCTGGGAGCCTTGAACTGGAAACTTGGGTTTTGGCCTGGAAATGGACCCCAAACCTTGGGGCTAAGTCCAGGTGTGCCCTAGTCAATCCAAAGCCACAGCTTCAGGGAGAAGCATTTGGATACTGAGTTCCGCACATGGCTTGTTTTGCTTTAACACTTTTTCTGATTTTTGTTCTGAAAAACATGTAAAACTAATATGGTATCTTTTGGTTTTTCAGAAGCAGATTCCATTCCTATCTTTATTAAGAACATGTTTATTTCTCCTATCCCAATCTTAATCATGACTCTATCTTTTAAATACCTATTTTTAGACAAGAGTTTCATGCACAAAGATATGTTACTGAGAAAAATGTTTTTCAATAAATATACATTCAACTACAATGAAGTGTCCAGTACTTAAGAACATTAACATGGCACAAAATAACAGCCATTTCAAGAAACTTCTTTTCCGCTCTTATTATCACCCATCTTCTTTATTATTTTTAACTCAGAAGCAAAATAATTTTATGTTGAAATTCTAAGTTGTGTGAACACAAGTTTCTAGGCCTCTTTCTGGGTTGAGAAGAGGAAATGCCTGTCATTTCTTAAGGAGGACAACGATGACGAGCTATGTATGGCCTGGACATCACCATCACTCCCCTCCCCTTGTACCTCTGACCCTAGAGGTTTACAGACCAACTTGAGCTTGAATCTGAACTCTCATAAGACCTAGTAAGAACATTTATTTTCAGTAGAGAGCCCCCTCATTCCTGAAATTCCTCCTTTCCCCATGTCTGACAGAATCAAAGTTTAAGCCTCTTGGTAAATTACCAGCGCATGCTTTAGAGCAGATTTCGTTGCCCGTGGGTTGTCCTATTAGCAGCGCAGGTCCCTTTTTTATTCATTCTACTTAGGTATAACATTACATTCATGTTAGTACACATTTTAAACAGAGAAATGATAAAGAAATAGATTCCAAACAATTTACTTAATTCAGATTATAATCTCTAGAGACAACAAGCTTAAATCAAACTCTGGATCATTTGAGGCTAGCCCAAATTTAATGTCTCTAATGAGGCCATCTGAGATTGCTCCCTGAAGAGGCAAGTCTCAGATTGGGGTGGTGTAAAAAAATTTCCCTACCAAACACACATGCATTGATATAGCTAAAACACATCAAAAAGTCTCCTTTACTTCTAAATATATTCAACATTCTTTTTGATATGTCACAGAAAATTTGTATTTAATAAAAGTGAGTTGGGTAAAAAAAAAAGAGTTTTGGAACAAAACTACTGAGCATATATCGATGGGACAGGCAGCTTGTTTCAGAGGAAATACTGTGGCATACGGGGTGTCGGAGCATGTCTTTAGATCTGCATCATTTGGAAGGAACAGCTGTGCATCCAGTTGGAATACCCAGCTTCAGGGGCCATGACTGAAAGCTCTCTGAGAGTCAGACCTCTAACAGCACTGCCTAACCTTTCCACCTGAACTTCTTGCCATTTGCTTAACTTCAAGCTGCTTTAAATATATTACAATAAGGGGTTCTGAATGAAGAAAACACACACACCACTTTTTCCATTATCTTGGTAATTCAAATTAATATTAACTAGGCAACAGAGATGAGCACAGGTACTGCAGGAAAGACACAGATGCCAAATTCACATTGATGGTAGGGAGGGGAAGAGAGCTTCGTAAACACAAGCTTTAATATCAGAGAGCACGGCTCACAGTCCACCTCAGGCATGCCTCTGCCCCAGAAGATAGCTTCTTAAATGTGAAATGAAGGCAAGTGGCAGAAGAATCTTCTGGAATTATAAAACACCACATTTTAGAATTTACACGTTATTTATAAACTAGAGGCACGGTGCACGGATTTATGCACCGGTGGGCCCCTCAGTGTAGCCTGCGGGGATCAGGCTGAAACCCGCAGTCCAACACCGCCTGCCGCTCTTGGCTGCCACTCCTGCTCATCCCGGCCCAGCTGTGCCTGCTGCTGCCGCTGCCGCTGCCTGGTAGGCTCACTGCCGCTCCACTGAGGTCTCCAGGCTATGGTGGCCAGCTGTGAGCACTGCGTCTGGTGCCCATTGGTCAGCTGAGTGGCTCTCCCGCTGTCGGAGCACACTGACCACCAGGGGGCAGCTCCTACATTGAGCGTCTGCCCCCTGGTGGTCAGTATGCATCATATCAAGCGGTCAACCAGTCGTTTGGTTGCTTAGGTTTTTATATATGTAGATATTGGACCAAGTTTTTGTTTGTTTTGGCTGGAATCAAATTATTTCCATTTTGTTTCCCTGATTATCTTGGACTACATTCTGTTTCTCCAGTTATCACCTGGTCAATTATCCCCATTTTGTTTCTCATTAGACCCCTAACTGCATGCCCAAGATTATGGATGTATGTCCAATCTATATACTTACCATGTCTTACCTCAATAATTCTGCCCAAAATCCTATCCTAAAGGTATGTTTACCACACAACTATAAGCTACATCCTATTGTTTCATTGGGTTATCAGTCAAATACACATTCTGGGATGGAGTTGAGATCATTTTAGAAAGACTAGAGATAATCTTGAGGAGGTTGTGGAAATATAGTACAAAGTAGAATATCCTGGTGCTGGGAAATGATAATTTTATTTTATTTTAAAATATATTTTATTGATTTTTTCAGAGAGGAAGGGAGATGGATATAGAGTTAAAAACATTGATGAGAGAGAAACATCAATCAGCTGCCTTCTGCACACCTCCTACTGGGGATGTGCCCGCAACCAAGGTACATGCCCTTGACTGGAATCAAACCTGGGACCTTTCAATCCGTAGGCCAACACTCTATCCACTAACCAGCCAGGATGGGAAATGATAATTTTAGAGGCACCGTCCTCCACTTCTTACTTCCAGTTTCAAAGATTTTGTCCACCAAGCAAGTGTATTGAAATAAAGGACTATAGACCGACAATCCTATATAATAAAAGCCTAATATGCTAAGTGTCCAGTAATCCATTCAACCAAAGCATAATATGCTAGTGATATGCTAAGGCTGCTCAACTGCTTGCTATGACATGCACTGACCACCAGGGGGCAGACAGTCAACTGGTCCACCAGTTAGTATGATGTGCACTGACTGCTAGGGGGCAGATGCTCCAACCAGTAGGTTAGCTTGCTGCTGGGGTCCGGCCGATTGGAACTGAGCAAGACAGACCGGTCATACCCTGGAGCTCTCCTGCAGTCCCTCCCCGGCTGGCCAACCTCCTGCGTCCCTCCTCAGCCTGGCCTGAGTCCTCTCGCAATCTGGGCTGAGGGACCTTCCCTCCTCCAGTGCATGACTTTCATGCACCGGGCTTCTGGTAGAGATATAACTAGGAGAATAACACCCTTGAACCAGTTTCATCTTAAAGATAAGGAAGACCACCCAAACAGGGTTTAAGATGTCCAGTGAAGTATAAATGGAACATTTGTGATGAAAGGCTCTTTCTCTTCTAAGGCAAAATAAGATTGTAAAAAACTATTGTTTTTAGTATTTTTGGAAACACAAGTCCCTATTTAAGGATAGCTTCAGTTTGTCAAAGGTTATTTCTTGAGACCATTAGTCATCAAAAACTAGTTAGTTTAAAAATGGAGTTGGAAGCCATGAATCCTAGGGAATATGACTTGCACACTTAGTAGGGAAAATGTTCTCTATGAACTGTATTTAAAAGCATAAAGTGGAAAATAGTTATTCCTGGATTATTAATATGGGTCAGAGAAAGAGAAGTCTGCAATGAACTTCAACAATCTTTTGCTATATGAAATGCTAAAGCTTGCTGAATGTATTTTATTGCACACTAACAGTAGGTGTTTCCCAACCATAAGAAAAGAGATAGGGAGAAGGGGGGGGGGAGGGGAGGAAAAGAAGGGAAGGGAAAAGAGAAGCAGTAAGTCTCTTTTAATAAAGAAACCAGTTACCCCATGTCCATGATTCATCAATTAAGAGCATTTGCTGACCATTTAAAAGACCAGTACCATATGATTCCACTTTTATGTGGAATCTAATGAACAAAATAAACAAACAAACAAAATAGAAACAGACTCAGAGAACAGAGTGATGGTTATCACAGGCAAGGGGTTGGGGGCTGGGTGAAATAGAGGAAGGAATTAAGTAAAACCAATAAAACAAACTCATAGACAACTGTATAGTGATTACCAGAGGGGAAGGAGGTGAGAAGAGGCAGAAGAGGGTAAAAGGGGGATAAATGTTGACTGAAGAAGACTTGACTTTGGGTGGTGAACATAAAATACAATATGAAGATAATGTATTGTGGAATTGTACACTTCAAACCTATATAACTTTGTTAACCAATGTAACCACAATAAATTAAATTTAAAAAGGACTTCATAAAATGCAAAAGAAAAAAAAACTATTTAAAGAGGAAACTCAAAAATCCAATAAACATTTGAAAAAGAAATTTTTTAAAGAATTCTTGATTTTTAACTAGGCAGATGTAATGGGTATATGCTGCATGCACAGGACAGCATTGTGTCATAAAAATGACAAAAATAGTGACTGGTTTGTGATTCATTTACATTATGACAGGAAATAATTCCTTGGCATATTAACACCCTAAAGGTTCATTTCTTCCTTCCTTCCTTCCTTCCTTCCTTCCTTCCTTCCTTCCTTCCTTCCTTCCTTCCTTCCTTCCTCCCTCCCTCCCTCCTTCCCTCTCTCTCTCTCTCTCTTTCTCTTTCTTTCTTTCTTTCTTTCTTTCTTTCTTTCTTTCTTTCTTTCTTTCTTTCTTTCTTTCTTTCTTTCTTTCTTTCTTTCTTTCTTTCTTTCTTTTTTCTTTTTCTGTCTTTCATTAAACCAGGCCTTTATTTGTAGCTGGGCAGCAGCACCTCTTTGTGGTTGTAGCACCATAGATATAATGACACTCTTAAAAGGCTATGCTTTCAATTGATTCTATAAATACAGTCATGGGTTGGAGTGTATACAATATCTATAAACACATATGTGATAATATTTATTATCAGCCCACATCTTATTTCCCCCATTCTTTTGACTTTGATGACAATGATGGATATGATTTCCAAAATGTTAGTTTCATGATTTTTTTTTTCTTAGTCTAAAATAAATCTCTTAAGTACTTTCCTCTTTGGGCAATGTGTTTCTCATTTGCTGTGGCACTAAGTGTATAGGTATGGCTGACCGCTAACCTGACATGTGCCTGTCACCAGGGACCACTGGTTCTTTCATCTTCTTAATGGACATTTCTCTACAGATGTCTGTGGCCTACCTGACTATAATCCTTTAAATTTTAATTCACTTTACATTTAGCCTGGTCATAAATACCATTTAGGTACCAATACTCTGCTTTATGCAATCCCTAAGGTGGTGCTTTTATTTTAATGAGGCCATTTGCAACTTAAGAGCAAAAAAATTCCATCTTTGATTGAATATATTTGTCAGTTTTATTCCCGATTGGCATTTTCATGGGAAAACTTGGATAAAACTAAAGGATGGCTGCTTACCAAGTGGGATAAAAGTTTCAGTATGTTTTTACTTTCAAAATTTACTGAATAAATGGTCTTTGAAATTCATTTTGAAAACATCAAAGTAAACCCTGGCTGTAATAAAAAAATAAAATCCAGAATTAAGTTATGTTACAAATAAAATTTCCACTAGCATATTTTTCTATTTGAAAGGAAAAAATAAATTGAGACTCTGGTTAATAAACTATTTGAATATGGGCTTGTATAATAACACATGGAAGTTAATGTAGAAGAATATGTGCAAATAGTGACTAATTATTAATTTTGCAATTATGTTCTCCCATTTTATTCCAATGTTAGCCTTTTTTAGTAGTAACACTGTATGTTCCTTTTCTCACCCCAAATTCCCATTGAATTTTTAATTGATCTTGAAATGTGGTAAAATATGAATTTTCTAAAAAATATCTCTAACAAGTATATGCACAGTTCTCTGATCACGGGGCCAAATTCTCTATTCTAGTTCACACATTTTCCAGAACACGTTTACAGAGGCCCTGTACATTCATAGAACCTAATTACTATGCACCTGAGATTAGAAAAAGCTATTTAAGAGGAAACCCAAATATCCAATAAACATTTGAAAAAAATTAGATTTGAATTAGATTTTTGATCTGCCTAAGTCAATGGTGACTTTATACAGTTTTATTTGAGGAGAGAAATAACAGACAAGAGTTTGAGAATCAACAACACTGAAGTATTTTCTTGGGAAGAAATAAGACCTTGACTATTGAAAATGCTATAATAAATACATTAGTTACCATAGATATTAATTTAATTATTAGCTTTGGTTTTCTAACTTTGCTTCCCAATATTCCTTAAATATAAATAATGATAGTTATTTCCTTAAGTGAGATGAATGATAGCTAACCATTCAAGAAAAAATAACAAAAACAATAGTTTGTTCAAGGGATTTCACTTTCTTTTTTTCATTTAATCCTTTCTTCCAGATGTAAGATGTTGCTTTAATTGACAAATGTGAAAGCTAAGGCATAGAGTGGTTAAATAACTTTCAAATGTCACATTGCAAAGCAGGAAGCTGCAGTTAAAACCCACATCACTCAGAATTCCAGCACTTTAAAAACTTCAGTTTCAAAACAAAAACAAAACAAAACAAAAAACAAACTTCAGTTTCTATACTATCTCTGCACTCTTTGCCAAGTATAGATTTTTGCCTGTTTACTTAAGAAATTAAAAGTAAACTAGTATTTTATTTTGACTAGACCAAAACCATGCATGGAATTTGATATTCTGCCATATATTTAGTAGTCTTTCTATCAAGCTATTGAGGGAACTTTATCTTCCAGAGAAAACCCTGGACCATATAAAGTTGGGAAACTAGACTGAATGTTTAGAAAATTTCTATGCAATTTATTTTCCTATTTGCATACATTTGTCCTTGCCAACCCTTTGAATGAGTGAACCTCAACACAAACAGTGTGCGTTAGTAGCTGAAATAATATTTTATTCCAAATGCAGAGATATAAGGGAAGGTAACTGCTACCTCCTCATGTGTGGCAGTACAGACATTTAGATATTCTACCAGGAGAAGCTTCACTATATTCTTCTGTTTTACCAGGTAATTCAACATTGAGGAGACGCTGCTTGCACTGGAAAATGAGTCAGTCTACTTTTCATGGTTCATCACCCAGGATAGAAATTGCAAACTGATACATAAGTTTGTGAGAGAGTATAGGAAGGAGAAGAAACCTCTGTCAAAATAACTGTATACTCAAACTATTTTTTTAGGTTTTAGGAATGCGAACACTCAGAAACCTGTTTCCTATTTGCTGTAACCTTCTTCCCTCCCTATCCCCCTTTCCTCCTTTCTTTTTCTCCTTCCCTTTTTCCTTCCTCAATTCTTAGCAGTAGCATAATCTATCCACCTATAAAAAAAAGAAAGCAAATCAGAAAATAATGCCAAGCCTATATGTTTGTTGTTCATTATTTTCAATGAGTGAAAATACAGGCATTCTTGTCTTTTTGAAGACTGAATAAACTCCCATATCACAATTTTTGTAGAGCCAAAGTTAATCCATTGCAGACTACATATTCCTTGACACCTTTAAAAGGGAGTGTTATGTTTTAGAAATTGAAGGAAATAGGTTTGACGCATTCTTACTTTTCTCCATAATTGTACTAATAAGCACCTTAAATCTGAATTTAACATTTAACATTTGCTCAATGTTTGTTGTTCATTATTTTCTTTATTTCTCACAACTCTCTTGATTGAGACCATTATATCTATTTTATAATTGAAATATTAAGACATAGGGAAGTTAAATGATAATCTGTGCTTGCATATCTGTCCAATTGAAGAGCCAATATTTATGTTTCATGTATATGTCTCTTAATCCAAAAGTCCCAGTGAAGCCTGATGAGGACTCTGAACAGATTTTGATAAGTAAAGGATCCCGGATTCCACTCTCTCATTGCCACATTACCTGCTGCCATCCATTAGGTGCTGAGAGGGAACCAGTGCATTTCTTAGTTACTAATAGATATCTCAAACATTTCCAACATTGTATGTATTTAAAATTGAGCAACTGATATGAGTTTGCCTCTTCAATAAGAAAAAAATCATAACCTCTCACAGTCTTACCCTCTCTATTGCTGAAGCCCAAACTCTCATCCTCAGCTTCTTTTCCCCGCTCACACTACACACCCCATCCTTCAGGAAACCTGTAATTAATACCTTCCAATTCCTTGTAGAACTCACCTACTTCTCATCATCTAGAGCACACCCAGCCTGATTCAAAACACCTTCTCCACTCACTCAAATAACTGCAATCTCTCTCTACTCATTTTTGTTGCTTTTGTCTCCCTTCAGTCTATTTATGCAGGAGCAGAGAGATCATTTTCTTATTTTATTTTATTGTTATTTCTCACCACAGGATACTTTTCCCATTGATTTTTAAAGAGAGTGGAAGGGGGGAGGGGGTAAGAAGAGAGTATGTGTTGCTCAGTGGTTAGAGCATTGGTCTTTGGGTCTTGGGTTTAATTCTTGGTTAAGGGCACATGACTGGGTTGTGGGCTCAATCCCTGGTCCCAGTCAGGGTAAGTTCATGAGGCAACAGATCAACAGATCAATGTGTCTCTCTCACATTGATGTTTCTCTCTCTACTGCCTCCCCCTCCCCGAGATGCCCTCCCTTTCCACTCTCTCTAAAAATTAATGGGAAAACCTTTGGGTGAAAATTAACAAAAAATAAAAATAAATAAAAAGTTCCTCGGCGAAATATATAATGGAAATACAGTGGAACCTCAATTCTGGAACATAATTGGTTCTGGAATGCTGTGAGAGAAATGAGGTTTGACTGTACTATAGTTTACTGAAAGCCCAGAACCTGAGATCAGAAGTGGTTAGATTCCTGGCTCTATTGTATGCCAACTGTATGAACCTGAGATGGTGATTATTAAAATACCTATCTTACATGGTTATTTTGAGCACTAAATGAGATGAATATCATTTAACTTTTCCTACCATAAAAATTCAATAAATGTAAATTTAATCAGAAAAATTTGAGCTAATTTTATTAACCAACAAATGTTACAACTTTTGAGGAGACTCTGGAAAAATATTCTGTTGTACAAAAAGTTGCTTTGGTGCCTTTCTAACCATTGGTTCGGTTTTTTTGCTTGCTTGTTTGTTTTTCTCCCCGCACATATAGATGTGGTTTCACAGAAATTTTAGGCAAGTTGACTTGGATTGACATCGTTTCTCCTCTGACCAGCTATGTGTATTAAGCAAGTTATAATGGAGGCTCAATTTATCTTTATGTAAAATAAAGATGATAATAAAATCCACTTAACACTGTTCTTATGAGAATTTAGGAATTGCATGTAAAATGCTTAGCAGAGCATCTAGCATATTTTTAAGTTCTAAAATTTCCCTCTCCCTCTCCCCATAATTCATACCTCCAAGGTAAATCATAGGGTGTGGTTATGCTACATGGTTTTCAAGCCTGATGAGGACTCTGAACAGATTTTGATAAGTAAAGGATTCCGGATTCCACTCTCTCATTGCCACATTACCTGCTGCCATCCATTAGGTGCTGAGAGGGAATCAGTGCATTTCTTAGTTACTAATAGATATCTCAAACATTTCCTAGCAACTTTATTAAATAAAACAAGCTTAATAAGGACTATGGCATAATATGTAAACATCCTCTGTCAGACATTTTTATCTTGGAATTTTGAAATTGCACACACAAATACATGAAAACGAAAATAAATTATTCTTTGATGATAAATGTCACCCCCCTGAGAAAACATAATCAATATAGTATATTTTTCTAATCTTTCAGATGATAGTATATACATACTGTATAATTCTCCTAGTATTAAACTTAGTTATTCTCTTGAAACATCCTTTTGTAACATCCTATTTTGCCCCAGCATCAACTCCCTTTATAGATTTTTTTTTTTAGGTGGGGAGAATTTCTAAGTTAGTTTTATTTTACCCTCTGAGTTAAAAAGATAACTGTTAGTATAAATTTAATATGCATCTCGGAGAGAACAAGGAATCTGTCTCCATAACTCTACTCTGAGCTCTAACATCCGGGGTAAGTTGGTCTGGTTCAGAGTTGAAACTCACCATCCGCCTTTTTCTTTGTTTTCTTTACTGCTGCTGTGTAGGAGCCAGACTGAGTCCAGTCCTTCCCACAGTGTGTCTGAGAGCCCTTTCCCGGTGGTGCGGCCGCACCTCACCACTTAAGAAAGCATTTCTCCTTTTATTGGTGTCTCCGGTGCTCATTATTTTACCTTTATCTGCATTCTTCAGCATTTCATCTGTGCCTTTGATCGTGTTCTGCTCTGACCTCTTTCCAGCTTGAAAAGGTTTTATTCATAGACTTTTCCCACCTTTCCTAACCTTTCTCAGAGTCAGTTATTTTTCCAAAGGGTCAGCAGCTACGGAATTCAGTATGCTAACTTCAAATAGTGACCTCTTTAAATAAACATTGCTAAAAGGAGTTGTTCAAAGGGGACTGTATGGTCTAAATAAAGCTGGGCTTAGTCAACCTTGTGAAGCAGTCGGAGTTTATCTTTCTCTTCCTCCTCTTCTATCAAAACATGGCTATCTTGTGTTCCATTTCCTCAGGGCTGGGCTTAAGCTGGTTGATATCAATGCCTAAATGCTGAGTTAATAATACCAGAGTCTTCATTCCTAATTCTGTCTCTCATTTTCAGAATTGTTATTTGCCTTATCTCAAGGACATGAACATATTTTTAAGACATAATTTAACATCTTTGAAATGAAAATAAATCTTATAATTGATGATCTGTCATGATTAAATTGGCAGTATTTTCCCCTTATTTGAACATAAAAATAATGCTATATCTTATCATTGATGACCTCTTAGATGAAGTCAGAAATAAGGGATTCCTAGAAAGCATGAGACATTAATTTAGGGTAATCAATCCCTCCCAGTATAATTTTAGGCACAACTGAATCTTTATGTGAGTATTCATTTTGGCCACGGAATAATATTCTTACTTTCTCCAATCTCCACCTGATGTGCACATGACGGCTGATTCCAGTTATAAACCCACTGACCCCAAGTCCAAAAGAAGCATCTCAACATTTAGCTGAAACAAGCAGCTTGCATGGTAGGGATGAGAGAGCTGACGTTATTTCACGGGATGAGTTTATGTTTTTCAGGAAGATTCCAAGATGTTTTAAAGAAATGTATGTAAAGAAGAGGGGTAGGCATGAAGGGAACTCTCTCTGCCCAGTTCTGTAGGAGGTGAGCAGAATTCGTAAAACCTATTAAATGAAAACCTATGTAGAGCTTTATCTTTATCCCTAGTGTTCATTCCTGCCACCTTACAGCTGTTTCATGACATTTCTCTTCATGAAAGTAGAAGTATGACACTTTGTCAATGTAAATGGGGTAAGATAAAAAGAAAATGCAGTATATATTCTGTTTAGTTTCCTGTCATTTAACTACTTAATTTAATGATATAGCATGAATTCTCTACTTCTTTCCCAGCTATTAGTTCATGTTTTTCTATGGAGAAGGAATATGGCCATCTGTCTGATCTGTGTCATGTTGTCTGATCTGGTCAAAATCACACTGCCACAGCCTGCGTCTGGTCATTTATCTTGGGAAGTCTTTCTTGGGCTCCAGGGACTGTGTGCTTGCAATGGGAGGAATTTGCCACTAGGTGGTGATATTACAAATTAACAACAGAGCAGACACTCTTCAGGTGAATTGTATAACAAAAGCAGGAAATGGTCGCTATTTAAAAACAAAACAAAATATTAAATATTGTTTGTACCACAGTATAGCTAACTTACATTGTTAAATCTTAGTAACTGAAGATCATAAATCAAAATTAGAGAATAGAATATAGGTTGTAATGTAGGCTGTCTGGTTAAGACACCAAACTGAGAGACACTTTCTAGGCAATCACAAAACATACAGAGTCTTCTCTAAGAGATAAGGCCAAAATTCCACTAATTTTTAAAGACTTTTTTAGATAATTCTGGTCAGCTTGATCCATGAACTACATTTTAAGGTTGAACATTTTCTAATCACTGAATTTAAGTATTGGCTCTAAGTATATCCTGTTATATTCTCTCTAAGTTTTGATGCAATGTGCTCAGAACGTCTTGGCTGAATCAGAAACATTCTAGGGCATCTGCTTACCTTTCACTAAACTTTGAAAATCAAGTTTGGCCTTTTATGCAAGTTTGAGTGGCAGCCTGTCTTTTAGTGAATGAGCCTGAAACTTTAACTCTCTCTGTGAACACAATGTTATGGCTTCCCCTGCCAAAGAAAAGAGGGATGCCATAATAATATTTAAAAACTTCCTTTTGCCCTAACTGGTTTGGCTCAGTGGATAGATAGTCGGCCTGTGGACTCAAGGGTCCCAGGTTCGATTCCGGGCAAGAGCATGTACCTTGGTTGCAGGCACATATCCCATTAGGGGGTGTGCAGGAGGCAGCTGATTGATGTTTCTCTCTCATCGATGGTTTTAACTCTCTATCCCTCTCCCTTCCTCTCTGTAAAAAATCAATAAAATATAAAAAAATAAAAACCTCCTTTTGATTTATTTTCATTGTATGTTTTTCTTTTAAACTAGACTCAGGGAACAAAAACTCTAAATTCATTTTGAATTTTTCTCTCTTTGCCTTTTTTGTTTTTAAAGACATAGGACTCTGCAGCAATTTTAAAAATGCAACAGGATAATATTTTGTGCACATGCAGTCTGAACCCTAGGTTGATTGTGCAACATGTGTAAAGGGTGCTTATCTGATGCACAATTGTTTGCAAGGACTTGAGCCTAAGAAAAGTTGTACCCATTTTTCTTTTTATTTTGTCTCAGCATCACCAAATATTTTCCCAGGTTCTCAAAGATCACATTTTCTTCTCAGATACGTCAGCTTTCAAATGTTTGCTAATACAAAACAGTATTAATACCAATAGGCAGACTTCAGTTATACATGAAAAGAAATAAGGTATCTTCAAAAGTCACCATAACCACCAACTATGCCGTATCTTAACTCGCTTCTGGCTTCTCTGCATTTCTACTGCTGCAACCCAACCATCTGATTACTTTACTCTTTTGCCATAACAACCTAGCATAGTCTTCACACTCACAGCTTAGTTTGTCTCCTCTTTCTTAGAGTCTATTTGATTTGTTCATGCATAAAATCAGTTAGTTAGTAGAGTGAGCCAGAAGACCCAGGTTGAAATTTATAGCATATTTTTATTGTTTTTAATTACAACTTCTGCAAAAATTCCTAGTTATTTTCAAATTTTTCAGAAGAGATCTTACCCAATGATCAGTCAATAATGTAAATCACAAGCATTATTTTTTATTTAAAGCACAGTACTTTTATAAAAAATTGCAGTTTAGGTGATATATGCAGCCTCATCAAGAGAAAAGTGTAAATTTGAGTGTCATGTATTGGGATTATCAAGTAATTCATTATATTTATAATGGAGTCCTAATTTTCACTTGTTTCAAGTCACTAATCCTATATAATACAAGCCTAATATGCTAAGTCTGGTCATAGGGTCATCCGTTCAACCAATCAAAATGTACCATGCTAATGATATGCTAAGGCTGCTCAACTGCTCGCAATTACATGCACTGACCACCAGGCGGCAGATGCTCTGACCGGTAGGTTAGCTTGCTGCTGGGGTCCTGCTGATCAGGACTGAGTGAGATGGGCAGGACACACCCTGGAGCTCTCCTGTGTCCCTCCCCTGCCCTGATCGTGCATCAATGGGTTCCCTCGGCCTGGCCTGCACCCTCTCTCAATCCAGAACCCCTCAGGGGATGTCGGAGAGCTGGTTTGGCCTGATCTTGCAGGCCAGACCGAGGGACCCCCACTGGTGCATAAATTCATGCACAGGGTCTCTAGTTTCACAATAAATAAAGAGAATTATTAATTCCTAAAAAAAAAATGTGTCTTGGGTACAATTTGTAATTTTTTAAAGAATATTTTTACCTGTAGTCTTGTTGAAATCTGGCTTCTGCTGCAGGATGTGAAAAGCTAGAATGAATGCCCCTACATTTACCTAAATAAAATATCTGGACAAATTTCAAATTCACAGTTTTCTTGAACAGAAGCAAGCATTTCCTTACCTAAGGCATATGTCACCAGGCTCCACTAAGAATTCAGCTAGAATAACTTCAATTAGAAGAGGAGTGCAGACTGGTGGTAGAAGGTGAAACTTTTGGGTGCCAAAGATATAGAAGAGGGGGACACACACTCAGGCTTTTTCTCCTTACCCAGGAGGTGTGAGAAAGAAAGGATGGGTGAGGATCTGGAAATAGCTTCCCTTATGTAGGACTATGAAGAAAAGCAGACACTGAAAATGACATGAAACAATTCTTCATGCCCCTTCCCCCCACCCTCCTCCCTTATCTCTTTTTTGGAACAAAAGCCTTAATCGGCAGAGAGAAGGGCAACACAGCTTGGTGTTTTAGGGCACTGACGAAAACCCACCGCATGTGGCCAGGGAAATAACAGAAAGCCCTCTAGCAGAGGCATGTATTTAGCAAGAACTATAGCTGTAGAAAGAGCAGGGACACTGTGAAGGCCACATTCTGGAGACCCATGGACTCTACCCTCTTTTACTTCCTGCCACCAGGCCAAAGAGCATCAAGTCAAAGTGACAATAAAGTACCTCCAGGCAAGTGGCAAGAGATAGGCCGTCTCTGTGCTACGTACAGCACAAAAGGGAAGATTGAAGGTGGAGCGAAATTTGAGGAAAAACTTTGGGAAGACAGCATCCACTTTAAGCAAAATGTATTGCTCAAGAAATTTGAAACTGTGGTCCATTAAAGGCAAACATAACAGCCACAATATCAAATCTGCCTAACTCCTGGCTAGATGAACACAAACCTCCACGCTAGAAACCTACAGAAAGAAAGTTATGCCTGCTTATAAGCAGAAAAACTACTTACCTGAGTCTCTACTTTCCAAAACAAAATGTTTGGCTTTTTCTAAAAAAACAAACAAACAAAAAACCCCCACAATAATTAATAGGAAAATTCAACCCCTCCCCTACATACACATGAACCAACAGACACAGATATGTCATATGTTGAAACTACCTGACAAAGAATTTTACATTACTATAATTAATGTATTACTCACTCTTAAGAAAAAGGTGGTCAACATGCACATTTATATGGCTAGCTTCATTAGAGAGAAGGAATCTATAAGGAATAATCACATGGGAATGCTAGAAAGGAATAGCATTGTAGTACTATAACTATAAAGTAATACTATAACTGTAAAGGTTCACTTTGATTGGCTCAGTAGTAACCTCAACATGGTAATCGGTGAACTTGAGCTTAGGTCAATAAATATTACCCAAACTCAACCATAAAGAGAAAAAAAAAAAAAAGACATGGGAAAAACAAATGAACTAACAATAATTCAAAACAAAGCAGCTAATAGCTGAGAGACAATATCAAAAAGTCTAATAATTGTGTAACTTGAATCCTAGGAGGAGAATCAGAAAAGATTAGGAAAGAAGAAATGTTTGGAAAAAAAATGGTTAAGAATTTTCTTCATGTAATCATGACCTGGAAAGCTCAAAGAGCAACAAACAAGATGGGGGTGAGGTGAGCACTACCAGGCTTATCACATTAAAAAATATTAGAAAAAAATATAGAAAGAAAATCCTTACATCAGTTGCAACACAATCAGAGAAATAAATGTATTATAGTTGATATCTCATTGAAAACCATAAAAAATATTGTCATTCCCTAATTCTCTACCCAGCAAAAGTATTTTTCAAAAATAAAGTACAAATAGGCTTTCTAAGACAAAAAAAAAGAGAATTGATTGCAAACAGATTCATACTAGAGGAAATGTTAAAGGGAGTTTTTCAGGTGGAAGGAATATTATATCAAACTAAAATTTGAGACTTTATCAAGAAATGAGAATAGAATAAATACAAGTAAAATAATTTATTTAATTGATCTAAAAGATAACTGACTGTGAGAGGAAAAAGGGCAGCAATGTATTGTGCGTTTACAGCAGATAAACAGCAAAATATATTAAACCAATAGCACAAAGGATGGGGAGAAGAATTGTGATTAGACAATTATAAGGTCCTTATACTAGTTGTGACATAGTGTAAAATATTGTTTCAGTTAATCAGAATCTTAGCTGAAATCTATATCTAAACAATCAATCAATCACCAAAATATGAAAACCTGTATAAATAGTATGTTGATAGTGGAGATAAAAATGTATTAATGCAAAATCTTCAGTTAACCCAAAAGAAAGAAGAAAAGGCGAGAAAACAAACATCTTGAATGAATAAAATACCGTGTAGCAAGACAGTAGACTTTAACCCCTAGTCTTTTGTCTTATTGTTTCTTTTATAATTATTCTCATAAATCTTACCTCATAGGCACAACTAAAAATAATATAGACGCAATTTTACCTGGAAACAACTTGAATTTCTATAGTTTATGTTTTTTTCTACACAAAAACAAATACCGGAATCCGTTCATTCATTCACCAGGTATTAATTGTGCACCTTTTTTATGCCAAGGGCTGTGTGTGGAACTGTGAATGCAATGTTAAATAAACAGGCTCAGATCTAGTTCTCTTTTCCTAGTACTTACTTGTTTAGATGTTCTTGGTTGGCCAATAAAAGTTCCCCAAACCATCTTCACACATTTTTCATCTTATACAACTACTATATGATATAATAAAAAAAATTAGAACTTTTTTTATGTACTTTGCATTACTAAGAATAAAATTTTGAAAACCATGTAAGTGAACCAATACTGTTACTTGCACAGTATTAATTGCCTCCTTTTACCTTCATAAGAAACATGTACGTTTTCAGGTTTCCAAGTCGTCCTCAATACAACCTATATGACTCAAGGAAAGGTGAATCCATTTCTAGACCCAGATGCTAATCTTGATCAGCCTAAACTAATTATCTAATCCCATTTCCACACCCCAACCAGTGACTGATTCAGGAAATCAGACTTAATCTAATTAGTATAAGGCATTACAGCAAAGGTTATTTTTATTCCATTGGTTGACCCTTGACATAATACAGCCAAAACACACTGGAGGAGAGAAATATTATTTCATAAATGAAAGAGTGGATTTTTCTTTATTCTACTACACAAAGACAAGGAGACATTCTGTAGTTGAATCTGTGGCAATCATGTTTTGGCCACAACAAGAAAGACCAGCTTGAGAACATGATGATACATGTATAAGAACTGATTTGATAAAACCATAAAAGGACTGAGTTGGAGTCATCTTTTTTATTTTATTTTTCTCCACCTTTTCCTATCCTGAGTCTTCTAGTTACGTGAGATTCACTTAATCATTCAATAAATATTTATTGAACATTTACTGTCAGTCATTCTTATATTAAGGACATAACATGAACAAAAGAGGCAAAAGGCTCTGCCTTTACAGAGCGTATGTGCATTGTAAGGGCATAAAATAAGTAAGAAAAGAAGTAAATATAGACTAGGTCAGATGTTGAGCAATGCTGTATTTGTTATTTTTGACTGATGCTCCTTGTGATTACTCCTTGTGGCTCTAACTTTTCATCTGAGGTCATATTCCTTTAGCCCCTTTTTCTCAGGAATCCTACCCCAAAACTGCAAGCCACTTCATTTTAACAGCCTTGAATTCTGATCTCTCCCCCTTAGTTTTGCTCCTTCTCTCTCTGCTAAGGTAGTAAAATGCCTCCAAACAGAAATATGGGATGATCTTGAGGCTCACTATGTATTTCTTTTTTTCCTTTAGGACCGCATTCTCACTGTTGTCCCATGTCTAAAAACAGCTGCCTTGTATATGGTTGGTTGGAGGAAAATCTAATGTCATTCTCATGATCAGAAGTGGAAAAATAAACTGAGTTTTACAAAGTAAAAAGAATTTAGAAGGATGGACGACTCAGGTATAAGAAACAATCTGTATGTAGATATGAAGGAATGAAATACATAGTTTTGAGGCAAAAGTTGAGTTGTTCAGAAAAGGTGAATTGTTTATTTCTAAGACTTATGAGTGAGCATAGATGTGACTAGAGGGGAAGAGCAAGAGATATGTCATGGACTTGCACCTGGATAAATGAACATTTCATGTATCCCTTTCCCAACCCCCTCCTTATTATTTTTAGTGTATATTGCTTATAGAGGCTTTTTTTACTGCATATTCCCCACACAAAAATTGACTAGAGTGAAAATTAATTCTTTCACTGTTACATTTCCATGGTATAGTAAACACTCAGAAATATTTATGGAATTCATATATGTGTATGTTTGTGTACATATCAAATGTATGTATATGTATCTTTGGGCTTGTTTCATGCATTAAATTATTTTAAATTATTGCTGATTATCTTAACATAAAAGCTATTATTTATGATTTAGTGAGTTATTTTTGGAAACATATTTATTCTTTCAGGAAAACATCATGTTACTAAAAAAATTATTTATTTCATTAAATGTTGGCCTTCACATTAAAATTAACTTGGGGCAAAAGTTCAAAGAAATTATAATTTAGTAAAATAAATACAAGCATGAATGTCTAACATATGTTAAATCAATGAAACACTCATTTGAAAAAATAGTTAGTGCAACTCTCTTGGTAGGTCAACAGCCTGAACAGAGTCAAAAATAATTTAATGAAGAAAATCCATTTTGTGGCCAAAAATGGTTATGGTATTAGGAGGCATAGGATTCCTTTGATAAGTAATTTTTAAAATATTTTTATTGATTTCCAAGGGGAAGGAAGAGGGAGGGAGAGATTGAAACATCAATGATGAGAATCATTGATTGGCTGCCTCCTGCACACCCCCTACTGGGGAATGAGCCCACAACCCAGTCATGTGCGCCAACCAGGAATCGAACTGTGACCTCCTGGTTCATAGGTCCACTGAGCCATGCTGGCTGGGCTGAAAAGTAATTTTTTAAAAATATGGTTTGCCATTAAAAATTATTGCTAGTTCTCTAGTCAAAAGATTTGTTTTTACTATGTGCTTTCCAATGCAATATGAAAATGTGAGGGATATTTCGAAAAAACCACCTGGAACAAAGCATAGTAAATGACCAATCTGGAAACCCAAAGCTTCAGTGGAAAAATAATAACTATTTTAATTCTTCCCATGCTTTTTAGTATGTGTTGAAAATATACTGCTACCATATCAAGTTTGCACTAAGATTTTCTGGAGCATTGAAACAACAAAATAAAGCAAACTTCTGAGTTATCCTATCTGACTTGAACTTGAATGTGTTGTTCTACCTGATTTCTCCAAAGTGATGCTTCTATAAAGTTCCGTTTTATTTTTTAAGTAAAAGTATTTGCCATGTTGAAATTCAGTTATCTCTCAATCAGCTACATGTGGAATACTCCCTTTGTGGATTAAACACAGTGCATTTTACATTTTGGAAAATTTTGTCTTCCACAGATATTTATGACATGTTTTATAGATTGTAGGCTCAGAATGGACTTATTGAATAAATGCTTCTCCCATCTCTTTTGTTGGCATAAGCATTAATTTATATTTTAAGGCAAGCACTAAATGGTTTACTAAACTTCTAAAGAAGATTGAGATGATTTTGTCAAAATCATGTGGACAAGTAATTTTATATAATGAAGTAAATAGATGGATCTCTTCCCTGATCCCTGAAAGAATATTTTTACACTCTGCAGGGGCAGAAGGCAGATGTCCAGGCTGAAATAACTTAGAAAGACATGGAAGAGTGAGAACTCCGAGAATGCAAGTAAAACATAACAGCCTCAGCCACATTAAGGAGAGTTTATAAAGGGATTGTGAGGGATTATTTGTAAACATAATGGGAATTTTATAATCCAAGGATAAGCATTAAGCCGAGCTGCTCTAGAAAGACTATATACCTTGTCAGCTGATGGTTGTTGGCACCAATTGCACGCCAACAGGAATCCCCAGTTTGGGGTGCGGTGAAGAAGGAAACTTTTTTCAGTTCAAACTGCTCATTATGATACAACATGGTTGTGAAACAGCATGGCAATGAGGAGGCAACCCTGGGGCAAGGCCCCTCTCCTCCTAGACAGCTCTGCTTTGCTCTGGTCTGGCCGGTCTGTTCCTCTCTGCTTCGTGCCTGTCTGTTATGCTCTGCTACTCCAGTCTGCTCCAGTGAGACATCTTCAGTGTTTTGCCTTTGGTATTTTATCTACAACCAGGGAAATGCAGCCCTCAGTCTTTGGTGGTAAGGGAAAGTGAGCTCTTGAAGCCAGAGGAGAGCTGACTTACAAAGAAGTTCCTGTCCCTGGTCCCTGATTGGTTCATCTTCATGCAAATAAGCTCCAAATCTTTAAAGTTTGATTGGCCCCAAAAGCACTGTTTCAATTGGTCAGAATGGAGTCACTCAGATTGGCGGGTGAAGAAGTTAATGGTGATGTAGCTATGCAGCACCAATTAGATGAGGGAAACCTTAGTTCTATCTGTTGGAATATAATTCTAGGAACTCCTTTCTGAGGGCTGACTCAGGAGTCAGGAATACAGTGCAGGCTGGCAGTTCAGTGCAGGCTTCTCCTTTTGCCATTTGTGTGAGAAGTCCCTGTTTAGAAACTGAGGCTATGTTCTTTCTTAGGCTCCACAACCTGTGCATATTCAGATTTAAACAAGGGTGGACAAAAGTAGACTACAGTTGTTCATATGGAACAAAAATCCTATATAATAAAAGGGTAATATGCAAATAGACCGAAGGGCAGAACAACTGAACAACCAATCAAAGCACAATATGCTAATGATAGGCTAAGGCTGCTCAACTGCTCTTGATGATATGCACTGACCACCAGGGGGAAGACAATCAAACTGGTGGACCAGTCACTATGATGTGCACTGACCATCAGGCGTAGATGCTCCCACTGGTAGGCTAGCTTGCTGCTGGGGTCCAGCCAATCAGGACTGAGCAAGATGAGCCAGACACACCCTAGAGCCCTCCTGCAGTCCCTCCCCAGCCCAGTCGTGCACAAGTGGGGTCCCTCAGGCTGGCCTGCACCCTCTGACAATCTGGGACGCCTCAGGTGATGTCAGAGAGCTGGTTTCAGCCCGATCCCACAGGCCACTTCCCTTGGGAGGGTGCCAGATGCAGGGCTCATGGCTGGCGAGTGCTGCAGCAGTGTGAGCCTCTCTGGATCAGGACTGATTGGGCATAAGCCCGCGGCAGGCACAGTGGGGCCAGGATGAGTGGAAGAGGCAGGTAGGAGCTGCAGGTGGCGTTGGACTGCGGGTTTTGGCCTGATCCCTGCAGGCCACCCAGAGGGACACAACCCATGCATGAATTTGTGCACTGGGCCTCTAGTAGATAATATGAGAATAAATAATAATACAGAAATAACTCAGTGTTGTTCTTACTAACAGCTATAAACCTACTTTCCCCACCCCCGTATATAAACACCATCATAACCTAGGGAAGCTCTGTTCTCTGTCATCTCTGTCTTTCTCTCTCTCTGAGATTTGGGGTATATGTCTGTTTTTCAGTGGTTTTGTAGCTTTTTGTTTGTTTGTTATTTGTTCTGTAGGTGTTGAAAATATTCCAACATCTCTCAAATTTTTATATCTTCACTGAGCCTGATACTGTAATATTTTATTTTTAATTTATACATGTTGGCAAAAGAACCTGATTGATTCAGTTTAGGATACTTTTCCATCTTATTTTTAACTTCTAATAGAATTATCAATTTCAAAGTGTTCTATTATATTATTTGCCTTCTCTATGTGACTTCATAGGATACAGTTCAATTAACTATTTTTCTCACAATTTTGATGTGGTGCACTATATTATTGTGTGTCATCTACAAGATGACACAAGAAAGTATCATGTACCATGGATAACAACATCTTTGAGAAATTAGTAATAAATTTATGTCAGTAGACCTATTAAAACAAAACTTTGAGAAAGAAAGGTTTGAATTATTTTAGCAAGTAAATAACCTCTACCAATTCAAAAGTGGGCCCAGGATAAAAGCAATATGAAATTGCTAAGTGGACAAAGGTAGTTGAAGGTACTAAGTGTAGCATAGAAGTGTTAATGAAAATTAAAATTACAGCTCAGTTTTAAAAATATACAACCAACCTTAGTCAATTTGGCTCAGTGGATAGAGCGCCAGCCTGTGGACTAAAGGATCCCAGGTTTGATTCCAACCAAGAACACATGCCCAGGTTGTGGGCTCGCAGCCAATCAATGTTTCTCTCTCATCATTGATGTTTCTATCTCTATCTCTCTCCCTTCTTCTCTAAAATCAATTAAAAAATATAGATTAAAAATAAATAAAATAAAAATATACAACCAGGTTGGATTGTTATGGAAGAAAAAAAATTAATATCAATGTGTGAAATATATGATAAACAAGGGGACTTATCTTTCATTTTTGGTAGAGATGAGAACATTTTCATTTAGACAAAGGAAAGTTGTGATGTGCTGAACAGAAACTAACTACTGACCCTATTTTATGATACAATGGTTAATTAAACATAAAGTTGTGAAGTAGACACTTAGAAGCAAACACCTTGTAATGAAAGTATTGCTTGAAGAATGCGGAAACAAATATTTCTTACCATACTTTTCCTTCCATTTCATGTGTCAGACACTAGTGTTTTGCCTACTTAATAGTCAGTTTGACTTCTTCACTAGCAAGATCCTGATGTTGAGAGTCCAGAGGGGCCTCTCAAGACCACGATGAGACAGACCTGACTGGGGCCATGTGAATATGCTGAGAATGATGGCTTCAGAAAAATGAAGGGTCCTGTTCTTTGATGAAGAAGCTGAGCCATTATATTAACCCTGGGATAACTTACTGGTTACTTCCAGATCTCTTATAGGAGATAATAAAACCCCCATTATTTAGACCATTTTGAGTTGAGTATTCTGATTCTTGTAACCAAACATATTTGAACACATCCAAGTAAGACTTCCTGACTTAAAGTAGTTCCCACATTAATGACAGTTATTCTCTTCTAATTATTATCGCTTTATTACTGAGACTTTCTCTGATGACCCTGTATATATAGGAGCCTTCCCTGGCATTCTCTACAGCAGCTTTATTTTTAAGAACCCAAAAATGAAAAACAAATATATTTTTTTAATTAGATGTGTTTAACTACTTAAGTTGCCTCTACCAAAATAATTATCACTTAATTGCAAAGGGAAAGCCAGTAGCTTCACAGTGTAGAGACCTAGTGAACAGCCTGTTAATCAAGTAATAAATATTAGAGCAAGTGGACATCACAGGCTTTCTGGGAAGGACACAATATCACTATTCCAGTGATCCTGCCAGATATCAGGATCTGAATTTAATCATGCAAAGTATCAAACAAACACAAATTGAATTACAAAATAACTGTCTTATACTTCTCAAAAAATATCAAGGTCAAGATAGAGACTAAGAAAAAGAAACTAAAGAAATACAGCAACTAACTGCAACACGTAATCCTGGAATTGATCTTGAACTGGGGAAAAGACAAATCCAGTACATTATTAGCATGATTGATAAAATTTGAATAGGGATTATGGATTAGATAACAGTACTGCATCACCACCTCAGCGTTCAATTTCCTGGTTTTGATCATTGCAGTATTATTATGTAAGAGATGTCCCTGTTTTTAAGAAATGCACCCAAGGTTATGAATGTAAAGAGGCATGACATCGTCAATTTACTGCCAAATGATTCAGAATAACCTTTTCTGTAAAATTATATAAAATAGAAGTTAAAAAAACACACAAAAATGAAAGCCCCAGCTCATAATTTGCCCAGTTTTCTTGATGTCTCAGCCTGATGTAGAGGCTGTCTCCCACAGCACACTGTACATACACTACCTTAGCATCTCTCACACTGTATCATAATCAGTGATTTGTGTCTTTTCCTAGGGGAAGCAAAACTATTTTAGAGCAAAAATTATTTCATATTTTATTTGAATACTACATTGTAACTACGGCAGAACATGTTATAAGTAGGGAACTAAGAAATATTTATTGAGTAAACATAGAAATATGCATGTTTAAAGAAATAAACACTGGACATGGAAAATGGAAATATGTTACTTAATGAAATGACTTGTAAATCTGCAATATTATGCACTTTTAAAAATAATCCATCCAACTACAATATAAGGTAACAGTGATTAATTTTAGACAACTCAGTAGTCTAAGCTCAAACATATCTAATACTAAGATTTTTACAACCACTAGTTAGCACACCAGTGACCTCTTTGAAATATTTGAAAACACGATAAACGTGACCAAAACAAAAAGCACAGTGTACCAGTCCTAAAAACCATACCACTTAAATGCCATTGCTTTAGTATCAGTGCATTACTTATTAGGAAGGGTGAATAATTCCTTTACATTTATGTCTTCATAAAACTTCATATCTCATCCCATCCTTGTCTTTTCTTCTCTTGTCCAGTTACAGGCATATCTACATAATTTTCTTTGTCCGCTTAACTTATCTCTGCCAGTGCTGTCTTGTAAGAAGAGTTTATTGTGCTTAAATCTTAGTGGTATCTTTTTCTTTTAATGCATACTTTAGGTCTTATATTTTACTAGAGGCCCGGTGCACAAAAATTTGTGCACTGGTGGGGGTCCCTCAGCCTGGCCTGTCCCCTCTCACAGTCTGGGAGCCCTCAGGAGATGTCCCACAGTGAGCGGGACTAAGCCTCAGTCTGGCCTCCTTCTGTGGGAGGCGAGTGGGCTGATCAGGGAAAGACGCTGGCCCCATCACCCCACTGCTGCTGCCACTGCTGGCTGCAGCGGCTGCGAGACCTGAGCCCTGGGCCTCACAGCTGCTGTGGCTTTGTCCAGATGGATGTCTGGAAGACGTCTACCCTAATTAGCATATTACCCTTTTATTAGTATAGATCCCTCCTATTACTAGAAATACTGTGTTTGAAGGAAATTGTTATTCCCCATTCCCGATGTTCCCTTCCACATAGAAGACTCTACTCAAGTGGAGGCATTTCCCTTGAAGAATAAAGGATGCCTTCTCAGGGTGGCTCTGCCCTTTTTTTCCCTCAGGGAGAATACAGTGCCTCCATTCCCCAATGGCTGCCTACACTTTCCTTATCAGCCCATTCCAATCTGCTGGGCCCAGGTGGGTAATTCAACCTAAATTCAGTGGTTCAGTATGCAGGTCCAAGTGGTTGTCACTCTAATCCAGGTGTGGGGAACCAATATAGGGTTAAGCCTCAGACTGACCTGTTGGCAAAGTCACAAACAAGCCCCAGCTTAGAGGGCACAGTCCTCTTAGCATAATTAGGCTTAACCTTATAACACTCCCTAGATCTTATCTGGGAAGTTAATGGGATGAGGGAAGTGCAGGAAGTGTAACTATGGTCAAAACAAGTGAAACTCACAAGAATTGTGTAACTGTGGTGACCACTGCCCTGTTTACCTCTGACTATAAAAGGTTGGTACAGCCTGAGGACCGGTGGAAGTCTTTCCTCTTGAGTTGGACTTAGCCGCCTGGCCCCCAACATTTCCAAATTATCTCTTGTCTTTTCTCTTTCATTTGTGTGTGGCTCCTCTTCCAGATCCTGAACCCTGAACCACGTGGGACGTGGAGGGAAACATTTACAACATCTGGCGCCTGATGGGAAATCTGGAAGTGAAGGTTTCACTAGAGTGAAAAAACGAAGTTTCACTGGCAAGGTGGGGAACAAAGAATTCACCATAAAGGTAGGAAAAATCACCTTAAAGGTGGGGGGTTATTTCACCACACACAAAAGCCCACGATCAGCTGCAGAAGTTCGGATCTTTAAGCGGGGTGGGAACGTTTTTCTTAACCAGGCTAATGGGGCAGGATTCTATTTTTAAAAAGTAGATTCGGCTTTAAAAAGTAAGAAACTTTATTATAGACTTTTGATTTGCATGCTTAAGAATTTAAAGCTTCAGAAAGTAATCTCTTATAATTTTTGCTTGATGTTATACAACATAACACTTGTTTTTCTGAAGAAGGTACATTAGATCTTGAATGTTTGCCAAAAAGTTAGTCAGAACTTGAAAAAAAGGTCAGCAGCAGGAAAAAACTTGCCTCCAAATTGTTTTCCCTTGTGGAACACAGTATTTAATTTGCTAGAGCCTTTAAGAGAGGCCAAGGAAGATAAATCTCCTCCCCTTGCACCTTTCGCTCCTTAAGAGGAGCAGAAAGAAAAGAAAAAATGGGAGGAATGGCCTTTATGGCTCCCTTCACCTCCATGTCTTAATCCTGAAATGTTTAATTCTCCATTAATAGAATCACCTGTGCAAAAAGGCCAAATTATAAAGAAATTGAAATATTAAAAGGTACTTTTTAAAATCAGGCTGAAAAAAGAGTGCCATGGTCATCTTAATGTGGTTTCTTGTCCAAATTAAAATCTTAATTTATATTTGGAATCTAAAATCTGTAATAAGAAATGAAACCCCACTGCCAAATCCACCTCAGGTATGGAAAGATTCAAAGGTGGCAGGAGAGGGCAGAGCTATGAGCTCTCCCGCAATGAGATTACTTAATGTTTTATTCAAAAATTACCGGAGAACATCTTATGATAACCAAATCTTGGCTAAGATAACCTTGGGTGCTAGCTATGACTTTGGAAAGTGAAATAGGAAAAAATTTAAAATGTCTTTTTCTATTAAGCATGGCTTTGGGAAAAATACGCCATCTGAGTCATTTGCTGAAACTTCCCCCAAAGCATGTGGGGAAGGGAAGAAGGGAGCACATGGCGATCCAATATGGACGCCCCCTCCCCAAGTATTCTAATTTAAAGTCTCCTTCTCGTAATTGAAAAGTTTTACAAAATTTAAAAATGCATCTGAGATTTTTGTGCACTTGTAAAGAGAGAAGCTGGCTTAAAACTAATGCGTGCAACTGTCCTGTTTTTGGACATTTAGGTAGAGTTTTGAGCTGGAATCTCTTTGCAAATGTACAAAATAAAACCCAAAACTGATTATTTCCTAAGAAAAATGATGAATTTGACCCAGGGAAGAAATGCAGGCTGGTTCTAGCAACAAGATTGGTATTTTCCATAATAAAGTGATTTTCAAAATGTTAATGAAGCCTATTCCACAGTTAATCTTAAAGCCTCAAAGAAATTCAGTAAAATTGTCTGTTGCAGAAAATTTGCCACAGTAAATGCCTTAAATAATAAATGGATTTGAATCTCAAGAATTATTGAAATATATTAATTATGAAGGTCCAGTAGCCCAGGGAGAAACTAGCTTAGCTCTTTGACATTTAAATGGACCAGGTTAGACCAAGCTTGTTTCACCAGAGGAAAACAGTTTTCCCGCGGCTGCGATCTCGTGGCCAATTTTGAAATTTCTCACCAGCAAGCAACCAGCAGGAAACAATGTAGCTATAAGTTTGCTTCTTGACTTTCCCCAGAGAAAAAATTATGGTTGTTTTAAAGTCAAAGTCTAGGCCAGGCCTGTTTGCCAGCCTCAAGCATGGTTTTCCAGAGCCACTGGGAACTTGGGACCTTGGAGTTTATGGAATCAAATGATAAAAACTTATACCTAGGTATTTTGAAGTGAAATAATGCTGAAATATTGATCTGAGTGTGCCTCGTACGAAATCTAGAGGATAGAATTGAATCTGTTGGTTGATTATGTCTTGTATTTTTGAAGTTTATTCTTAAAAATGTTACTGATTAAGAAATGCTAAATATTTGACTTGCCAGCTAAAAGTTTAAGGTTCGGATTCAATTGGGAGAAATTGTGTAGTTGTTTTAGCTAGATGCCTAGAGTGTATAAATTTATTTTTTATAAAATAATTTTTGTTTTCTCTGAAATAATTAGGAATTCAAAATATGTTGCTTCTTGGTCTAATTGAAAAATAGGATAAATTCTGTAATCCCAACTGAAATTTTTAAATACAAAGATCAGTTTAAATTTAATTGATATCTCTCTTAATAATTATAAAAATAATATAATCTTTAAATCTTATATACACATATGTATTTGATGGTCTTTCAAGTTGAATTTCAAAACTATAACCAAGGAATGACTTTGGGACATTTCACAGGCCCTGATATGTTTTCAAAAGTTTATTCTCTCTTTATAAAGGATTTTTTAATTCAACCAAATTTAATAACTTTGACTTGAAATACATGACCTTGTGTCACTATCAGTCAACATCCAAGAAGTAACCCTGTAGGTTACTTGGTTTACAAGAAAAAGATTTTTCTTTTTAAATTGAAATTCTCCAGTGTAACCCAGCTGTGAGAGGATGAGGATACGGATTAGAAATTACTCTGCAAGAAAATAATAGAAAGAGGTTTTTCCTTCAAACATCTGGAGGACTGCAATTAAATGTATTAGGTTTAATATAGAAAGGTAAATAATTTGGGTTTTTGCCTTCCTGAATATAGATAGTGTAAAGTTACTGAAAGACTAATTGAAGAAATTTAATTAATGTCATTTCCAGTTTAAAATTGAATTGCCATGGCCTAGAGCAAAGAATATCCTTACATGATATTATTCTACAATGTCATTAATAATTTTTGATATTTTACAACAGCATATTGTACATTTATCCTGAACTTACAAACTAATTCTTTGAATGTTTGGCAGTAATTTAATAAGTACATGAAAGGATTTAATCTCTTCCACTGTGTGGAAGGCCCCCTGGGAAGGCACTTGAGCATTCTATATTGACCTCTCTTGCCCTTTTTGCCAAGGGGGTCCCTCTTCCAATTGCCCAAGCTGTTGCCTGAGCTCTCTGTTCATGCTGAGGTTGAAGCCTCATGGTGGCTGTTACCATGGATCTGCCTCTCTCCCAATGGCATGAGCTGGGCCCTTCCTGGAGAAGAAACCTGGGTTCCCCAAGATATGTGATCAATGCCAGGGCCCCGCCAGCAGGTGAAGGGATCCCAAGGCAGTTGCTGGGCATGGAGGCCACAGGAGCATAGGCTGCCAAGGAGACAGAACTGAACCTCACATCACCCTGGTTGGCCCCGGAGGATGGCTGGTTAGCCAGAGATGGGTAAGATTCCTCAGGGAAGGAACAATCTAAGACAGGCACAGTTGCAGAGGGGCCATCAGGAGAGAACTTGGGGGTCAACAGAGGTGGGGCACAGATCCTCACCCCCGCAATTATGCAGGGGCTTGAACACTCGCCCCTTCTGAGGGAGGTCTCCTGCCCCCATGGCTGCTTCCCGCTTCCCATGCCCAGCTCAGATCGGGACCCACATAACAGAAAGAGACTTGGCCCAGCTGAGATCAGTACCCAGACAACAGAGACTTGACTGACAGCAGCTACCCTATATCTAAATCCAGCCTAACACCAGGAATGCTCAGAGCCTTCTCAAGGATGCAAAATAATCCTTTCCATTAATATTTACAGTGTAAAATAAGATTGTTGTTAGAGTATTAAATTTGACAGTAACGAGTTCAATTGAAATAAGTAGTATTAACCAAAATTTTCATTTCATGGTAAAATTGCTTAACATGCAATGAACTTAAAGCAGTCATATTTTTGTGCAAAAAATTAAAATTTAAAGCTATCTAGACTGCATTATAAAAATTTTCCAAAATTCTTCTAATAATTAAATAAAAAAGGGGGGGGGGAATAGTGGAAAAATACCATGTAAGGAAAAATATCCTGTAACTAAATTACATCTAGAAAAAGAATTTTTTTTGTTTGTAATCCTAACAGCAAGACACCCATGAAAAACATATGTGGTGTCAAAATAAGCCAAAGGAAAATCATTTGGGCAAATATAAAAAGGATCCCAAGTAAAAATTTCCTTTTATTAACCTTTGGTCGAGAATACATTTGTATATTTTCAGAAAACAATTCCAAGACCATGTGGATTCCTGCAACAGAGAGGAATTATCAGGAATGCTCCAGCCATGAAGACAAGAGGAAAAACAATCCAGAGATGGAAGACGCTGACGACAGCAGCTATGCGTCGCTGCAGGTTGCCCAGTATCAAACCAGAGAAGGTCGGACCTGAATTGCCACCATTTGTCCACTATCCAGAACTGAAATATCATTGCTGACATGTACACATAAGGAACTGTCGGACATTGAAACTTGGACTCAGAACTGTTGGACATTGAAATTGGGATTTAAACATTTTTTGTTCTTGAAATGTTATGTTTAAGTTTTAAAATGTTTTGGGTTACGGATTGGCATTGTTTTGTTATTGTTTTAATAGCCAGAGTTTTGTTCTTGATGTTTAAGTTTTATTTTCATTATAGTAGCTTTAATAATAATAATAAAAAAAATGGGTGAGATGTGGGGAACCGATATAGGGTTAAGCCTTGGACTGACCTGTTGGCAAAGTCACAAGCAAGCCCCAGCTTAGAGGGCACAGTCGTCTTAGCATAATTAGACTTGACCTTATAACACTCCCTAGATCTTATCTGGTAAGCTAATGGGATGAGGGAAGTGCAGGAAGTGTAATTATGGTCAAAACAAGTGAAACTCACAAGACCTGTGTAACTATGGTGATCACTGCCCTGTTTACCTCTAACTGTAAAAGGTTGGTACGGCCTGAGCACCGGTGGAAGTCTTTCCTCTTGAGTTGGACTTACTCCCCTGGCCCCCAATATTCCCCAATTATCTCTTGTCTTTTCTCTTTCATTTGTGTGAGGCTCCTCTTCCAGATCCTGAACCCTGAACCATGCGGGACGTGGAGGGAAGCATTTACAACATCCAGGGACTCCCATTTGGCTTCTATCAGTAAATAAGGTGATCATTGAGTTTCGTCTGCTAATACTTTATATTATTTCTGGATTGTTTTTCAGAACTCTGATAGGAAAGAGAGTGGGATTTATTGGGTATCCCTTAGATCCCAATACAGTAGGGTATATCTGATTTTGTATATATTTAACTCTAACAAAGTTTGGTGACAGAACCATCCTGACTGATATTCTGCAGCTACCTTAAATGCCATATTCTGTGTTCTTTCTTGAGAACAAACCTTCTTATACAAAAGGAAGCTAAACAGAAGAATGTCAATGTGAAGGCATTTCCAAGAACTAATGTGAAGCAAACCTATGCAGCCTTCACCTGGAACTAACTTTATCATGACATTATTGGACATTACTATTGTTGGGATTTGTATGCTGAAAATTTTTCATTTTTATCTATATGCAAATGAGATAGAAATCCCCAATGAGAAGCTGCACTGCCAAGTAGTCTTTATGATCCCTAGCACTACAGTATCCCAAAACAGAGTTCTCCATAGTACCACAGTCCCAGGCAGTTTAATGTGGGTCATATGAAATAAGCTGGGGTGTTGAGAGATACTGATTTCTGCAATATTAATCAGACATATTTTATAATTCATTATTAGATAAAATACATTGTGAACCTCTGAGAAGTAGATGTGGTATGTACTAGTCCTGTTTACTTTGGAAGTCTTCATCCTCAGAGCTTCTCACACTTGTAATTCCCAGGAGTAAAGAGAGAGGATGACTGCTGTGCTGTGTCCAGCAGGAACACATGCAACATGAAAATATCTATTGGCATTACTTCAGACCTAGGGTGTGGGCCTGGCCTTCGTCTAGTCAAGAACAAAATTTTATCAGTTTTCCCAGGGATGTTCAGACTCTAGAGAACTCATTAATGCTAAATAGGCTTACAGGAAAGAGATTTATAAATCAGAATGCCAATTTATTCACTTACGTGGAACAACACACTGAACAATGTAACAAAATACTTGCATCAGCTGGCAAGTACATTCTCCTTCCCAGTAAAAAAATCTTCTTGGGAAATCAAAATAAGATCAGATGGTTTTTGTGGTGAGTCAAGAGGCGAAACAAAGGGAATTGGATGATATTGGGGAGTACTGTGTTCGATTAGCGGTAGACGGATGTATTCTTCTGCACTTCAGGTTTATACCTGCCAAGAATTTAAGAGCAACATCATTAAATCTTATATCCTCTTTCTGAATCATTGCTGAGTAAGCCCTGACAGACTTTAGTATTTACTCCTTCTTAAAAACAAAATAAAACCATATTCCTTATCACTTACCAAAAGATTCTGTGATAATAATTTTTATGATAGGTATTTCACACAGTTATTTACTTTATAGCTTATCTATCACTACCTACATTTCTGATTACTGTGTTGTCCCTTTTTGGGTTTTAGGAAAGTTCCTTAAGCTACTTGAAGAATTTGAAAACCCATTTTATCGCATCATGAAGACATGTAAAGTAGACTTTTAGGTCAAGTTACTTCTACAAATGGTGAATCTCATTTATTTGCATAGAATGATGGCAACTTCAATTCCTGAGGTGACATTTAATGACCATATTCATACATTTTAGTGCATTTTCTATTCAAGGAGCATAATATCAAAGTGCAGGCTACATACCTAAAATACTCTTTCTGTTGCTTCTTGGTGTAGAGATATTATACACACAAAAAAAAATTTTTAAAAGGTGTGGGGCAAACTTAAGAGGTACACAGCTACAAACACTGGCCTGTTTCAAACATGACCATATTCAATCATTTGGTATAGGATATGTTTATAAGGTACCTATCTTATCCTTAGCCTTTACAGTTGCCTTAGGGACATGAAGATAAATAAGATTCACAATGCAATTCCAAGTGTATATTGAATAGATTAAATTTAGATCAGAATTTTTTCAAGTTGAGCACACGACCATGTATCTATTACTCATTCATGTCAATGGGTACCAAAAAGGAATCCATTTTCCTTGAAAAACTCTCCTTCGATGCTGGTTGATTCTTCATATCCTACTGTTAAATCTTATAACTTTACGGTAATAATTTACTTTGTTTCGAATGCAAATCTCTGCTGTCAGCCAGGTGAAACCTGAAAGGAAGAAAATAGGTGAGGACCCTGACTCAACAGGACACTGGCTGGACAAGCATTGAAAGTCATGAGACTTAAGAGTCTATCCTGATCCTAGCTCTCTGCTATAGCATCTTGGATGACATTTACCCTGTGTGGATCTGCTTTTTTTAATCTTATTAAGATAGTTATCAACTCAGATGACCATGAGTGTTTATTGGGTAGCTGACCTAATGAAAAAACTGAGTTGAGATTAAGGAACTAAAAAGTTCTGCAGACTGTGGTGTTAAAGAGGCAAAAATAAGCCTAGGTGCCTTTACAAGTTTGTTGTCTAGAAAAGGTAGTTGCAGCTATTTATTTGGTATCATATGAAGCAATGTTTCCTAAACTCTGGGAAGTAGATTGAGATATTAAATGTATTTTTCAAGGGGAATGATGGGTATTCTCTATGCTTTAACACCTTCTTCAATATCACAAAATAAAAGTGTAATAGAGCTGGGAAAGCATTGAGGATAATATATATATAAATATATAACTTTAGATCTCAGGATGCTTTAGAGGTTAGAAAGTATTTGAAGTATTTTGCCTTTTTGTAGAAAGGCCTTAGTTTTAAAGCCTGGAGTATATGGGTGGCTAATTTAGGTCTCTTAGATTATTAATAGCCAAGCAAAAAAACAATACCCTAAATTCTCACTGGCTCTCTTTTTCCAACACTCTGCTGTTGGTTTTCCATAGTACACTAATGTTGAGAATTGTAGGGACTCAGTGATTGTTCATCCCTTTTTTTTTCCGTGAGAAAATCTATACTCAAAACAATTCGAGTTGCCATTCACACAGTTAGAGCTCCAGCTACAACTCCAGTCTCCAAGCAAGCAATAGGGATATATGTTTCCCCATATTTGATATATTTTTTAAATTTATGTAACAAATGATACAATAAAACAAGTTGTTAAGTCTAGAATGCCTGCACAAATACAATTTTAAATATTGTGCAATAGTGATATGATATAAGCTCTCAGTCATGAAATATTTTAATAACATCCAAGACAACATAAAGATTTAAAATGAATCATGTGTTTTCTCTATTCAAATTCTGTTTCTATCACTAAGAAATGATCTTTAGAATATGCTTGTACTATAAAATGATTTCATCTCATAATAGATATATTTATTTCTCTATTTCTGTGTGCTAACTATATCAGACACATGCTGTACTTATTTCTTTTGGTTCAATGTACAAACATATTCTCCTACGTGTCCCTGTTTCTAGAGGCAACATTAATCTTGGTATCACACGTAAACCGTTGTTAGACCAGGCTTCTTCCAATGGTGACTCTGCTCTTGACAAATGCACAATATGATCGCTGTAAATGGTGCTGAATTGTCTCATGAAATCTTGGATAGAAGCATGTAGGTCAGAATAGGAGACAATAAGCTTTTGTTTGTTATCATCAAATGCTTGGATTATCATAGAGAGAACTATCCCTATTCACGATACTTGTCACCAGGACATTTACCTTTGAGAGGCTACCCATGTTTTTTCACAAGGACATAACCAGTGGGAATATAATAGAAAATGACAGCACTGTGCTACCAGTGAGTACCTTTTAAGGGCAATGTGGGTCCCAGAATGTCATCCACCTGTCAACATACACCAGCTAATCAACCGAACTCCTAAAGCATTCCGTATGTTCACTTTACCTGCAGCTCCTTAGAGCCTCTCATAAAATGTAATATTTGACTGAACTTGTGTGTTTTCAGCCTTGATACAGGGGTTAGAGTGTTTATGCTTTACTTTCACTTCCTTAAAATTTTTTTAATCAAACTTTGCTTTTTCTCTCCCTGGGGTACAACAAATGGACAGCTTTCCTCTCTTGTACTCCTCCTTCCATTACCATCACAGCAGAATGCATCTGAGACTGTAATAATTCAGTGATGAAATACAAAATGTCGCAATGCCATCCCTCTTAAAGTGAACTGAGATTTTGTTATGCCATTTTAGGTGCACTAATAGCAACTCAAGTCCCACGGAGTATCCTAATGTGAATTTAATGAGCTGATAGCATATAAATGACAGTACTGTGAGGGTGAAGGTGACATAACCTTTTCCATTCTATTTGATGTTTGTCTTTGAAAAACTACAGATCTGTTCAAAATGTACCACATTATTACTAAGTGGCGCATCACTCACCAAAGGAGCTACTGTTGTTTTAGCATTTGAGAATATTGCTATCTTTTACTGGAACAAGGAACACAAGCAATTTTTTTTTTTTTTATCATTAGGATCATAAAAATCTGAATAGTCTCTCTCTGAACAAACACAAATTATGTAGTGCTGGTGTTGATTTTGCCATAGGCTGATGTCTCCAGTGACAAATATTTACTTATAGGCCTCATATCCTTTGAACATCACAGTCAGTGAAATAACATCACTAAATTGCATGTTAAAGATAATGAAACTATCCACCCTTATTTGAGGTATTATTTAAGGATGCAATTTAGGTGAGTCAGAAAGATGACAGTTACAGAAGCTTTGTCAGGTATAATTAACTAGTGGCCTGGTGCACAAAATGCGTGCACAGAAGCGGGGGGGTAGGGGGGTGTGTCCCTCAGCCCAGCCTGCACCCTCTCCAATATGGGACTGCTGGCTCCTAACCGCTCACCTGCCTGCCTGCGGGATCACCCCCACTGCCCCCCCTTCCAGCCTGCTTGCCCTCGACTACCCCCCTCTGGCCTGATCACCCCCAATTGCCTCCCCTCCTGGCCTGATCGCCCCTAACCACCTCTTCTTTGGCTCTGCCACCAAGGACGTCCAGAAGGTCCCCTGGAAGGTCTCCCGGTCTAATTAGCATATTACCCTTTTATTAGTATAGATTGATTTCATAGTTTAGTTGGGTCTTTCAGGATGACCTACTATTTGTGAAAATTCAGGTAACCAAATAAAATTAGAGTAGTATGGTTTTTCCCTGGCACATATGAAAAATGGACTAAGGGAAGGGTGTTCAACTTTTTTAAAATAAGAAGAAAAGAAAAAAATGTTTCAATATCTTCGATGGTGAATAATAGTAATAAGTGGGATTTCTATTTCAGGAGTAGTAGTATAGATTAGAGTATGCTAGAGGGTTTGGGCTAGAATGTGGGAGTCAAAAACCAACTGGGTAAAAATGTGTGGCCTATAGACTCATGTGTCACTAGACTGAAAATCTTTTATATTTCTCCCATTTGAAAAAGGGAATATACACCTCAAATGTTTTTTTAGGACTTTTTGAGCTTTTCCACTGAAGTCTAATTTACAAATGAAGAACTGATCCTAGAGAAATTTCACTCTTTTCTGAAGTCTCAAGGCTAGTTTAAATAACAGAGCTAAACAAGATTAGCACACTCATCCTCTGTGTCTTCATTCTGTGGTCACTTCATTTTCATGGCTACATCAAGTCATGATAAAAACATGAAATCAATGTGATTTTTAAAATTTATCAACCATTCATGTAGGTCTAAGTAACTAGCATGGGCTCTGATCTGAATTGAAATTGTCATGCCCAAAATTAAGTTAAACAAAAAAAGTAAGTTAAACAAATCTCTCAAGACTCAAGAAGTCATTTAACTTTCCAAATGAAAGTATACCTTGGGTTACATTCTATGAAAATAAAAATTAAGCAGCTTATGAGTCTCAAAAGTTTGGATTTTGGCAAAGTTCAAAAATCTTTTGGTTGCCAGGTGACAAAGCAAAACATATCACATATGCTTAACAACCAACATGTACATATTTTGTCTTCCCAAGGTTTCTAGGGCTGGTCAGGCGTACTGATGCATTACTGCTGAGGGAGCTTCCAGCAGGGACAAATGTTTATCTGTTTCCAAAAGCGTTTTCTTAATCCATAACAAAAACAGCCCAATATTTCTCATTGTTTAATGATTGAGTAAAGGTCAATGCTACCCAATAGAGATTGTATCCCACTTTATTTTTATATTGTCTCAGAGACAGTATTTGTTAAGTGAAAATCACTACTTATACTGTGGTTGAAAGACATTAAATATGTGAAAGGTATTTCTTTCCCTAGGGACTTTAAAAGCATTATACTATTTGGCATATCTATTATCACTACAATATCAAATTATTATTTTAATTTGTGGGAATTATACTGAAGTCTGAGTATTGCATTGCATGTTACATGAATTTAAATATATATTTGAGGATTATAAAATTCCTTTGAGGCACAAGACCAAAATATAATTTTTTATTATATTTAATGTCAGGCTAAAATAGTGGTTGAATGATGCGTTACTCACAGACAACTTCCAAAGAGAATATTAATTGCACAATGAATCTATGACTTGCTGAAGAACAATAAATTCTGCTCACTTAAAAGTAAACAACTGATTTATCAGCGACTGGTGGTAATGCAATTTTAGGGAAACCTTTTATTTATTTATTTTTAAAGAAACACCTGTATGCTTTAAATTCTACTTTTTAAATTTTTACAGTAAAATGTGATTAAAATATCATAAGTGAAAAACAAGAGTAACCATTATAAAAGGTTTGAAAGGGGTAATATTGACCTTTTCTTGGAGTTTGTTTTTATAGAATTATTTTCATCAGTTTTCTGGGGACATGATTATTTTATCATAGGATGTAGCACATTTCTAGGTTCACTCCACACTCAATAAAATAAATGATCTTTAATAATTCTCTTTTTAAGAAGAGAGTTTAACTATATCTTATTGATTTTTAAAAAAGCATTGTGTTAAAAATCATAAACAACAAGCGCGCTATTGATTCTTTGATAGTAATATTGTTGTGTATCTTACAATAGATTAAAGCCCTGAAAAATGTGGATTAAACTACAAATATTCATTAAATGTTTATTAAGTTAATTTTCAAGTAGAGTTCTCTTATAAGTTGTACCAATTTTGAATGTCCACAGTGCTTTGTTAGGCAGCTGTTGTTTTAATTTTTTAGACAAATGGGTGTTTTGTTTTTAGACTAAAGTAAGTAATAGAAATGTCTGCAAAATGCAAGCAATAGAGAAATATATTCTAGAAGTTGAATGTCTTCAATAGTTCCACCTTATAAAAATCATTTTAGGAGATTTATGTTATTCCTTTAATTTTTATTTTATTTATCTATCTATACTAATAAAAGGGTTATATGCTAATTAGACCAGATAGACCGGACATCTTCCTGATTTCATTCCAAATGTCCTTCCTGACAAAGCCGGGAGCATGGCCAGCCTGCAAACCACCCACGGCCCCTCTCCCAGGCTGGCCCCGCCCCCCAGCAGGGACCTCCCACCCTGATCAAGGGCATGGCGAGCCTGCAAACTGCCTGCAGCCACTCGCCCAGGCCAGACCTGCCCCCCAGTGGGGACCCCCACCCCAATCCAGGGCCCCCTTTAGGGCAGGCCAGCCTGCCCCCACCTGTGCACCTGGCCTCTATCCCATATAATAAAAGGGTAATATGCAAATTGACCCTAATAGCAGAACGACAAGAACGACCACGGGACCAGTCACTACGAGGTGCACTGACCACCTCTTGGTCTCTTTTCCCAGCCTGCGGGCTCTGATCACCTGATGGCCACCCATGGCAGGGATGGGGCCAGTGAGCAGGAAGGAACAGCTGACCTCTTGGTCCCTTCCCCTGGCTGTCAGGCACTGATCACCCGATGGCAAATGGGGAACCAGGAGTGGGTGGCAACAGGGGGTGGGGCTGACTGCGGGCAGCTGGGGAAGATGGCCCTGATCGCAGGCCAGGTCTAGGGACCGTACCCGTGCACAAATTTTGTGCTCCAGGTCTCTAGTATTTATATAAAAGCCTAAGCGACCGTTAAAACCAGACAATTGGATGACCAGACAACCGGCTGGTAGCTGTGACATGCAGTGACCACCAGGGGGCAGATGATCAAAGCAGGAGCTTCTCCTGGTGGTCAATGCACTCCCACAGTCAACCTCCCAAGGCCGGCCAACTTCCCGTGGTCCCCTACCCTGCTGGCCCCAATCGGCCCCGAGTGGGACTGGGCGAGATGACCCCAATTGGCCCCAATTGCTGGCCAGGCGGAGGGACTCCACTGTGCAAGAATTCATGCACCAGGCCTCTAATATATTAATAATTTCTTAACTTTTAATAAAATGAGATTGTGCTATTCATATTTTTCAATATACTTTCTTCACATACCAATATATTCAATTTTTTTTACCTTATTCCTTACAATAAATATAAGCTATCCATATACTTACATATCTTATCCAGGTATCATATGCATATATGATGAATAATTTTAATCCTCCTCATTGATGGACATTACAGTTTTTAAAAAAATGTGTATCATTACATATAACACTACAATATATTTATATATATATATATATATATTTGTATTGTGGAGACACTTTTAAGAATAAATTCTCAGAAGTAGAAATGCTAAGTCAAAGGACATTCAATTTTTAAGATTATATGTCAATATAAAGTTGAACACAACCACATCCACTATGGACTTTTTCAAACTTTACAACATTTTGTAATTTGATAATTTTTAAAAAGCTTCTTTAAAAAGTCGATTTATTTCATTATAAAAGGGTTACCTCTTTATATATATGTTGCTTATTTCTAATATTTTTCAGTGAATTATCTATTGGTATTTTGTCAATTTTTAAAAATATATATTTTTATTGATTTCAGAGAGGAAGGGAGAGAGAGATGGAAACATCAATGATGAGAGAGAATGACTGATTGGCTGCCTCCTGCAAGCCCTGCACTGGTGATAGAGCCCGAAACCTGGGCTTGTGTCTTCACCAGGAAATGAACTGTGATTTTCTGGTTCATAGGTCAACACTTAACCACTCTAGCTGGGCAGTATTTTGTCAATTTTAAATCTTTTTATCTTATTTATCTGCAAAAAAAATCTTTATATAAAGCATTATATTACTCAGTCAATTTTATATATAGCAAATATGTTAATCCAGAATGTCATCTGTCTTGTAAATTTTCTTGTAATATAAAGACTTCCAAAATTTAGTCAATGTATCAATTTTTCCTTATCATATTTAAATTTCATCTATTATCTTAGACATATCTTAATAAACAATTTCTAAGCAATAGGAGTCTTATCATAAATTTAAATGAGGACTATGATAGTTTAGGAACAAAGTTTCAAGTCACCAAGATTATTGTGTGGTATAAAATATCTTTATGTTTTAACAACTAGAACTCTGCTAATGTTTGTTTCTAACTTAAGTTTAAAAATTATATTAACAATAAAATAAATCTTGTTTCTGAGAATCCTGTGGCAACTCACTCACTAAGCTTTACTGGGATTATTGGCCACAGGAAAGATTTCTGTGAGGAGCAAAGGCAAGTACTTGTATTTTTTTAAAAAAATCTCTTTTTTAAATCTTTATTGTTGTAAGTATTACATATGTCCCCTTTCCCCCCCATTGACCTCTTCTAGTTCACCCCTGGCCCCCACCCCATTCCTTCACCACCCTATTGTCTGTGTCCATGGGTTATGCATATATGCATACAAATTCTTTGGTTGATCTCTTCCTACCTACCCACTATCCCCCTCCTTCCATAGTGCATTCCAGGCATTGGTGTTTTGTTGGGTCTATTGCTAAAGGAAGTGATATCCTAGTTATGACTTAATTTGACCTGTGGATGATCCCCTGTTATTACCTGCCATAGCTCAAGAGACTATGGACTGAATTCCTAGAAATACTTATGATGTGGCCTGTAAATTCTGCTGCCATTGCACATCTGATAGAATCCCAGGAAACTTTCAGAATAGTTCAGGACTTTGAGGAAGACAGTGAAGATACTTAGTGATTCTCATTTCAAAAGGATCCAGATTTCAAATTTTTAGAACCTGAGGTTGAAGCAGGATGTAAAACACTAAATAGCAAATCTTTTCCCTCATTTAGTCTGGAAACAGAATATTAAGAAAAGCAGAGAAATCAAGATGGCAGCACAGATAAATGCCTATACTCACTGCCTACCATAACCACATCAAAATTACAGCTAAAATACAGAACAACCATCCTCCAGAACCACTGGAAAACTGGCTGAATGGAAGTCCTACAACTAGAGAAGTAAAGAAGAAAGCACACTGAGACTGGTAGGTGCAGAGGAACAGAACAGACTGTTCTGGTACTCACATGGGTTGCTTTTTTAATTGGGAGGGAGATTGCCTCTGCAGAAGCCACCTGGAGGAGCAAGGGGACTCAGCCCCACACCAGACCCCCGGTCCAGGCTCCCAGATCTGTGAAAAGAAGAAAAGAATCCCTGTAATTATGCGCTGTAAAAACCAGTGCAGGTTGGAGCTCCGTGACACAGAGGCTGCTGGCATCACCAACTAAACTTACAAGGTCTCATTTCCTCTGAGCTCCAGCACCAGGGCTCTAGGGAATGCAGACACATAGGAGGAGGAACTGGATTATATGGCATGGGGCAGGAACTTGGGAGCGGCTTTCTCCCTGACAGAGGTACTTGCAGGGTTGACTGGCAGCCATTTCTGTTTGCTCCACCCTAGTGATTCCCTAAGATCCCGCCTCATCCAATGTACAGCTCCACCCAAGCAGCCTGAAAAGGCTTTTTCATATGAATGGCCTGTCCTTGA
The DNA here is from genome assembly GCF_963259705.1 of Myotis daubentonii. Lineage (NCBI taxonomy): Eukaryota > Metazoa > Chordata > Mammalia > Chiroptera > Vespertilionidae > Myotis > Myotis daubentonii. The sequence goes on along the minus strand of NC_081846.1, from coordinate 67,777,309 downwards.
AAATATCAAACAAGTTGTAGCTGGGTCAGGGAACCCCAAACCTATGAATAAAAGGCCCAAGACCCCGCACCAGGACCAGCCTGCCTTGCTTCATAGCTGGGCCTCATCTGGACACTTCCAAACCCGATACAAAGAGGAGGAATCTGAAGATCTCTCTGTAGCTCCTGCTGCGTGGCCCCAGGAAGTGGATGACTTTACACCTCCCTGGAGATCCAAGATCCAGTGTACCCAGTGGTCAGTGTCAGACCATACCAGATTTCAACTCTACATACACATCCATCAGTGACACACTCAAGGGGCAGACTCAGTGAGCACCAAAGTCCCACTGAAGCAAGTTATGCTCTGTGGGGGTGTTTCCTGCACAGCAGCTCTCCCACTCTAGGTACAGCTGGTCCCCACAGCAAATTGGCCTGGAGGTCAATTCCTCCTAGTGACACCAATAGCAATAAGATCTCAACTACAACAAGACTGTTCATAGCCCACAAAGGGGTGCACCTATAGTTCCCAACTCAGGTGATGGGGGAGACTGAGCCACTGGGCCCTATAGGACACCTACTATACAAGGCCACTCTACCAACTCAAGGAGACATAGCAGCTCTACTCAATACACAGAAAGAAACACAGGGAAGCAGCCGAAATGCGGAGACAAAGAAACATGTCACACATGAGAGAAATGGAAGAAAGAAAACTACTAGATATAGAGTTAAAACCACAGTTATAAGGTTACTCAAGACTCTTCTAGAAACTTCCAAAGGACTTAGTTAGACTTTCAAGGATCTTAGTGAGAATGCCAAACACATGGAAAAGGACCAGTCAGAAATTAAGCATACACTGACTGAAATAGATAATAATATGCAGGGATTCTACAGTAGAGTAGATGATTCTGTTAATCAAATCAATGATTTGAAATAAAAGAAAGAAAAAAAAACACCCAACCAAAAGACCAAAAAGAATAACAATCCAAAAATATGAAGATAGTGTAAGGAGGCTCTGGAACAACTTTAAGCATACCAACTTTCACATTATGGGGGTGCCAGAACAGGAAAGAGAGCAAGATATTGAAAACCTATTTGAAGAAATAATGACAGAAAACTTCCCCTACCTGGTGAAAGAAATAGACATCCAGGAAGCACAGAGAGTCCCAAACAAGAGGAACCCAAAGAGGACCACACCAAGACACATCATAATTAAAATGCCAAGGGCTAAAGACAAAGAGAGAATCTTAAAAGCAGCAAGAGAAAAACAGTTAATTACCTATAAGGAAATGCTCATACAACTGACAACTGATTTTTCAACAGAAACTATACAGGCCAAAAGGAAGTGGAAAGAAATATTCAAAGTGATGAATAGCAATGACCTACAACCAAGATTAGTCTACCCAGCAAAGCTACATTTAGAATTGAAGGCCAGATAAAGAGCTTCACAGACAAGAAAAAGCTAAAGGAGTTCATCACCGCCAAACCAGTATTATCTGAAATGTTGAAGGGTATTCTTTAAGAAGAGGAAGAAAAAAAAGATAAAGATTAAAAAAATATGACAACAAAATGGCAAAAATTCATACCTAACAACAATTGATTTTAAAATTCAAAATAAATGAATAAGAAATCTAATGAACAGAATAAACTGGTGAATAAAATAGAATCAGAGGCATGGAAATGGAACAGGCTGATGACTCTCAGAGAGAAGGGGGTGGAGGTGGGGTGGAGGCGGGAAGAGGTTAAACAAAGATCTTATATGCATATATGCATTACCTATGGACACAGAAAATAAGGTGGCAAAGGCCTGGGGTGGGGTGGGAACTGTGTGGAGGGAGGAAATGGGGGCAAAAAAGAGGGATATCTGTAATAATATCAACAATAAAGATTAAAAAAAGAAGAAATGCAATAGAAGTATTGTCCAAATATAACCAAAAAGTTATGTCTCTTTCTGTTATGTGTTCAAAATATGCATTATATGTTTATACTATTCAAGGTATTGTGCAAGGCTTTATGTAAGATGCAAAAAAGAATGAGATGAATAAGAATGATGATGATGGTTATTACTAGTATTGCTATTATTTAACGGTATTTTTATACAAATAAACACAGAAAACAAAAAAGCAGGAGGTAATCGAAAAAGAACACAGATAATGTATTGTGGGAGGGTTTAGGAAGAAGGCATTATTTTTCTCTGTAAACATCAGCCAAACTGTTTTATGAAAGAAGTGACTATATCATTGAGTTATAAAGAATAAGAGACACTGAGACATGGAAATTTATGAAAAAACAATATCCCAAGGAGAGAAAATGTTTTGAAGGAAAAAAAATGTATCTGCTCAGATCCAAAGTCCTTATACATAGAGTGTCCCTCAAAAATGTATACACACACACTTTGAATCATTATAATAGCAGTGTTTATTAAAATACATTTCATTTTCAAAATTGAGCTATCAGCTGTTAAAGGATATATACGTTTTTTGGGGGACACCATGTATATATTCTCTCAACTCTTGACTACAACCACAAGCACAAATTATTTGACAAAATTTTTTAAATAAGAACTAGAGATAAACTGGTTGACTATTATCTGAAATACAGGTAGTTTGAAATTTTTCTGTGTTAATGAATATTCATAGTATGCAAATAAGAATTCTGATAATAGACATGCTAAAAGACAATTTTTTAATATACATTTTTATCATATATGTATTTTATTTTAGAGGCTTTGCCATTGTGCTTTTTTTCTGATGCAAATGTTTGGAGGTGGGATAGGTTCTTATATGAGAAAGGAGAATATCTAAGCCTTTTGATTTTCTGCTTGTAGCTTCCAATAAAAGCCTGTCGGAAATCAGCATTATTTTGCTTCTGGGTCCTAGTGCGTCTGAGATAGCAGAATCCTCACCAATATAGCCTAAAACATAGGAAAAAAACAATCAAATACTTCATCATATTGCCACTTTTACCTGATAACTGCAAGTAGAGGCCCTTCCAGGACTGTGGCCTAGAGCATGAACACAATCTATGAAGCTGACCCTTCTGCACGGCCAAGGGATGGGCAGCCTCAGTTTCACATTCACCAGGGTTTGGATTTTCTCTCATAAATGTGCACATCAAAAATGTGAATCACTTGTCAGCACAAGTCCCATGTGTAATATGGGTCAAAGTGACAGCAATGGAAGAGCTTCTTTGCTCTTTGCCTCCAACCCAAGCCTGTCATCTTATATGAGCCAACATCTCTGCCCATAATTTAGGTGCTAGGAATAAGTCAACAGTGACAAACTATTAAAATAATTTGTTCAGATATAACTTGATTGTCTCAGTGCAATAAGTGGGAGACAGCTTTGAGAAGCTCTCTCCTCTGTTCAAGGGTACATGTGTGTGAAGGAGGAATGTAGCTTAGATGACATTTCAATAAATCTTCAAGCCTAATTATTCTCTCTTTCCAATATATAGAGATCGAGAGCTATATGGAAAGAAATCTTATGTCTTAGAATCCCAATATGCCGAACTTCATTGGCATTAACATAAATTAAAATCTGTTTTACCTTAAAAGGAGAAAGACTAAGAGGAATAAAAATAGGTTAACAAAGCACACACACACACACACACACACACACACACACACACGAAATCAACAACACACATGCAGTTTGCTCAAGAGGGAAACCCTCAAGGAAACAAAGCTTGAGCCATAGAAGCAAATGGTTACTGCGGCAAAGCCCAATAAATTGAAGCTTTGTGTATACAAGTGGGCTGAGTAGCTTTGGAAACCACACCTCTGTCAGTTTACACTCATGGATCTGGTCCTGCTGTTTCCACTCAGAATGTAAGTTTTGATTTATACAGCTTTTGGTGTTTAAGGTTTTGTTTGGTTTTAAATCCAATCCTGTCTTCCTTTCTTCCTTTTCTTTCTTCCTTTTCTTTCTTTCTTTCTTTCTTCCTTTTCTTTCTTTCTTTCTTTCTTTCTTTCTTTCTTTCTTTCTTTCTTTCTTTCTTTCTTTCTTTCTTTCTTTCTTTTTTTCTTTCTTTCTTCTTGTATTGCAGCAAAAATTTTTTTCCAAAAACACACAACAAAATATTTACTTATATGTACATATAATCTCATTTTATGGAATGTACATATTTAATATAATCTGAATGCTCTAAATCAATATTGAACAGAGCTTCTAAAACTGAAATAATATGGAAATTTGTGTAACCTGCAATTATAAAAAGCACAGTTACAGGAAATAACTGTTTTCTATTCTCTTCTGGGAACCCTAGATAATTTATTTATTCATCCTGCATTTGATTTATAACAAATGGAATGAATCGACATCAAACTCCTCAAAATGCAATTATTTCCATAGGTCACAGATCTGAAATATATGCCATAAGAAATTCGAGTTAGAAGAGACAAAGCTCTTTAGTCTTTCATGAGCCTTTTAGTGGAGAAATGAAAAAATTAATGTCAGAGGGGTTGGTTAAGTCATTTGTTCCAAATAGTACAACTCTCTAACTCAAGAGCTGTGCTTACATATCCTAACCCCCCCTCCCACCCACCCCGCCACCCTGCTCCTAATCCAGATTTTTTTTCTGTTCAACATATGCAGAAGGGTCTCATAGTCCTAAATCTAATACTTTACTTACCTTGAGGATAAGAAATTTAAACATTAAGGAACCTATGGTAGCTAATAAACTGACTTATGTGGGACAAAATAGTTTATCTTTAATCCCGTGTTATATATTACCAGGCCTCCTCCCAGTAATCATTCATCCTAAATACTAAACAAAACAAACTAACAAAGAGTGAAAGTAGTGAGAAAGAGAGGGAGAAAATTTTAGTTTTCTAATGAACCAAGTGCTTTAGATGATCACTGTGGAAAAGTTCTATGACATTATGAAATTGGAGCAATGGTTGATCCCGGCTTTGGGACTGAATTAATCATTATTACTATTAAAAAACGTTTTTCAAAAATTATTTTAAAATTTATTTCAAATTTTATAATATTGAATCATCTAAATAGGAGACATGTTTTTTTTTATTATTTTGTTTTGTTTTTGTTTGTTTCTTTAGGTACTAGTTCCATAACTGCTACATCTGCAAATGATGACCTGGCCATGAATACATGGTCAGTTAAGTTCTTGAAAGTAATTCTTTTTTGATACTATGGAAAATCTACTTACATAGTTAAAATGAGACACTTGAAATAAGGACTGATTTAGAGATAAAATAATGATATTCATGAATCCATTCTGGTTTCAAAACAAATACATAACTATAGTCTATATATTTACAGGTGTAATATTTATTGAATTCTATTTTCTACATTGTAAGACATTGATAAAATCTTGAAACTCTGAGAGAAACAGGTGAAGTATCAGATTAGTGATTTTCACCATTGGCTGCTTATTTTGATTACCTTGGAAATTTCCAAAAATACTGATGCCTGAACCTCCCCCACAGAGGTGATGAATTAATTAGCCTGGGTGCTGCCAGGGTATCACATTTTTAAGAACCTCCAGTGTGATTGTAACTGTGGACAAGATTTGAAACTGCTCATAGACATTTTCATGGCCATGACTTTGGCATTATTATCACTCTCTGCTTTTGTCCTATTGATCTGGAGCTACAGAACCATCTAGGATCAGGTTCTTCTGGGCATTATCTTGGCCTTGAGAGAACCTGATCAGTAGTTTATGAAAAAGATGGGAGGGGGACTCTTTAGATAGGGCTGAGACACTTCCCCTTCTGTCATGCTCACAGACATAACTGAGAAACAGCTAAAGTATCCTGTCCACAGATGTTTCAAAACATTTAAACGAAATAAGATATTATGTGACCATCCTTGAAGTATGATGATTGCATACAAACACTAAACTTTCCTAAATTAAAATGCATAATCCATTCACGTCGCTTGCAACCTCTCAAGCTTTAGTTGCTCTCTCGAATGTGCCCTTAAGATCTCAAAGATCCATTTGCTTCTATCTTCAGCCTCCCAGCTCACTGTAGAACTCCACTGACTAAATAAAAACAGCTCACCCAGGCTAAATGATATCTCTCTTCCACAGGCTTATCAGCTCCATTTATTTGGTTCACTAGAGAGATCCTCTCACTTTCCACCTTTTAGGAGGTCCCTGACCCTGAAATGGAGGGATGGGAATTTAATGTCTTTCACTACCAATCAGCACCTCACTTTCATTCTTCCTCCCTCTCCTCTCTCAGCCAGTGTTATTTTCCATGTGAAGCTTTCAATGTCTATTCTGTTTTTTTGTGGTTTTTTTTCTGACCCTGGGGTACATTCATTCCTGTGTAACTCTGTGTCTCTATCAAAGTGTATTCTTATGTATATCTTTCCCTTTGTAATTGCACATTCATACATTGTCTTGTCCTGCAGAGTTGAAGACATATTTCTGACAATTCAAACAACAACAACAAAAACAACTTCTTTTACTCACTGCACAGTGTCCCTGTTGCATTGTCTTTTTACAACTCTACAACTCTGTGTGTGTGTGTGTGTGTGTGTGTGTGTATAGGAGGTTTTTTTGTGTTTTGTTTTTTTGTGTGTGCTTTAGCACACTGGGGTGACATGTTTACTTTCTAAGAGGCAGAACAGCCAGTTTCTATGACTGACAAAACTGATCGGTAAGCCCAACTAGTGTGGCTCCGTGGTTGAGCATTGACCTATGAATTAGCAGGTCACTGTTGGATTCCTGGTCAGTGCACATGCCCAGATTGCAGGCTTGATCCCAAATGTGGGGCATGCAGGAGGTGGCCAATCAAGGATTCTCTCTCATCTTTGATGTCTCTATCTCTCTGTCCCTCTCTCTTCCTCTCTGAAATCAATAACTATATAAATATTTTTAAAAACCTGATTGGTTAGAAAAATCACCTGGAAAGCTTATTAAAAACAGAGTCCAGAGCCCCATCTCATAGTCATGCAGTCAGAATATTTGAGGTTAAGGTCCAGGAACCCATAATGTATAAAATCCCATTGATAGTGGCCTAGTGAGCAGGACTTGGTCTTGAGGCCATGTAGTTCAAATCTCAGCTGACTAATTTCCTGAGCTTCAGTTTCTTCATCTAAAGATAGAGATTAATTCACAGTGATGTGTGAAGTTGAAATAAAATCATCCATATAAAGAATATAATGCAAGGGAAGGACTCAACAATTATTTGCCTAGTTTCCTCAGAGCTTGTGATGACTCAGGGTATTTATTGAAATCATCTATGTGTCTTTCACCTCAGGACTCCCCTTCAGATTTGCTGGAATATAATCAGCAGGGATGATAACTTAGTAGTTAGGTTTTTAGTAAGAAGCTGATTAATTGCCATGCATAAACACTTGGGGTTCTACTTTAAAACACAGTTATAGTCACTATTGACAAGTTCTACTGAGTATATTTATCTGGAGGAAAAAATATAATCTTCCCTCTTTCCTTCACAGAGGGATAGACCAGAAAGTTCAAGAAATCAATTGTAAAGGGAAGGCATTTACAAAATAAAATCTAATCGGAAGTTAAATGTGATTCTGCGAACAACAGAGCAATTGAAAGGTACTTGTCAAAGGAGGGAGGTCACCAGGGAGCATACAAGTAAATGCGAACCTCTGCAAGATAAATCTTAACCAGAGACAGAATCGTTTCTGCCCCTCTGATCAAAGGAGGAGTTCTTCTGGGTTAAACATATTCTGAGGAGGAAAGCAGAAAATGTTACTGTCCCTGGGAAAAGGCAGCTGTGCAGGTTAACGGCCAATGAATTAACTGACGTCCCAGGTTCCTGTCCTCCGTGGAGCCTGCCTGATAGGTGTTCTCTACAAAGTCTGCAGTGGCCTGGCTTCTCCTTCCCTCTTTCCTGGTCCAGTGATCTGAAGGCGTTTTGAAGTTTGCCCGACACAAGTCATGTCCCACTGAGTAATAATTTACAGTAAGAATACATGTATAGGATGCATTACATTGTTAAAGAGCTGATAAAGTACGCATGATGATTCCTAGATTACAAAGATTTTATATTCACCATCAGCCTAATGTGATCATAGTTTCCTCTTGGTTACAGGTTCTTGACAGTCCCCTCCCCCCAGTCTCCTCCAACAATTCTGTACTTTTAGTGTAGTCAGACATTCTGTCATTCTTCATTTCAGTCTCCATGTTAATTTACTCTTTTACTATGGCATGCATATGACATAGTACATGGCTTGTATCTTCCAGTATCACTTTGAATGAAATCCCCAGTCCTTAGCATGTCCTTTCTACCTTTGCTTAATGTGCTAATTCTGAATAGATTACCCAATGACCCTCATTCTGCATTAGCCACACTAGCCTACTTGCCTTTCCAGAAATATGCCAAGTCTATCCCCTCCTTGGGCTCACAGTGCTTACTTTGCCCTTCCTTAGAGCTCTTCCTCAATAGTATATCATTCAGGTCTCTCCTTAAACATCCTCTCTAAAGGGTCTTTTCAGACCACCTTATTTACAATAGCACCTCAGCCACTTACTGTGGGCCCATTCTGCTCTATTTTTCTTCTTGATCCCTATCAGTCTGATATTACATTTGTTTTATCGGTTGACATTTCATTTAATTATTTTTACTCTTGCCCTGGTGAGCACATGAGCCCCATGGAAGTAGAGACCCGGACAGTTTTGCTCATGTTTGTGTCTCTAGTACTTACAACAGTTCATAGAATATGGAATTTTAGGAAATATGCTGAATGAATGAATGAATGAATGAATGGACACTTCTTGTTGAAGTTTAAAATATTTGAGAGTGGTAAATAACAGCCCATATAGTCATGCACCATAGATGCTTTATAAGATTTTATAAAATAAAGAATGTATGAATGAATGAATTAATAAAACATCATTTGATTAGCTAGAAAGCCTTCTTCCCAATCCACAACTTAGTGTATTAGAGAAATTTTCTAAGTGCTGACAACACATGATAACTAAGAAAGTATCATTGCCAGGCTATTAGATGACAATTAATTAATAATTTCACCTTCTACATTATAATTTCTTTAGAGCAAGGCCAGTGGATATTTCATAGCAGCCTGAAGAAGGACCAATAAAGCGCCAAGTAAGGGGGATGTTATGTGTGCTTTGCGAACCCTGAGATCTCTGCTAAGCCATCTGATATGATTTGGCTTCACCAATCTTTTGGGGCAAAGGTAATTGAATTCTGATTCAAACCTACTCTTGAAAATTTCATACTATTTTTCACAGTAGAAGAAGCCACACATTATTATTTTCTAATAAGAGAATAATTATATATTCTATTACATTGTAAACATTTTAGAATTATAGGAGCCTTCAAAGTATGGGGAATTTGCTATGCTTCTTTACAATTTTAATTCTATTCTCTGACACACAGGGTGATTGCATATATATTGCTAATGGGAGTTCATACTGATTGAAAAATAATAGATATGTTTAGATTCTTTCCTTGAAATTCGGAACTGAGATAATCTTTAATGATAGTTTCTTCATTATTCTAAAAAATAATGAATACTTAACTAAAGAAAAAAAAACTTTAGGGATACATTTCACAATATAAAAACCTTTTGATGTTTGATTCTGGAATCAATAGTTGTTCAGGAAAAACAGAAATTCAATCTTAAATGATGAGATATAGTTCAAAGCTCATAGCCTATGCTTCAAATTGGCTTTAAACTTGCTATTATCATTGTGAGTGATTTTATGAGCCTATTTTTTGTAGTAACTCATATGGTGTTTAAACTATCACTATATGCCATACTTGATTTTTAGATCTTTCAAAAATACCTCCAAATATTACTCATAAATTACATATTCATAGTTATCACTGTATTGTTTTGACTTGATGGATTAATCTTTCTTATCCATTTGAAATTGTAAGGCAATGTTTACAGACTCTGAAAATTCTGAATTAAGAAAAGCATTCCATTAGCTGTAATAAAAATGATACTTTTTGTCAGGTATTACTATTTGTCACTGATTTCATCTTTTTAGTCCAGTTCATTACATGTTCTGAATTTCAACTCTGGTGTCATGCTTGCTATTTGCAAATACTGTGCACTTCTCCCCTTGAATTTGGATAGCAAGCTCAAATGAAACAAGAAAACTGACAATAATTTTCAGGACCAAGATGGTGAATATGTATGTGTATGCATGTGGGAGTGCATGTGTGTGTACCTATATTTTAAAGTCTAAAGTTAACCACAACACTCCAGACATGCAAATCAAGAAGCAAATGATTTGCATAATAATACAGCATTTAGGTTTTAGAAAAGAAGCAAGCTCATATTTTCATTTGCCCCTTTCAAATCTGACCTCTTAAGCGGAGTACTAGAGCACAGTTTGTTTAAGCATTATGTTTTATGATTTATTGTATTTGTAAATTCTGTTGAAATATTTATTTTGTGCACATGTAAGCTATATTTTGTCCTGTGAACTCGCATTCCCTTCATATGACTTTTTCTTCTCTGTGAAGCAGAGTTAGCTGATAGATTTGTAATGCACCTCTTAAGTTCATTTTCTCTCATTTCTTATTTTTACCTCTTAATTTTTAATGTATCAGAAACTAAAATTACATACACTTTAAGTTCATATAAATGAAAGTTTCAATATCTATAGACATTATCCTATTTAAAGACTTTTTAAAATCTCTGACAGGTTAAAGGACTTTTCTAGTGCCACATAAATATAGTACTTATTAGTAACTATAGAACTAAGGACCTGGAATGATGCTTGAGGTTAAATATAATTCACAATCCATGTTATTGAACTACTTTATTTGCTATAGAACATTTTAACAAAAACAGTGATATGATACTGATATTTTTTACCTTTTTTATATGTATTTATAAAACATATGCCTAGTAAGCCCTACGGTCCAATCCTCAAACCACATATACATTATTTTTAACAGTGGTTAGAGATCCAAATATGAATATGGGACAATAATAAGACCCACGGTAGACGTAATAAAGAAATCTAATAGAATTAGCCTCAGCTATTCTGTCTTTTGTAATAACCTGAGATGGCAATTATTTTCTGCCTCACATCAAGTTGCTGCAATTCAAATATTATTGAATTACAATATATGTTTAAATAAAAATGGTAAATCTTCAAGCTTATTACAAGAACAATATATTATTGAATTGAGCTAGATGCTAATACATAACAGCTTTCACTTTATATGCCACATGATTTATATTTACATCTCAGGATTGAATTCTACAATCAGTTTATATTAGTCCAAGGCAGAAAAAGTGTCTTAAATCTCCCTATGTTTCCCCCTTTTTCTAAATGGATGGGCATTATTGAAAAGATTCTAGGGTTTACTTGAAGCATAAAAACAAAACTAACTTTAAAAAGGGGAGTATAAAAAGAAACATTTAAAAATCCACTAAAACTACAAAGGCGAGAGGAAAAGAAGAGCAATAGCTATTGGGCATAATTGGCATCTAACAGATATAAGATATCCTAAAAAGTTTTACAAAAACAGTTGTGCAACATAGGAACTTAAAAAATCAAAACACTCTCGAGTAAGTACGTCATCCATCTTGTGTTCTTTATTTTTGTCTGAAGAAATATCGTGACTGGGATTAGCTTTCCTAAATAAACTAATCCTATTTCAGGGAAATGTCATTTTCTATGCGAAAACACCTGTGTAACACGTCCCGCTCTTGTGCGGGAAAGTTTCCTCATTGTGTGCAGTGTTTACTTGTTCCTCAGCAGGTTCTGCTGATGCTAATGGACTCGCAGCAGTGCCTCCTACTCCAGTTATTACAGGTCTAATTCAGTCATTAACATTTCATTAATGGACCGGCCTCCTAGCTGCCTGCAAGGCTGTGCGATATTGATGAGCTCCCTGCTCAGAGAGACACGTCTTTAAGGTGGACTGCTTTAGATGTAGTGTTTTAGAGAAGGTTTCGCAGAGAAAAAACACGGATTGTTTTCTGAGGGCTTGGCTAGGACTTCTGGTTAAGCCAGAACAGAGAATGAAAAAGTTTTGTCCCTCACGCTCAGGGATTCCACAGCATTTTATAACTTGAGAGCACGCATTGTATTATGGGATGGCTAATTAACTAATAATTTCCCCCCACTCCCAAAACAAAGTGCTCTGCAAATGCCTCCCTGTAAGAAATCTCAAGCTAATTTTCAGCAATTTAATCTTTTTTGTTGCTTTGTATCTGGGAAAACGAACTTGAAGAAGTAGCCTATATGAAGATGGCATTTAACCTTTCCTTTCCAGACAACCACTGCCACCTCAGAAACACATCCTGAGCTTAATCCCTCCGGTCACCTTTTCAGCTGCATTTAACCCCTTCATATGACTTTTCCTTCTCTGTGCAAAAACCTTAGTTTTTTTTCTTGGGTTCAATGACCCCACATTTTTTTTTTCCTTGTCATTCTACCAGCGACACCTCTGCAGCCTTCTTTCCTGGTTCCTCCCCTTCTGACTGACCACAGGTTGGAAGCTCTTCCTCTTCCATCCTTTGGTGCCTGAGTTCCACCCAACAGCTTTAAGTACCCTTTCTGTGCAGGAGATTTCCAAATCTAAATCTTTTGCCCTGACTTTATTTTCTGATCTTAAGAAAACTAAATGGTTTTTATTGTAGCTTTTTAGCTAAGTTTCTATGCCACATTATTTAAGTTAAATAACTTTCCTTAACTTCTACTTTCTTTTCAGTAAAATAAGTTGTGAAACTATTGGATCTCTAAGGTTTCTTCAAGCTCTAAAATTCTAGGTCTAGGAGTCTAATCTTTGCATAAAGCAGGACAATCAGATCTAAGTGTATGAACTGTATTCCCAGTCCTCCTATTAAAAAATTGTTATCTTCCTGTGCAACTGAGAATTGAAATATATTGTATCGTACAAATTTCTAATGCAAGTACTTTGTGAAAATTACTAATTTGATACCATAATTATGCTTGTAATGTACAATTATTAAGTACAACCATATTGCTTGTAACTATACATGGAACTTATATTGTTGCAATAAAGTGTGTTTAAATTCCATTACATAACTTTATTGTATTTTTAAATAGCATTCACAATTTAAATAGAAAAAAAAAGAGAGGAAGTAGTCGAAAGAAACTGATTGTGGGTATTGTAAGTTCTATTTTGATGCTTAAAAGTGATAACTAGTGAATTTCCTATAAGCACCTTTAAATTATTTTATGGTCCACATTACAAAAAATTTTTTATGGGAGGCATGGCAACTAGCAAAAACAGGATTAAGGTTGAGTCATTTTAGAAAACATTAAATAAGAATGCCTATAAAAACATTCTATGAGATATGGTTTCTGCTTCATTAATGGGACTTTACTATTTTTGTTTATTTGCTTAGTATTTTTAGACACTTTAAATTTCTGTTTTCTAGAACCAGCTCTTTAGATTTAGAAATAAATATAAAAATTGTGCTTATATTAATGTGATGGAGTTAAATGTGAGGAAGGTAAAGACTTTTTAAAAATTACATAAATAGGTAATCCAGGGCAAATGTTTTTATTTCCTATGGAAAACTGTAATGATAGGTGAGATACGGATGTAGATAGTGCTCATTTAATACCAGGAAAATATGTATAAATTATTGGTCAATGGCCAAAGCTTTATTTAAACACATAGGTCTAGGGCACTTTTGTTTATTTGAATATAACAAAAAAATAAGACAGTTTTAGAAGATGGGTTGAGTAAAGAGCAAAAAGCTTTGTTAAAATATAATAATTTTCTTCTTTGTAGATGACAATCTGAATTCACTTTGATTTTCTCTTCATTTAAAAGATTTAATTTCTTTAAAATAATAGAATTCCCAAGTATTCTAAAATACAAATGTGACACAATTAAAGAATAGAAATATTTGAATTTTACTTAAATTTTATATTTTATATGGAAAAAAAACATGAAGGTTTTCATTCTAGTTGAGAAGTGTGACTTTATAATGTTCTGCAGGAAGCAACTGGTCTCCATTTTTCTCAGTCTACATTTTCAGATGAATATCATCAGTTCCCTGTCATTTATGGTATGATTCAGCCACATTGAATTACTAGCCATGTCTAGAATTTGAATATTCTGTACCCATGCCCAGTTATGGAGTTGCAGTTAACTCTGCAACTCTGTTTGAAATACTCGTGTCAGTTTGACAAGCTGTTACTCATACTTTAAGCCAAGATGTTGGTTTTCCCTACCAGCCACTTTCTCCTCAGTGATCAAAAGCATTGGGTATACCCTCTCTTTAAGTTTTAAGTTCTTTAAAACATTGCATTAGGATCATTATTTGCATATGCCCTTCACCAACTAAACTAAAGGCACAATTTAAGAAGAAGGGCTTTTTCTTTTCTCCTTTGTCTGTCCAATGACCAAAATATTGCCTAATAAGTAATAGAAGTTGGAGATATATCAGTTTTTATGAAATTTTGTTTATTTTTTATTAAACTGGGCATTTGATAAATGTTAGTGCTATGGACTGCATTGCCTCCACCAAAACTCATGTTGATGCCCTACCCGCAAGGTGATGGTATTTGGAAATGGGGCCCTTGGGAGGTAATTAAGTTAGATGAGATCATGAGAATGGAGGCCCAGCGCAAGTAGCTCGCTTCTGCTTGCCTCAGCTGGCCGCCCCACCCATTGCCATTCCTTGCTTGCGCCCTGCCCTCTGTAGCTCATAACTCTCTGCCAAGAGTAGTTTAAGCCCTGCCCAGCCTGCCCACAGCGAGAGCCGCTGATCATGAGCTGGCGGGAGGGACCAAGAGGTGTTCAATGTACCTCCTGGTGTGGTTACGGTGTTACAGCCATGGGCCTTTTATAATATAGATGGGATGATTGCCCTTATAAGAAAGAAATCAGACAGCTTGCTCTTCTCTCAATCTTTCTCCATTATAAGAGGACACAGTGAGACAGTCGCTGTCTGTCAACCATCAAGAGAGTCCTCATCAGAGCTCAAGCATTCTGGCACCTGTTTCAAACTTCCAGGCATCAGAACTGTGAAAATAAAATGAATTTCTGTCATCCAGTCTATGGTACTTCATATGGCAGCCCAATCATACTAATACGTTTAGTATCCCCACATTTTTCTCTAAAGAAAGCATTCTCTTTGTATTTCAATAACCAAAGTTACTTATCAGGAAATATGACCAATTCTGAGTGGCAGTAAATTATTAAACTATTTTTTATTGTATAATTGAAATTGTTCACATCTACCTTTAACTTCTCTAATTTATTTTCCCCACTTTCATAGATTTTCCTGCTATAAAACTTTACTTGGTGTAAAATATAATATAAAAATAGTTATCTCAAAATGTTGCCAATATGGATTTAGCCATTAATGTTTCTGGTATCAATGATATATTTTGTGTGGGTGTCCGTTTTTCAGGAATGAAGGAAAGGTTCCCTCCTGTTACTCATAAGGAAGTCAGTGGGATTTACTGGGTGGTCCAGTGTTATTTGAAATTGGAGACAAAATTTTTCTTATCTGCTATGGACTATGAACTTATACCTGAGGGATGAGGGTTGGTTTACCTTTACCACATTCACTTTTAACACTGAAAATGTTATTAGTGGTCATAAAATTTCCTAATTCTATCTGTGTAGATTATTTAATTAAATGTCCCCCTAGCCAGAAATTCTGCAATTTAACAGTATGCTGTGTAAGAAAATATTTCTTTTTATTTGGTCTATATTTATTGCCCTTTAAATCCAATGAGGGTCCCTGTGCTCTCATATTCCACACTGTGGCGAATAGGAGGGAATGAACAACTGTCATTTGATTCTGAAGGTCTTACTCAGCTCTTCACACACAACTGGTCTCTTTCCAAAATACAGACTTGTTCATTTTGTGTATTAAAATATAGAATCCATTTTCTCTCCTCTCCCAATTATTTTTAATATTTTCTTTACTCTCCTGGTTATTTTTGATATACTCGTCACTCTCCTCTAGAGATATCACAGGTCTAAGTACATATCTTTCCTAAAACATTGGGAAATTATCATCCAGGAGGTTCTAATCCCTAGAGTTGTGAAATACACCCTACACAGGAAGTGGACATGATACCCTGTTAATTACCTCAGCTGTGCCTGGAAGGAGTCAGGGTGAACAGGGGCAGTCAGTCAGGTGTTAGGATTTCCTGTTGGATTCCCACATGGGTGTTTCTCTAGACTCACAGTAGGTCCTATTCTTGCCTAGTATATGATAGGATACTTGCTTAAGTTTTGCTCACAAAAACGATTAAACAAAGAACAAAAGGCAAGAGTAGAGGGGAAGAATATTGATTAGATTAAATAATCTTCCTTCTTACGAATAGTTGAACATTTATATTTTTGACACATTGATAAGTATTCATATTCATAGAATGCTAGGACAATAAAGTAGACTATATTTATTCAATATGCCAGATCATTTTTCAAAATTATATTATTCATTTGTTGGGTTATTTTGGAACCTAGGAAACAATCTATGAGCCTATCTCAATGTCTTATATAAAAATATTAGAAGTAATAGAAAAATGATCACATTATAGAACATTCTAAAATAAGCAAAGTGATAGCCTATGCCCAAAAAAGGCAATGCTTTACCAGAATCATGGGAGTCTTTTTTAATAGAGCTTAGTAGCTAAACTCTCATGCGCTGGTGCCAAACTACCTGGGATGAAAGACAGGCCTTGCTTAATATGTGATATTGAGCAAATCATTTAACCTTTCTGTTTCTCAGTTTTTAAATTTTAAAATGTTGATTTTCGTATTATTCATATTGCAAAATGTGAGACTAAGTCATATGTTAATATTAATAATTTGTTTAAAATATTATCTGGCACAGGCTAAAACTGAGTCTTCAATAAAGTAGCAAAGTTGTTGCTTTTAAAGACTCAGAGTATAAATCTTTGAAATACTGTATATTAGCTATCGTTGCTTAACAAACAACTTTAGTAGCTTAATACAACAATCATTTTTTGTTTCTTATATATCTGTAGGTAGGCTAGGAATTCTGCTCATCTCCGCTGGTATTTCCTGGGCTCTGCTGAGTTCCATTATGCATCTGTCGTCAGCCATTTAGTAGTCTAGGGACCTCCTGATCAAGGAGGTTGTTGGCATAGATAACTGAACCCTGCCCCACCTGGTCTCTCATCCTCCACATCACTTGATGTGGCAGGCTTCCAAGAGAGTAAGCAGAAATGTGCAAGCAGATTTTTAGGCCTTTGCGTATTTGTTTTTTAAGATTTTTAAATTGATTTTGAGAGAGAGAGAGAGAGAGAGAGAGAGAGAGAGAGAGAGAGAGAGAGAAACATCCATGGCTACCTCCTGTGCCCCTACAGGGGATTGAGCCCACCACTCGGGCATGTGCCCTGACCAGGAATGGAACCAGCAACCTTACAGTGCATGGGAAGATGCTCAACCAACTAAGCCACACCGGCCAGGGGCAGGCCTTGCTTTTATGAAACCATTTAACATCCTTTTAGCTGAAGCAAGTCACATGTCTACTCCCAGATTTAAGAAATAGGAATGTAGACCCCCAATTCTTTTCAGAAGAATTGCAAAGTGTGTAGATATAAGTATGAGTAAAGAGTTTAGGCCATCGACACTATCAATCTACCACAGCTATATACTTAATACCTAGGGTGATGTTAAGTAGTACAATTCATTGCCATGATTCAATACAGTGTTTCAGTATCTCCCAGGCTTAATTGTACTTCCTAGTTATGAACATTCATTTTTGACTCTCTTAGGTTTGGAACTTTGAGGAACAAGGGAAAAAGTAGAAAACAAGGGAAACATGTATGTGGGATTGGTAAGAGTTGTAAAACAAAGCAGTGTTTTTCTTTTGTTCAGAAGTAAAAGGATGGAATTACCTAGGAGAAAACAATTCCTCTCATATCACTTTTACACACCACAATAATAATACGTATACCAGAAGCACTAAACCTAATAAAAAACATAACAGTCACTTAATCATTTACCAAGCCTGTCTCTTTGGATTATCCCATCTCATTAAAATTTTCAATATTGCTTTTAATAGTACCTTTGTGATTTATAAGTCTGACTTCTTGTGTCTCAGCTGGTCCGAGGGCCATAATACTGTATTTGGTTTACCAATTACACTAACTGGATAAATGGAAGCATAGATGGATGGTTTTGTGGGATTCTGGAATTGCTATTTAAGTCACTTATATCTGGGTTTAGTCCGCTGTAATATTTCTGTTTTAAAATTCCAGAAGGCTGTGGTTTGTTAGATATTATTAGAATGCCTTAACATTTAGTTTCAATCTTTTTCCAGATTCTTTACTCACAATTTCTTGCTTTATTTTACTTTTATTTGCATTTTTTTTTATTGATTTAGAGAGAGGAAGGGAGAAAGAGCAAGAAACATTGATATGAGAAACATCAATGGGTCGCTTCCTGCATCACCCTGACTGGGGATAAAATCCACAACCTGACTAGGAATTGAATCCCCAACCTTTTGGTGTGCTATGGGATGATACTACAACCAACTGAGCCACCTGGCCAAGGGCTATTTTTTATTTTTTGAATGTATTTTTAATTGAATTTATTGGGAGAACATTGGTTAATACAATTATGTAGGTTTCAGGTATACATGTCTACAAGAAATCATCTGTATATTGTATTGTGTGTTTACCACCCCAATTTGGGTCTCCTTCCATCACCCTTTATCCCCCGTTTACTCTCTTCTACCTCCCCCACCCTCCCCTTCTCTCATGGTCTGTGTCCATGAGTCTTTGTTGTTGTTTTTTCTTTGCATAATCCCTTCACCCTTCTCACCAAGCCCCCAGCACCTCCCCCCTGACACCTGCCAGTCTGTTCTCTGTATCCACGAGTCTGTCTCCACTTTGTTAATTTATTTTGTTCATTGGATTGCACATATAAGTAAAATCATACGGTGATTTTCTTCTCTGAATGGCTGTGTGTTTTTTTTAACATTTTATATCCCTTCAGTTATTCTGATTCCATTCTCTAATTATACCTTTCCCAATTGTGCTCAAACTTACATTGCCCAATCTCTTCTCTGTGGAGTGTGTCAGCCATTCCCATATTGACTGTGAAGCATCACCTACTTGCACAAAACCTAGGGGTAGTTCCGCAGATTCCCTTTGAGCGGTACCTATAAACATATTGAGCAGGGCCATTTAGCAGCAGGTTTCAGCCTTTAACTCTCTCATTCAGAAGCAATAACAACACATTTGGAAGATAAGTAGTTTAATTTCCAAAGACTTGCATGATTCCCAGTCTTCTTGGTTTAGGATTTGCCAAAACCCTACTTGCAACTTTGAATGTAACTTTCAGTAAAACTGTTCTGTAATAAAAATAAAGAAATATATAAGTGTAGGTACATATATATTTACGTATATGGCTTTAAGACAAGAAAGGCGATGTTAAGATAAAATTGAAGTTTACTAAATTCCTCATTTTGAACAAACTCAAAACTCCTCAGTTGAAATTACAAGAATGTTTGTTACCAAGTGTCAGGAAAAAACCAAGCTGGAAAAAGTCAGGGTTCAGTGACTAAATTGGATTTTTTTTGCCCCCGTGGCTTCTCAGTATTTAAACGTAGGAAAACGGAGTCTAGTTTCAAAACTAATGTTCCAAATGAAATCACTTCTGTCCTCCTAAGTGTGTATTTTTACTCTGCCACTATTTTTATTGTAATGTGCTCAAGTTTTGTACTCTATAACACAGTATTTTGCCCACTGAAAAGAAAGAGAAAACATTCTCATTCTAGGCTCAGCTAGAATGTGTTTAGAGAGTATATTCAAACCTGGCACACACTTAGCACTAACAGTTTCCTTTTCTCATGTGAATCCTCTGGGAGAAATGTAAATGGCAATGGCTACAGCAGCAGTTGGAGCTAATGTACTGATGGCTGCGGGAACCATTACAACAGCAAGCCCCTCAGCTAGAACATTCCATTCAAAGACCATTTCTGGAGAAAAATGGGCATTTCAGGGAAGACAATTATTAGACAGGAACTGGATTATATCCATTGTAAAACAAAGAAGAAAATATGCTATTTAAATAGCAGTATATCTTTCCTTCGGGAAACAACACAATTATATTAACATGTGTTTTTATATGTATAAAAGCATATATGTACATATTTCAAGAATACATATGTATATTCTCAGTGACTCTCTTTCCTTATCTAAAAATGGTAATTTAATTATGATTATCCTACAGAGTTAGTGTGTAGATTAAATGAGTTAATACTTCAATTTGAGAGACAAATTCTGAAATTTAACAATGCCCACCAGTGTCTGGCATAGAATAAGTGCTGAGTAAATATTTACTGTTATATAAATATTTATTGTTAACATCTTCATTATTTACCTATATTGAAATTATAAAATAAAATTAAAATTTGATGATAATTTTATATATAATTCAATCTAGCAATCCATTAAGTAGTAATTTCACTTAAAATTTTAAAACTGAATTTGTAAAGCAAACATACCAGAAAATACACATTCAGAAAAACATGTAAACAAAAATATCGCCCTCATGTAGCCATAATAATAATAGCTAGTTCATTGTATTATGAGTACTTGTTTTTTTACATCAATCATTATATTTTAGAGATACAGAAAAAATATTTTAATTGATTTCAATTATGTTTTCAAAGTTGATTCTGTGGCACCATCATTTTCATAAATCCTTGAAAATTTATTATGAAATTAGCTGTTTTATAATCATTGCGGTTACCCCATTTTAAAAGTAGTGTTTTAATTATTATTCAATAAAGGATTCCAAAAGTTTTGCCAACAGTAAAGAAGAGAAATCAGTTATTTTTGGAAATGATGCGAGGAAAGCTAATAGTGATGCCCTTGCAATAACCTGGTTAACCTGGGTATTATTTAACAAAGAAGGAGGAAAGGATAGACCAGATTGCCGCATGCCAGTAAGGTCTGAGTGACCGGGAAGTTGCCTATCTGCTTGCCTATCAATCACACCTGAAAGCTAGTTAGTGGCCAAGATGGGTGTGGTCACTGCAAGCAAGCAAAATCTGAATGTTTAAACTTCCAAACAAGGAAAACAATTGCCTCTCTCTCTCTCTCTCTCTCTCTCTCTCTCTCTCACACACACACACACACACACACACACACACACACACACAGGCACAGGGCCCTCTTGGGACTCCTGTTGCAGGGGCAAACTCCCCTGGGCCCACATGGCGCTTGGCCATGTTGGACTCCAAACATGGACTAATGAGCTTTAATTGGCTTGGATGCCGAACCACGCCCAGCTGCAATGTGGAATGGACACTCTGGACTCTGGCCTTATTTCTGGTTCTGCTGAACTCCCAGCTGCACCTTTTCCAGGACTGGCCTCTTCCTATGTGGGGTAATTGGCTACGTGGTAGGACATGAGAACTCCCTGTATAGGCCCTCCCAACTTTAATCTAAATGAGGTTTCTCTCCATTAACCTTCACCTAGGAAATGACAGGGAAACAACTGGTAAGATATTGGCAAGCAGCAATAGGAGCCTGGATTAAGTCCAGCTGGTGTGGTTCAGTGGTTGAGTGTCCACCTAGGAACAAGAGGTCATGGTTTATTCCTGGTCAGGGCACGGATTGGGGTCTTGGTCCCCAGTGTGGGGAATGCAAGAAGCAACGAATCTATGATGTTTCTCTCTCATCAATGTTTCTATCTCCCTAAACCTCCCCCTTCCTCTCTCTCTAAGAATCTATAAAAACACACACATGTATAAAAGCCTGGATTAGAATAAATGCAGAGGTCACTTTAAGAGGGTATAGTTATAAGAGGCTTTTCTAAGGTAGAAATAACTGGACAGGAAACGTAACTGAATTTATGGGCAAATGATTGTATATTGATTATAATAAAGAGATAATTTTTTATTTTAAACCAAGGATAACTAGAAGCTGGTAAGGACAATAATAGTTAAGAACATAGGAAGTACAAAGCGATTTAGAGAAATCAAGTCATTTTTAGGTAAATGGGTTTTACAGTACATTTTGTGTATCTATTAAGTTATAATTTCCAGAATATATGTACATATCTGGAGCTTAGAAAAGGCTGAACAAAGAAGAAAATCCGTATTAAGCAAACCACAGTCATGAATGACAAAACCTAGTGAGAGGGAAACAGAGAAAAGCATCTAGACTTGAATCTTACTAGACTCTGTGACGTGAAGAAAGATGAAGAGAAGGCAATAAATAAGGCAGCTGAGATGAGACCCAGAAACCACACAGAAGGTAAGAAAGAGAAATGCTTTTCAAATTTGGGGAGGCTAGATTTTTCTTTACCTAGAGCAGTGGTGCTCAGCCAGAAATAATTCCTCCTGCTCCCAAGGATATTTGGTAATATCTGGACACATTATTTGTCACAATGTGGGGGTACTACCGGCACCTAGAGAGACAGGGCTGCTAAGCACCCACAGAGCACAGGGACATGTGCAGCAAATATGGTCTGGCCCATGATGTTAATAGTGTCAATGTTGAGACATTTTGCTGTGGATCATGTTGAGTACAGTTGATCATAAAAGTGGGATTTTGATCCTGTTTCAAATTCTCCATCACTTTTCAAATTAGGAAGGGACAGGCCTCAGAATGCCAACATTTTTATGGTACCTCGTAATTTTAAAAGTAGGCCCAAGACTCATTTTCTTTTTTTTTTTTTCTTCTAGACCAAGGAGTACAACAGATCCTACATGTTTCCAACACTGAATGTCAGGTCTACTTAAGAATCAGGAATTAGGTTATATTTAGCTTGTGGAATCCAATATGGATTGTTCAATACACAACTAGAAAGCTGGTCTGCTGGAGTCTTGTATATTGCAGGTTAATTTTCATTTAGATGAATTAAGTTACCTAAATTAAATACATCTTAAAATCTACTTGCTAAGTTCAGTGACTAAAATATATAAAACTTAGCAAAACGTAATTTTTTCCCAATTTACTCTCTAAGACAGTTCTATTTGTAGAGTAATAAAAAAAGATGTTTGTGGAGAAAAATCTATCATGAGAGAACCTGACATTCTGATAACGGTGATTCCCCCCCACCTCCCCACCAAATGCATATCTTAAGAGTAATTTCTGACATGTGTGTTTCTTCTCTCAACATTGACCAATTTTTAAAAGGAGTAATATCACTTGTTTCATCTTCACATGAAGCAAACTTCTTAAATTTACTACCTACACAGTCAAATATTTTTCAGAGGATGTTGATTTATTTATGTAAAAAGCAAGATAATACAAAGGGGCACTGGGGAATTATTTCCCTTCTGCCCCGGGCCTTTGAATCATAGGCTACATCATGCTGCTCAGCTGTTGACTCTGGACAGAATCCAGAACAGCACAGTACTGTGGAAGATGCCAGAAAGATACACCACCCTACAGCAAATGAAGTCAAAGTTATCTTCTCTGCAAACTCAAGAGGATAGCAGAGTGATTTGTACTGTAGTTGATATGCAGAACATTCATCTTTAATTTTCAATGTCGGTCAGGGGCACTTTTAGTTCACAAGATAGCACGTTTAGTTCTCCTAGAAAGGGAAAGGAAGAAAGACTCTAAGGGAACACTCATGCCCATCTTCGCTGACTGAATCCTAGCCGCCTAAGCACACAATACTGATTTCTTCAATTAGCATTGCTTAGTCATCCTTGCTGAGAGGGTCAAGGGTCATAGCAAAGGAAAACAAAAACGGATTGCTTCTACCAAGGTACATGGGATGCCTGTAATAAACCACTGTTCTGATTGCCCTGTAAGTAGTTCCCTGCTAGTTAAACTGCACTGGTAATAAACTCGGCGTGCTCTTCGTTTTCCGTGGTGAGAGCAGCAGTGCACTGCCATTTCCAGAACTTGTTCACGGTTCCGACAGCCAGTGTAGCTGTTGTTTGCTTTATTAGCTTCCCAGGACTAGGGACGTTGCCAGGTATTGCAGCTGTGCCGAAGTATGGAGTCTCATTTTACAGGAGAGACTTTCCATGGAATTTCGTGGAAATTTCTTAATGGAGAAATATTTGGCACTTTGGGAAGAAAGAATTTGTTTTTAATTTTCTTGGCAGAGCTCCCCTCACCCTGACAATAAATTGCCCATGATACTGCCAATGAGGCTCAAGTCATTCTAAGTCTCAATCTTTTGAAACGCCATCATAGCTTTTTATTAATAGGTGTATTCTTCCCCAGTTTATTGACCTGGCCAGAAATGTGAATAAACTGTTGAGCTTAATCTATGTTCAGTCAAATGAAAAAAATAAAAAACAAATCCAATTACTGAATTACCAAGTAAATCTAAGGACCCTACCACCCATAGTTGGGACATGATTTATTCCTGAAGGATGAATCCTAGCATTTATTTTGGATCTGCAAAATAAATAATTAACATAGAGGAGAAAAAGAGAGAGAGAGAGAGAGAGAGAGAGAGAGAGAGAGAGAGAGAGAGAGTGATTTTAGGTATTTTTCAAGAATTAGATATATAAATACTAAGTTCAGTGTAAAATAATGTTTTGGGAAGCTGCTATCATTGCTAGTGATTATCAAGCCCAAGGAAGAGGATGATGATGATGATGATGATGATTAATTCTTTATTGTTGAAAGTATTACATATGTACCCCTTTTACCCCCATTGGCCCCCAATATTATTTTCAAAGACAGTTTTGTGATTTAAGAAAAGTAATAATTTAAAAGACCTCTCTCTGGGATTACTGGAATATGGTTTAGTTCTTGGTACTTACCACCCCTTATGACCTTTATTGACTATGTCATTAGATAAAAAAATATGCTTCTTTACCTGAAACATCTTCATATCTTTGCTAAGATTTCAACCTCAGAGCATACAAGGAAATAAGTTTATATAGGCATTTGGTACATCACATGTGTTCAATAAATGGTAATAATTATTAATTTTTCTTTATAGAATATTGAGAGCAACAACTATAAACAAGCTAGTATTGAATAAAACATTTACTACTCATGATATTTATTAAATCAAATACTACTGTGACTCCTGAACAATACTCCTTCCCATTCTCCATTTCCAAGTAAATACATTGATCTACTTTGGGGGAATAAAATTGGTCACTTATATACTGACACATAAATTCTACATCTATCTAAAAACATCCATAAATGTAATCTTATTTTTATTATCTAAGACATTTGTAAGTTGATGGATACTTGTAATACTGTGATTTATAATAATAAATGTATACATTTGGTCTTCATCTCCATTTCTGTCACAGAGCTCTTAAATCCTTATAATTTTCTAAGAGATAAAGCAGCAGAGATGTCTTTTCTTATGCTAATGAGGTGACTTTTGAACCTAAAAATGGGGTTGGTTGGTTAACAGACACACCAATCATATGATTTCAGAGTTAGAACTTTCAGTCTTCCTGACTTCCTGAAAGGGGAAGGGGGCTAGACATTGAATCATTCTCCGATGAATCAATGGCCAATGACTATATTAATCATGATTATGCAATGAGGCCCCCATAACAAAAAGATGGGGTTCAGGTCACTTCCATGTGCCAGTGTGCTGGGCCCCAAACTCCATGAGGACAGAAGCTTCTGTGTTTGGGACTTCACCTTATGTATGTATCTATTATTTTATATCATTTAAATGTTTTTGGTAATATACTGATATTTTAGTGAGTAAAGAGTTTCTTGAGTTCTGTGAGCTTTTCTAGCATATTATTTGAACCAAAGGAGGAAGTCTTGAGAACCGCTGATGTATAGCCAGTGGGTTAAAAGCACAGGTAACAACCAGGTCTACCACTTAGCATCTGAAGTAGAGGGTGGCCTTGAGGACTGAGCCCTTAACCTATGGGATATGATGCTATGTCCTGGTAGACAGTGTCAGAATTGAATTGAATTGAATTGTAGGACACCAGCTGGAGTCAGAGAATTGATTAGTGGTGGAGGGAAACCACACACACACACACACACACACACACACACACACACACACACACACACATTGGAAACTGGTACCAGAATATCATACTTGCAATACTTGCTATTACTATTTAAGGCAAGTTCAGAAGATAATTTGCAATATATAATTTTATCAGAATTCTTGAAATTGGAATCTAAAAAACCCAAGAGTACCAAAAATGGTCATTTCTGGAGACATTATTGGATGTCACAACTTGGGGGTGCTACTGGCACCTAGTGGGTAGAATGAAAATATGGAGAAATGGAAATGCTACAGAAAGAAAAAGGGCAGATATTTTAAGCAAACAAATGATAATAAACATAGACAATCTTTACCTCTTTTATATCCCCTTAATCAAAAATCCTGTTAACAGCAACTAATTTCCAAATTCTTATTAAAGAGTTCTCTAGTTGGGAAAGATGCAGTTGTGGCTTGGTAGGTTCCTAAAGACCACATTAAAGTCAGCAATTTTCTTCTGTGCTATTAAGAAACACAGCATTTCCTAATGGCCAAAGAGGCCATTGTAAAATTGTTGTTTAACATTTAAAAGTAATTTCCTCCTTTAATAATATTATTATTCATTATTGTGATCCACTATTTCCCATGTACTATACTTGACATTGGAGAAACAAAGATACATTAGATCAAATTATTGCTCTCAAGGTTTTCATGCTCTTCTAAGTCTGATAAATACCTCAAAAGAGGGAGAAAATTAAATTTACCAGGATCCGTGTGGTGATGGGTAAGGCCTGCCAGCCTCATGGTGCTGTTCCTACAAGAGAGGTCATAGTGGTGGAATAAACCACCCTTTTCATTCTGTTATCCATCTGTTCACAACTGGACAGGGCACTTAGTAGGAAGGTGGACTGTAGAAGGAGCTGAGGCAGAGTACCTCAATATGATATTGAATGTGAGAAAGGACTCATACAATGCATTCCTTTTTGGAGCCTTTACACCCTCAGAAAATTTAAAAAAAAAACAAACTTTTTTTTTGAAAAGCCAAATATAGTTCTCTACTGGAAGATAAGGATTCATGGGCTAAACTTTTCACCTAAGAGAGACACAGAACAGAAGGATGGAAGCCTCTGATAGATAGGGTAGCATGACTATTGGTATGCAATTTGTTCAGGGCACTGATAGAAGAAATTTCAAAATGTTGCTGGAGCTTAATCGAGAACCATTACATAGGAAGGGGTAGGATGTCAGAGAAGGGTTTAGAAAAGAGATGATGCCTGAGATGAGTCTTAAAGAGAAGCAGGAATTTTTAAGGGTAGACTAGGCATTCTAAACAGAAAAGTAGGAAGGGGGAAAGAAATAGCCTATAAAGACTGGGTAGGTACAATTTCTTTCTCATAA
This sequence comes from Myotis daubentonii, assembly GCF_963259705.1. Taxonomy (NCBI): domain Eukaryota; kingdom Metazoa; phylum Chordata; class Mammalia; order Chiroptera; family Vespertilionidae; genus Myotis; species Myotis daubentonii. Next base: position 67,750,120 of record NC_081846.1, on the reverse strand, counting down.
GGTCAGTCCTGGAGATAGGAGCCAGACCAAAAGAGTCCATATGTATATTGGTAGGGAGCTTGAATTTTATCTTGCAGGCTGTAGGAGACACTGAAAGTTTTTAAACAAGAAATTGATTTGTTTTCATAGTAGGGATAGGCTCACAGTTCAGCCCACAAAACTTGTGTAAGCCTAGGTGATGGAGAATCAATCAAGGGCAGCAAACAGACATCTTGATTTTAACAAATCTCATCATCCCTCAAAGGCCTTAGTAAGTGCCTGTCATGGAAGCCGTTTCAACAGCTGTGTTGTGTAAACAATCTGTTTATGGAAAATGTTTTGAAGTTCAATACCAGTCCTCCTAACTCTGTAGTAGATGGGGGTGTTTAAATGTACCCTTCTCCTCTCCCCTACCACACCTTGGTAGTAGGAATGGGATTAGTTCCAGCAGATTAAGACAAGGCTATAGTCCATCAAGGGCTGGTAGAGGTGCATGCTTCCAAATAAGGGTTCTGGAAGTGAGTTTGAGATGCACACTTTTCTGCCACTGGCTCCCCTGTGTATCCCAAAGGTGTTCTGTGTGATAACCAACAGAATTGGACTGTTCTCCCCTATCTACTCATACTGCCTGAAGAACCCTCATTAGTTATTTTCTAGGATTATATATGTACCTGTGTGTGTACATGTGTACTTACATTTTTTCCTAATAATATTGGGGAAACTGACAAGAAGTAAAAGGTGCATTATTTCTTCTATGTCTATTTTCACTTTTTTTACTTATAACTGTTTTCCTTAGCATTTTCCAAGAGCTAACGAAAGAGAGAGAGAGAAAGAGAGAGAGAGAGAGAGAGAGAGGGAGAGAGAGAGAGAGAGGAGTTTAGTTTTCTGCTGGACAGCAGGGCAAGGCCTATGAAAAGAAATGGGGCTTGAGTGGAAAGAGTTGCTGGCAAAGATGACGGGTTGCAAACTGAGTGATGTGGAGGTATCTGAATGAGGGGGGGTGATAGATGTATTGATCTTCCTCCCATTCAAACTACATTTTTGAGCCCCTTATCTGCATGCTTTATTCTAACATTCAATGATTTTATGTTTTGTTTTGAATTCCCAGTTCTAGTGTAGAGCTTATTGTGTAGTGCATTCAATAATAATAATAAAAAAGAATAGTTTTACTTTGTGGTCTGGATGTTTGTGCTCCCCCCCATGCAAATTCATATGTTGAAATCTTAACCCCAAAAGATGATGCTGTTAGGGGGATGGGTCTTTGGGATGTACTGAGATTACTAAGGTGGAGCTCACACAATGGGATTAGTGTTCTTTTAAAAGAGACTCCAGAGATCCCTCACCCCTTTCCACATGTGAGAGCACAGAGAGATGGCCCCAGCTATGAACCAAGAAGAGGTCTCTCAGCAGAAAACAATCATGCTGGCACCTTGACCTTGGACTTTCCAGCCTTTAGAAGTGTGAGAAATAAATTCAGTTATTTATAAGCCACCCAGCTTCTATGGACTGCATTGCCATGTTTATTGTTTTGTTGTTCTGTGCTGCCAGCTGGGTTTAGCCAATTGGAGATGAATGGGAAAGCTATAGGTAGGAAGTAAGGGATTGGAAGAGGAATGCTGGTTATTTTCTCAGTATTCTTGGGGTGGATGGTCTCCCATGGTTCCATCTTTCACTGGACTCTAGTAACACTGTCCACTCATTTTTCCTTCAGGCTTCCCCCTGTTCAAATTATTGAGGCTGTCACTGTGCCTCAAATATTTCTAACTGATTTCCCTCATCCTGGTCTTTCTAATAAACTATTCAGTTAAACCATTTCAAGTGTACCATGTTTCTTACCAAGATCCCAATTGATAGAGCAAGGAATTCCAACCCATGAGGAAATAGAGAAGGGACATGTGACAATGCTTCAGAAAGGGACTTCAAGCTCATGTAGAAAACACTAATATGCATACAATGAAAAATCAGCATATATGACAAACTACTCTCCTAACTGATACAGCCAGAATGTATCCCCAAGTCTGTCCATTTATATAAAATGAATAGGAATATTTTCCTAACTATCTGGCATTATCCCTCTTTTCCCCTCTTTTTAATTCTATGAACCCAAGGAAGAGGAATGGAAACACCCTGGGATGGGGGGTGGGGTAGGATGGAGTCCATGCTTTCTAACAGCTCTGCTCTGCAGCCACTCAACCCTAATTCTGAAAGCTTGGTCTGAAGGACAGGACCTAAGGAAACACAATCAGTGCCAACAAATCCCAGATGAAAGTGAGTGCTTCCTGATGATTAGCAAACTTAAAAAGAAAAAAAAAGAAAACCTTTAATAGCTCAAAATTGGCTGAATGTAAAATATTAACGGACCACAAAATGCATACTCTGATAGAATTAAGGCACTCATTTTAGCTTTCTGTACTTGGCTGCCAGAACCAGTGCCCAGTTCCCAAAGAGATATGAAATCATTAACATTGGAAATAAATTCAAGAATTGAGGTTTTCTTACCATTAAGGCACAGGTCCTAAGCTCAAAACTTAGAAATCAGGAAGATTTTCCACTCACTATGGATATAAAAAATGCAGATGGATTTGGCAAACGATGTATATCCCTAATTCCATATTCATTTCTCACATACTTAGACTCTAGAAAACACTGTTGTTTATATTTAGAATTAGTCCTATAAAGATTATTATTAATAACAATGATAACTATTTGGAGGACTAACATGTTACCTTTTGTTAAGAAGGGCGATAGGCAAGTTGTGTAAAATCAAAAGTATTTATCAACAGAGTTCAAAATACAAGACACCACAAGGAATGAAGAAGCTGCCCACACTCAAAGTCACAGATCATCGGGTGTCAAATTCACTTTGTAAGTTTACCTAAGCCATGTTGAGGTCTGGAATAAATTAGATTGATAATATTAAGTAAATATCATCAAAAACTAAAGATTTTATTCTGGTTGAATAGTATGTACCTGCTCAATTGTTAGGAGGGTAGGGTAACAGCAATAACAAAGCTAAACCGGTTCTCAGTTGGGTGGTGCTGTCAGCTTTCAGAGGGCCAATGGTTTGTCTTCACAGTACAAACTGCAGTGTGACTCCGGCCTAAACTCATGCCTGGGTGAGGGTTTGGGTAGCAAGTCAATCACCAATTTGAGGAAGTCCTTAACTAACCAATCATTTTATTCCAAAATAGTATTTATCAATTCTTATCTCAAGAAATAATTCTCATTTTCCCAAAGAAATAGTGCTACATATTTTGAGAAACCCTCATGGTGGTCTAGAGAGACCCAATATTAATTGCACTGTAACTCACACTCTTAAGGGTTCTCCCTGGCACAAGGTGAATGCTAATGAAGTTCCATTGAGGAAAGTACCTTAAGCTCCAGTTTGCATCCCCGTCTAGGGAGTACATGTAACAGGATGTTAAATTGTGAGTTTCTGCTGCGGCACCAGGACCCCATAAGATGCTGTATTACAAAGAAAATGTTAGACAGTAGGCAGAATTTTTACATAGGGAAGCCTCAGCTGCCTCTTCCAGAAGTCCCTCATATTAACGGAGGGATGGAAAGGGTCCATTCTCACCACTTATTAGACAGAGTCCTGGAAGTCCTAGCCAGAACAGCCAGGCAAAGGAAAGAAATAAAAAAGCATCCAAATTGGGAATGAAGAAGCAAAATGACATGATTTTTATATAGAAAACCCCAAAGATTCCATCAAAAACTATTAGAAACAATTAACAAACACAGTAGAGTTGCAGGATGCAAAATCAATGTCCAAAAATCCACTGCATTCCTATAGAGTCCAGTGGTCGGCAAACTGCGGCTCGCGAGCCACATGCGGCTCTTTGGCCCCTTGAGTGTGGCTCTTCCTAAGCCTTAGGAGTACCCTAATTAAGGTAATAACAATGTACCTACCTATATAGTTTAAGTTTAAAAAATCTGGCTCTCAAAAGAAATGTCAATCGTTGTACTGTTGATATTTGGCTCTGTTGACTAATGAGTTTGCCGACCACTGCTGGACTAACAATGTAATTTTAGAAAAAGAAATGAAGGAAACAATTCATTTTGCAATTGCAACAGAAAGACTAAAATAACTAGGAATAAGGTGAACAGAGGATGTGAAGGACCTATATATACGGAAAACTACAAGGTATTATTAAAGCTGTTGAGCCCTCACTTTCTTTCTTTCTTTTTTATTAGTTAAGGTATTACAAATGTGTCCTCATCCCCCCCATTAACCCCCAACCTCTGCCCCCCCCCCCCCCCGCCCCGCACACTCATGCTCCCATCCCCCTGTTGTCCATGTCCATTGGTTTGGCTTATATACATGTATACAAGTCCTTCGGTTGATCTCTTCCCCTTACCCCCGCCCTCCCCTACTTTCCTTCTGGGGATTGATAGCCTGATGGCTGTTTCTCAGTCTTTGGGTCTGTCCCTTTTCATCAGTCTATGTTGTTCTCTATAATCCACAAATGAGTGAGATCATGTGGTATTTATCTTTCTCTGACTGGCTTATTTGAACCCTCACTTTCTTACAGTATGTTTCTAGAAACATACTCTGAGATTAAGGTTTATCAGCAGAAATTTTATTGGGGATTCTCTCAGGGATACCTGTAAGAAAGTGAGGCTACCAGTGTTGGGAAAATGGAAAGCTGAACTGTGATAAGTTACACGAGAGGCATTAGCCAATGCCAAAGCCATGAGGAATCCTGGAACTGAAAAGAGGCTTCAAAAATTGTCCTTAATTGAAGCAAAGGGGTGGGCTTTTGTAGCATCTAATTTGCTATTTATTCCATGCAAGCTACCCTCATAAAAGAGTAGTCTGCATGGAATAAATATTCCCACGGAAAGATGCAGATATGTACAGTCTAAGTCGCCATTGTCCTTGGAAGCTTGTGGAGTGAGTGCCTGAATTTGAAAGGGGAAATCACTTGCAGCATGAAATTCTGATGGGAAGCCTTATAGATTGGCTATGGTTAGGAAGTTGATTATGACAGATGAACCAGTGGAAACTTTCAATCTCAGGACCAGGAGACAGGCAGTAGGAGGCACCAGGACAATGAAGTAAGGATCTGTGAATAAATGGGTACCCGTGGAAAATGGTACCTCTTTAAAAACAGAAGGTATTCTGACTGGAAGAAGAGAGAACTTTTCAACCATCTGTAGCAAGCCTAGCCTTGAAATTTAAATTTTCAAGTGAAACATACAGCCCCTAATGCCTTTTGAGATCATTGATGGAAACTCCGGGCCCACTTCCACAATTCCATTTCTGTAGAAAGTTTTCATTTCTTATTTCTGATACCTTTGAAAATCAGAAATTCTAGCAAGCATTTATTTTGGACATTTTCTTGGTTTTTCCTTAGAAAGAAAGGAAACCATGGGGAAATGATATAATTTATTTAAAATACTTATGTTTAATTTGCATTTGTATTTAACTTGCATTTGTTTCTCAACCTCAGTACTATTAACATTTTGGGTCAATGATTCTTTATTGTGGGGGGTTTGGACTGTGCATTGTTGTGTGGTTACCAGCATCCTTGGCCTCTACCCACTATGTACCAATGGCTCTCCCTTTCCCCCAAGTTGTGACAACCAATAAAACAGATATTACCAGATGTCCTTGGTTGGGAACCACTGATTTAAAATTATGTTCAAGTGTGGTTTTGGCTTAAAATGCTTGTGCAGAGAAGAAATTATTTCTAAAACAGGCATATCTTGTGTGCATGACATTTAAGAATGTAATTTATTTAATTAAAGTAAATTCTGAAAGAATGAGGAATTAAGAGAGATCACATTAAAATGGTAGAGGCCAGATAATTTTTAATAGGCGATATTAATCACAGTATTTAGTTTATGTTGTTATAGGTAAAAGAACATCATATTTTTTTCTTATTTTCTGTTTTGTCCATGACAAAAAATTGAACATTTTTTTGCTGTTGTTAATTCTCACTTGATGATTTTTTCCCATTGATTCTTAGAGAAGAAGGAAAGGGGAAAGACAGAGAGAGATACATTGATTGGTTAACTCCTGCAAATGCCCTGATGACTGGGAACAGGGATTGAGTCTGCAACTGAGATACCTGCCCTTCACTGGAATTGAACCCAAGGGTCGATGCTCTATCCACTGAGCAAAACGAGTCAGGGCAGATTGAACAATTTTAATCCTAAAAAAGAAGATCAAATTGCTGAGAGGAAAACCTAAATTCTTGAGAATAGAAAAAAAAGGGGGGGCTTTTTGGAAAGACCTTTGTGAGGTTAACTACATGATTTGGGTTTCTATTATTGGATAATATCCAATAACATGTGTTCTGAAATTAAATGCATGTGGCAGGCACTTTGTTAAGCTAATATAAGGATGTATAAACCATAGCTCCTACCCTCAAGAATCTTACAGTTAAGAGCAGTAATTTTCCACTTAGCCATAGATAAGAACCACTGGGAGAGTTTTGCAAATTATGGTGCTCAGACGTGACCCCAGACCAATTAAATCAGAATCTTGTGTTAGACAAAAGTCCAGGCATCAGTATTTTTAAAGCTTCCCAATTGGTTCCAGTTTGCTACAAAGGCTGAAAGACAAGTTTATGAATAAACAAGTAAAATGCAGCATGATAATTATTACATTTTGGAAGTGAATGTCCAATGGCATACTGAGACACAGAGAAATAAACACCTATATGTAAATTTATGTAAGTTTCATGATTTAAATATTATTTCTTTTGCAAAAAAGATAGAAGTTCAAGAATATAATTTATATTAAGGTAAATAGAAAATTGGATGACTAAACTTTAAGACCATGTGAAAGCATAACCTTTGTCAAATGAGGAAAAATAAATAAGTGCAAGAAGTAGTTTTTGATGTCAAGCTGCCTTGAAATCCATAGAGTCCTTTATAGCATACAAGAATTTTATCTTTATATAAAAAATTCCAGATGAGTTGTTAAATAACAAAGGAAAAAAATAAAAAATAAAGTGATGTTTGGTTAAAATTACCATATTCTTCAGGTCATTCAAGTTATTGGTCTGGGAATGTAAATTATTTGAATCTTCAGAAAACCATGCAAATGACAGATATTCCAATGAGTAGTAGTAACTAATTTCCTGGTCAAAGTGGATATTCATATCGGCTTTCAATGTTTCCTGGTCAAATTAATTTGGTCTGTGCTCTATGGTGTGGAATTCTGGCTTGCCGAATGAGAATTTATTCAGATAATTCAGCAGAATTTATTCAGATAATTCAGCAGATATGTTTTTATAATTCAGTACTACCACTTAGGAAATATTTGAGTCAGTTTGAATAGATTTTGAAATTTATTCCTGCACATATGTAAGCATTTTTTTCTCTTTTTTGAATAAACAACAATTTCAGTTCTTGAATTTCTATGATGCACAGCAAACACAGTGTCCATAAAAAGGGAGGCTATTGTTAGTGCACAAGATAACACTTGTCTCCAGACATTGACAGCTCAGTCTTGCACTATTACTGCATGTTCCTGTTGAGAGTGTAGCTGGGAGAATCTATGTTTGAGAAAGGATGGCCGAGACATGTGCTAACTAATCATTTCTCTTTTAATTTCTAAGTTTTATGAAAATCAATTTGGAACCAGAAATCCATATACCTGGACATCATTAGCCTACCTCCCTAGAATAAAACATCAAAATCAAATGGACACACAAAGTGCATTTTTACATCTCCTGCAAAACACTACTGAGGGAAGTTTTCATCATGTTTTTCAATATTATTCACATAAAGATAATAAGTTACTTTCAGAATTCAGTTCTGAGATAAAGTCCCTATTGTCTGGTGTACATTTTAATATCAGGGTCAATACTAGTATTACAATGTCAAAAACTCATCCCCTTTCATTGAAATCCCATTACCAGCTATAACACTCTATGCTTGTGACATTTTCGGCTTCCTTTTTAATTTTTAGATATGTTTTTATTCCCAGAAAGCTTTAGGCTGACTCTATCGTTCAGTTACAGTCACAGCATTAGCCTAAGCTAATTTCTCCAACATCTTGCCATTTTACACTTTATTTTTCTATTTTTACAATAAAAATTTTATGTGTATTTATTTTAAACTAGAAGCCCAGTGAACGGATTTGTGCACTGGTGGGGTCCCTCACCCTGGCCTGCAGGGATTAGGCCAAATCTGGCCCTGTGACATCCCCCCAAGGAGTCCTGGATTGAAAGAGGGCATAGGCCAGGCTGAGGGACTCCACCAGTGCACGATCGGGGCTGGGGAGGGACCACGGGAGGGCTCCAGGGCATGCCTGGCCCTCTCACCATTCCTGATCAGCCAGACGCCAGCAGCAAGCTAACCTACCTGTCAGAGTGTCTGCCCCCTGGTGACCAGTGCATATCATAGCAACTGGTTGAATGGTCTAATGAACTGTCAGGCACTTAGCATATTAGGCTTTTATTATATAGGATTGCATCAAATAATTTCTCAAAGTAGACCAGGGTAGAAATCATGTTAATAAAAAGTATTTCAAACACCTAGGTATTAATGAGAAGTTAAATAACTATATACATTATTTTGATTTGCTCTGGTTCTACTTTGAGGGAGGTAGTAAATGGTAAAGGGGGTCAATTATACGGAGACAGAAAGAAATTTGACTTTGGGTGGATGCAATATACAAATGATGTATTATAGATCTGTACACTTGAAACCTATATAATTTTATTAACTAACTAGGGGCCCGGTGCACGAAATTCGTGCACTGGGTGTGTGTGTGTGTGTGGGGGGAGTGTCCCTCAGCCCAGCCTGCCCCCTCTCACATACTGGGAGCCCTCAGGCGTTGACCCCCATCACCCTCCAATCGCAGGATCAGCCCCTTGCCCAGGCCTGACGCCTCTGGCAGAGGTGTCAGGCTTGGGCAGGGGACCCTCATTTCCTCCCATCACTGGTTCTGCCCCCAGCCCAGGCCTGATGCCTCTGGCCCAGGCATCAGGCCTGGGCAGGGGACCCCCAGACCCCTCCGATTGCTGGCTCTGCCCCTTGCCCAGGCCTGATGCCTCAGCCAGAGGCGTAGACCCCCATCACCCTCTGATCACCTGATCGGCTCCTTGCCCAGGCCTGACGCCTCCGCCAGAGGTGTCAGGCTTGGACAGGGGACCCCCATCTCCCCCCGATCACTGGCTCTGGCCCCAGCCCAGGCCTGAGGCCTCTGGCCCAGGAATCATGCCTGAGCAGGGAACCCCCATCTCCCTCTGATCGCTTGCTCCACCCCCCGCCCAAGCCTGATGCCTCTGACCCAGGCTTCAGGCCTGGGCAAGGGGACCATCATATCCCCCCAATCCCCGGCTCAGCCCTCCGCCCAGGCCTGTTGCCTCGGCCAGAGGAGTTGACCCTCATCACCCTCCGATCACCAATCACCGGATTGGCCCCTTGACCAGGCCTGAGGCCTCCGGCAGAGGTGGCAGGCCTGGGCAGGGGACCCCCAGCTCCCCGCGGTTGCAGGCTCCTCCCCTGCCCAGGCCTAACGCCTCTGGCTGAGGCGTCCGGCCCGGGCAGCGGGGACCCACAGCTGCAGCGGCCCCGCGATTGTGGGCTCCGCTTTAGGCCCAGGCAAGGGACCCCTAGCTCCCAGGACTGCCAGCTTCGACCGTGTCCAGCTCCCATCGCTGGCTCCACCCCTACTTCCTGCTATCACTGGCCAGGGCAGCAAAGGCGCCTGATTCTCCGCCTTTGCCCTGCCCCCCAGCTCTTAGCTCCCCCCTGGGTTTCTGATCACTGTCAGTGGCAGGGGGCTTCTTCCTGCTTTCCCTTTCGCCTCCCTGCATTGTGCCTACATATGCAAATTAACCGCCATCTTGTTGGCAGTTAACTGCCAATCTTAGTTGGCAGTTAACTGCCAATCATAGTTGGCAGTTAATTTGCATATAGCCCTGAATAGCCAATGAAAAGGGTATCGTCGTACGCCAATTACCATTTTTCTCTTTTATTAGTATTGATATCATCTCAAAAATGTAATAATAAAAATAAATTAATAATAAAAAGAAGGTAGACACACACACATATAATTTAATATTTAAAAATAATAACACCTTCATTGAAGAGTGCATTGTTAAGTGGTAAAGTATGCATTGGTTTTATTTAAGTTATGAAGAGTATGTCAATTTGGAACATAAAGTTAAAACTTAGAATCACAGAGCTTGTCAATTCTGTCTAAAGATGAAACACTTAGAAGTCTATTCCCAGACTCCTGGGTGTTAGGTTTACTTATTTGGACATCTCAAATGATGACAGATGTCATACACGCAGAATACAAAGTGATAGTAAAAGAACTGCTATCCTGTTTTGTTGATATTGACATTTTATTGAAACATTTATAAATTAACTTTCCAAATTATATTCACTTAATGACAGCTGCTTTTAGAGGCTAATGAGATAATTTGCATATATTTTCAAAACTTAAATATTAGCTATTTTAATAATAATAATATGTTATAAACTATCTAGTAAACATTTTTTCCACCTGTGAAAACAAATGTTTTAGCAATACCAGGGTTGTAGCTTATGCTTTTTAAAACATCAATTTTATGTCATATTCTTCCTTCCTGACACATTTTTGTTTTCCTAATTTGTGTATCTTATGAAATTATAGAAAGTGGCACCTGTTCAATAATAGAATAAATGCCAAGAGAGTATTTTAGTCATTATTTTACCTGCATTTTTAAAATAGCTATTTCTCTTAGATAAACAATTTAAACTGATGAAATAATATAAATATATGAACACATGTAATGATGTAGGTTTACATCATGTCACACATTGCATGCCAAAACAGTATAGAGTTATAAAGCAGCCTAATTTTCATGGATCTAGAATAAATTCCATCACTGGTTCTTTCCAAAGAAATTTAAATTTAGAAAAATGGAATCTTGAAAAGAGTTTTATTCTTCCACTATGGCCAATATGTGAGAAAAACCTACTAATTTAATATATTTTCAGTTGTAATATAGAGATAGATTAGAAATGTCGATTTGTGTCCCAATTCAGAACATAAAGGACATTTCTTTAGAACAGTGCTGTCCAATATGGTAGCCACTAGTACCATAAGGCTATTGAAATTAAATTAAAATTAAATAAAATTGTGACTCAGGTCTTCAGCTGCATAGCCACACTTCAAGTATTAAATAGCCTCTTATGGCTAGTGGCTACCATATTGAACCATAAGAACATTTCCATTATTCCATAAATTTTTACATTGTCATGGATAATCTAGAACCTCATTTCAGTAACTGCATTCTAATCAAACTAGAGGCCCGATTCACAAAGATTCGTGCAATAATAGGCCTCCCTCCCCCCGGCTGCTGACACTGGCTTCCCTTTGGCACCCAGGACCCGGGCTGCTTCACTCCTGCCACTGACAGGCACCCGGGACCCGGGCTGCTTCACTCCTGCCACTGACAGGCACCCGGGACCAGGGCTGCTTCGCCCCGGCCGCCATTGCCACCCACTGGCCCCGGGCTGAGGTGTGAGGTGGTCAATGCCACCTCATGGCGACCAGTCGATTGGCTGTTTTGGCTGTGATGCCTCTTGGACTTTTATTATTATGATAGCACTACTCTACATAATTAATGGAAAAATTGCACAAATAGAAAATATTTTTCCCCATATTGATGTGGATTTGTTTTAATATCACAAAAAGTATTGTCTGATATCATTTAAAGCTTTACCATAGCTGAATTAAAAACAAAACAAAACCAAAAAAAACCCCAAAAAACTGTTTTATACAGTAGAATAAAATGAGAAAATCTCTTGAAAAATACTTTAGGAAATTGGTGAAAAAAAAATTCTATCAAGTTATGATCTTGTTCTTTTTCTTAAAAATTATAATTATTGATAATTATGTGTAACTTTCTGGTTCTACAAAAAGATTTTAATTTGTTTTAACTATTTAAAAAACATTTTTATGTTTTCACACATAAATGTTTCCATAAAATTATACCTCCTAAATTAATCTACAAACCCTGATTTCTCTATATATAAAATGATATTTGATTCACTAAGATAATTGAAAAAATAGTGTGTGTTAAATTAATATTTCAGTAACACAGTGTTAAGCAAAAACATTTATATTTCAACCACCATTGACAGATTTCTTAAAACATATTAACCCATTTATCTTCCTTAATAAGTCTAGTATCCTGAAAATAATACATCATTTTTTATAATTGAGACTCTTATAATGCTTCAGTATCATTACTATGAAACGTATTTTGATATATAGCACTGTTATAGGGGTGGATAGTTATTATTAGTTCTAATTCCCTTCAGAATAACCTCCTGAATCATTATCCATCAAACCTATCAACTTTTCTAGTAATGTAGAACCTTCTAACTAATTTATATGGGTTTCAATCTATTTATTTGCAAATTCTAGGGGAATGAATGTCATCTCATTACATTCCTTGCCTTCAAGAAACTTACAGTTTAGTCCATATGTTTAAGTATAGATTGTTAAGTGAGAAGTAAGGAAAACAATTAGTAATGATTGAGCTTTTGTTGTGTAATAGGCACTTGAATGCTGTTTCACTGCTTTCCTGGAGCTGATGCCACCTGGATGGGGCTGCGAAGCACTCCGAAGTCTCCGGGATATTGAATTGCTAAGGAATTGGGGAGCAGACAAGCTGAAGTTCCCATTTCATGGATCCCTTGTGTGCACCTTCAGACTTTGTGGATGTGGGTGAAGACTTGTGTGAAGATAAATTAAATACTTCTGCTACTGCAGCTGAAACATTTCAGGAAGACACTATTAGAACATTTTTCCCCTTTATAATAAGGATATCAATGGAAAAGTGGTCCTTTGCAAAGGAAAAGTGGCATTACTACGTTGTGCAACCATTGGGAATACCAGCAATGTAACTCTCACATATTAGAATCCAGTGCCAGAAGGTAAGTTCATTTGCAGGGCCTGATAGGTGAAGGAACATTGACAAAATGATTTAATCTAGCTGCATGGTTCATCATTCACACAGTGGTATCTAAATCCAAGAGTATCTTGCAGCAGCTGAGAGTTCCTATACAGCTGCTGTGGAAATGTACTTCAGTTGGCAAAAGAGCCATCAGTGTCTTCTGTTTGAGCCTGTGTCATCAGTTCTGCAAAACGAGATTATCCTTAGAGGATGCCACATATATAGCACTCCCCATTGTAAGGAGATTCCTAGACATTCATGAGGAGACCATTGAAAAATCACTATTTTCTCTCTCTGAACTTGAAGAGGCCACTTGTCAATGCTGCCTCTGTACTTCCAAAGGTCATTAAAGGTAAAGAGATGATCATTGTCACACCCACCTGCAGATATTAGAACTGAAGAAGGGAACCTATGGTGCCTGAGTCACCGAGTAAAATAACTGGAAAACTTGGTGCCCCAGAGAACAGATGATTTGGAGAAGACTTGAAGAAGGTGAGAGTGAGCCATGTTAAAACTGGTAGAACAGCATAACAGGTAGAAGGAACCACAGCACAAAGACCCTAAGGCAGGAGAAATACACCTAGCACATTAGAGTAATACGACGATCAGGGATGTTAGAGTGGCAATAAAACCTCGGTCATTTAGGCCTTATAGACCATTTAAGTACATCAGCTTTACGCTGAGTAAGGGCTTTGAGGGGATGCTATGATTGGACTTCCATGTTTTAATATTTCATACTGATTGGTTCATGAAGACTAACTTGTAGGGGTATAAGAATGAACTGGGAGGTTTTTTTAAGAGACTCTGGAAAGAGACAATTGTGGCTGTGTCTGGGGTTGTAGCAGTGAAGGCCTGAAAAGTGGTTAGAAACAGGATTTATTTTAAATTTCAAGCTAATATGATTTCCTGAGGGAATGAATATTAAGTATGAGGGAAGATACTTTTATGACATGGCAGTAGGGTGAATGGAGTTACAGTGAAGTGAAATAGGAAAAGTGAGCTTAGAGTAGTGTTGGGAGAGATCAGAAGTTTTACTTTTAGACATGTTAAGTTGGGATGTGTACTGAATGTCCAAACAGAGATGGATATATGCATCTGAACTATGGAAAGATACCTTGTCTTGAGACACAATGTGATGGCCATCAGTGTAGAGGTAATATTTAAAGCCATGAGAATGGATGGGATAAAAAGGAAGTGAGAGAGAAGGAGAGGAGAGGAGAGGGAGAGGAGAGGAGAGGAGAGGAGAGGAGAGGAGAGGAGAGGAGAGGAGAGGAGAGGAGAGGAGAGGAGAGGAGAGGAGAAGAGAGGGGAGGAGAGGGGAGGAGAGGGGAGGAGAGGGGAGAGAGGGGATGATTGGGGACTGAGCTGTGAGGAATTCCAACATTAAGAGATTAGGAGAAGAGAGAACTATAAGAGTTTGAGGAGTGACCACTAAGTGAGAGAACAAATAAGATTCTATTGTCCAAAAAAAAAAAAGAAAGAAAGAAAGAAAAGGGTATTGATAAAATTTGTGTGCTCTATTGTGTCAAATGCTGCTGACAGTTGGAGTAAGATAGGAATTGAGAACTTTTATGTATTTGTAGAGAGGATGAGTTATATAAAAGAATAAAAGCAATGTTTGGTTTGGACTGCATGCTTACACAATTGAATGCATGATGAGTCAATTTAATTAAATAAAGAATTTAGAAGAAGACTGTGGGCAAAGATAATGCGTCAAGCAATTATCTTGAACCCTAGGGTGCAGGTGCACACTCTGGGTGGTTCAGGCGCTCCATTGTCACATGGGGGTGGGTAGGTGGGGACCTAGGTCAGGCTTGTCTAAGGCGAGGGCAAGAACTTTAGCAATAGAAGCAGAGGTGGTTGCTGATGCCATGACTCCCTGAGAGAGGAGAACTTCAAATGGGGCAAAGCACAGACTGGGAGCCCTTGCCTGTGGCATCTCTCAGATATCAAAGGTCTAGCCTGAGCACCATTGCAGGCAAAGTCAGTGCTTTGATACTAACCATCGTTTGTGCATTTTTAGCAAATAAAAGCATATACATGGGTATTGCTATAAAGGATATCAGAGAGGCATTAGAATTTTTCAAAGAGTTTTAAATCTCAAGCTTTAAAAACTGCTGCAACATATCAAAGCACATGTCCACAGAATTAACAGTAATTAGATTTAACATGGCTGCATTTGACCAAAAAGAACACTATTCCCATGTGAAACTTTGAATCCATCAATTAGTAATGAAGAGATAATTTTGAAATTATTTCTTTCTTCCTTATTATTCAATCTACAGCTATAAAATATGTAAGCATGTGTTTTGAAATTTTTTAAATATATATACATCATGAAGCCATTTTTGTCTTGTACAATAACCAATAGTTGCAAGGTATGTTGATAGAAACATTAAAATACTCTTGTATACATTTGTATTCAAATTTATATAGTAATTAAAATATATTTATATATTAAAGTTATAATAAACAAGCAGAACTGATTTGCCTGAACAGTTAAATTTCTCTAAAAATGTGGTTACTTGAGAGTTATCAGCTTTAGAAGCAATAAATTTTTATTTCAAAGTAATTTATTAGAAATTTATCCCCCAAAAAGGATGGTGTTCAGAGAGTTTCAGGGTTGGTGAACATAGAGAGTTTCTGGAAGTTTAGCACACTTCTGGAGGCCATAGAAGCTCTGCACTCCTTCCCACATACCTTGGCTTATGCATCTCTTCCATCTACCTGTTTCTCAGTCATATCCTTTTATAGCAAACTAGTATGTAAAGTAAAAAAATGTCATCCTCAATATCATTGATTGAAATTGTGGTAGACAGTTAGACAGGTATGAGCAGATCATGGACGATGGGCCAGGTACAGAAAGTCAACAAGGGGAAAGCCCTAGGTCAGGGGGGGGGGGGGGCAACCCCTGGCACGGGTGCCAAACATGGCACGCCAGTAACTTTTGCTGGCACGCGAAACCTTCTCTTATAATCTTCCATTTACAATTTTTTTCTTAATGTCGACTTTTTTATTTTTCAGATAAATTCAGTGTAGGTGCATCTTAGATAAATAAATAATTTTACATAACAAGTTATCTTAAAGACCATAGACATGGATTGATGTGATAGGGGAAGAGCAATTTCTATGACTCTGCCTTAACTCTCCCTGCCTTCCTAGGTCCGACCAGTGTTTGGGTTTCATCCACATATGCTTGTGAATCTTTGTTCTCAGTGATGAATTTTGTTAAGTCTCGTAATAGGAGTAGCCTGACGGATGAAAGTAGTAGCTCGTGCATATCTTTGAAGGTCAGGAAATATAAACCTGATGTAAAATCTCTGTCATCAGTGATCCAGCAGCAAAAGTCCCACTGATAATATCAAACAGAGTCATAAAGTTTTCTGTCAGACTATCAGTGTACATGTATACATTAAAAAATAAATGTATTTTTCATCATCATATACTGTGTTTTTGTCGCTCGAATGAATTTTATTATTTCTTCAAGATTCTTCACATACATACACCTTAAGAGATATCAAGTAGGCGTAACATGTTCTCAAAAAATTAGGGTTGGCACGTAGAAGAATTTTGAGTCAGAGATTTTGCTGGTTTTGGCACGCACTCGCAGAAAGGTTGCCCACCCCTGCCCTAGGTGTTTAGCAATGGGCAGAACCGGGACAACAAGGACATCGCCCCTAGGGTAGCCTTTCCTCCCCTGGCATGTTGCCAAACATGCAGGTTAGACCCTCTTAGAGGGGAAATAAGGTGGCCAGAGAATAGCCCTTAAGCATAAACCCCCTGAGACAATGAGTTCTGACCCACATTAAGTACAACTAGGCCTCAGTTATGTTTCAGCACCAGGCCCAGAAAAGCAGCAAAAACAAAGCAAGTGATGCCACATTGATATTGGGATCTGCTTTTTTTGACTAAAGACCCCCCTGCCCTGACCAAGCAGTGGAGACCATGACCTTGAAAGGACACATCTGGAAAGCTGATGAATATTCTATTGGGATCCTCCCTTGTGCCCTCCAGATAAATACCCTCCAGCCAGAGGACCCGGTGCTGCTCTCTCTAAGGAACAGCCTGTGTCTTTCCGCACGCCCTTCCCCCCCGGCCAGGTCTCCTTGCCTCTCTCTTTATCCTAAGCTCCAAGTGCCCTTCTTTTGACTTTACAACTTCTTTCCTGAGCCCATTTATTCTACAGCTCACTTCTTCTACTTCTGTAACGTTCTAAATAAGCTTCCTCTTATAGTTTGAGTCTTGGCTCTGAATTCTTTCTTAGCTGGAACTCAAGAACCGAGGTTGCTGAACCGAGGTCTAACACCTGGTACTGTTTTGCTGCCAACAAAATGAGTTGTTAAATGTATAAATTCTGATGGACAAATAAGAATGCATATAGTAAGTAGAAAGAAAACACTCATGAATAAAAAGGGCTGAGTAGGAAAAACAGCAACAGACAAGCTCTAACTGAAGGTAATAGTTGCTACATAAGAAAAGCAATTTCTCTGAAACAATGTTGGCCCTTTTGATTATGTTCAAGAGAAGACAAAAATCTGGATGATTATGGTAGTGTAGTATGTATGTGCTTGAAATAACACACACATATACAAACACACACTTTAGATCAAATAAAAGCTATTGTGGCATGAAATAACCCAGAAGAAATCTAATGTGTAAGCTCTGACATGAAGAGTAAGTGGAGATCTTTGGGCAGATGTGTTGCTGAAAAATGGCAAGAAATTCAGCAATAGCTAATTAAACAGCATTTTCTTTTCATAAACAAGACCAGGATTTAAATTATTTTCAAGTAGAGGCCATGGCAATGCCAATAATTCCTAAGGAAATTTAGAGAACATAGGTTGGAGAAAGAAGAGACATGCTGGAGATCAGGTAAAGCAAATAAAAATTAAAGAAACATTTTGTAGAACTAAAATGGCTATCAAATTTAAATCTACAGTTCCTTCCCCTCTCAGTAAAGATGTCCTTAATATGATAATGGATGTCAGAGGGTGGGGAAAGAGGCAGCAATCATTTCAATATGAGATAAGAGGACTCCATCTTGTCTGAATATGAAGCTTTAGACCTGCATTTTATTTCAAGTTTGGTGAACAGCAATCAGTTCCCATTTGTGATTAGTCTCTGTCTTTTCACTAAAGAGAGGGTTGAGACACAGTTTTAAAGGTTATTCTACACCAGACAAAAGGAGTACATGAAAAATAAAAGGCTTTTCAAATGATCTAAAGTGCACTTGAATCTGCCACTTTGATATCATTAGCAAATTGTGATTGATTAAGTATCACAGTTAAATCTCTTACAAGCTTTTTGGAATAAAAGGGGGTATAGCAAGCGTGGATATTCCCAGTATGTGGCATTATTTTTTAAATGTGCAATGTACTTTTTGAGGTTATGCAATCCTATCTCTTTTTCCTGAAATTATAAAATTAGAATCTTGAGAGTAGCTGTTCCTGAATCAGCGTCCAGGCAGATGATTGTCTTGCCATTTCAGCCTGGGGATTAATAGTAACAATCTTGGGATAATGCTCAGGTTCCACTCCATCGATGATGCAGATGTGAGACAAACATGGTTTGATTCTTTTTATGTTACTCTTTTAGTTAAAAGCCTTCACTCCTAGCAAGGTCGGTCCATCTCAACTAAACAGTTGATTATGTGTGCGCTCATTTTAATAGGCACTGTCAAAGATTTTTATAAAGTGAAAGAACTAACATAGTTAAGGTATAATGTATACAAAGCATACATTATAATTGTCTGGTATAATGTATAAGAATTTCAGTTGCACTACACCTCTTCATCATTTCATATTTTCAAACTGTTTTCATTTTGGTCATTCTGGTAGATATGTAATATATTTCATCTTGGTTTCATTTTTAACTTCCTTGATGAATAATGAAGTTGGGCAACTCTTCATATGCTTATTAACTGTTTGCATGATCTCTTTTATAAAGTAGTATTCAATCTTTGAAAGTTTTTCAAATGGTTATCTGTGTTTATCTTAATTGTAAGATTCTTTTATGTAATCTAGCTAAGAGTCCATTGTGGTATATATGTATTGCAGAGTTCTTCTCCCACTCTGTGATTTGTCTTTTCACTTTCTCAATATTGTTTTATGGTGAACAGAAGTTTTAAAACCTAATACAGTCCAAATTACAAATATTTTCTTTTATGATTAGTCTTTTTTGTTGTTGTTCTGTTTAAAAAATATTTGCCTGCCTTCAGTTTATGAAGGCCTCCTCCTACGTTATCGTTAGTCTATTACCTTACAAATGTACATTATGATCCATCTGGAACTGGGTGTTTACTATGCTGTGAAGTATTGGTCTAAGTTATTTTTTTTTTCTATTTGAATATACAATTGACCCAACACTATTTATTAAAGTTTTTGTCGCTAAATTGCGGTACTACCTTCATCATAAAACAATTAACTATATATATGTCACCCCTCTGTTTTGTTTCATTATTATATTTTCAGACTTATTTGTTGAGATCTTCATATGGCCTTCATATTAATTTTCCACTTTTATTCTTTTAGTCAATGGTGTCTATGCTATTGACATCAGACCGGTTCTTATCTCTCCAAACTCTTATTCCTCATATTCTATTATTTCTGTCATTGCCATTTACCCTGTTGAAGTAATTTTCAATCAACTTTCTGGAAAAAAAGAGTCTTTTAAAGATTAAAATAGACTGTATGGCACTCAATTTAAATAGACTCATCTCTCCCTCCTCCTCTTCCTTAAGTACAACTATAAACCTTTTGAATACAAACCAAAATCTTATATACCTGAAAGGAGTAATAGACAAATTCTCAATTATAGTTGATGACTTAAAAAATCTCAGTATCTGATAAAATTGCTATACAGAAAATCAGCAAAAATGTAGATAATCTGAATAATACAATCAACCAACATGACCTACTAATATCTATCTATTTATCTATCTATCTATCTATCTATCTATCTATCTATCTATCTATCTATCTACTATCTATCAAGTATCTAGATCACTACACCCAGAAACAGTAGAATATACATTTTCTCACAACTGCATGTGAATCTACAATTATCTCAAAAAAAAGCTTAAATAATGTACATTGTACTTCAAACTATTACTTAATACTATCTACTTTTGAACATAATTCAATTTACATGTAAAATATTTTCAAATATACTTTTTAATTGGATTAGGAACAAAAATATTTTCGAATGACTAATGTAAAAATTAAAAACAATAAATACTAACAGTTCTCTTGTTTTTTTCATACAGAATTATTTCTTCTTTCTCTACATAAAGTATATCCATCTCACATTCCAGAAGTAAATATTTAGATTCTTTAGAAAAAGCTGTTACTTGCTGTACTGTAATGTAATTTTAAAATATAATTACTATAAGAAATCTAGTCTTCTTGCTTATTTAATCCCCATAAACAGGATGGCGATATCTTTAACCTATTGAAATGAGAGTAATAATATTAAAGTTGTTTTTTTTAAATATACTTTATTGATTTTTTACAGAGAGGAAGGGAGAGGGACAGAGAGCTAGAAAGAGAGAGAGATGAGAGAGAAACATCGACCAGCTGCCTCCTGCACATCTCCCACTGGGGATGTGCCCGCAACCCAGGTACATGCCCTTGACCGGAATCAAACCTGGGACCCCTCAGTCCGCAGGCCAACGCTCCATCCACTGAGCCAAACCGGTCTTGGCTAAAGTTTTTTTTTTAAACTTAAAGGCACTGATTTGAGATGTCTACTCCATTTCAAAATTAAACTATCATCTCTTTGTGACTTAGTAATAGACACTTCATCACACATTTTAACCATTTATAGCTTTGGTATATATAAAATGTACAAATACATTCATTTAGTTAAGTACATTTAGAGTTAACTATCTCTCGTGCTCAAATTTATTAACAAGCAGAATGGCTTTTCCAGTTTGGGGGAACTAGCAAAGGAGCGTGGTATTGTAGCAATATTGACTTTTTTTATTTCAAAATCCTTTGCTAGTAGAATGAAGGTGTAAGAATTGGCAGCTTCAAATCCTGCAGAATGTTATCACCATACTGTCAGAAAGAGTGCACTTAATGCCAACTCTGACGAAACTGGGTGTGTTCTAAATCAAGCATGAGCTATGGACTTCTTATGCCAACAAGCATTTCAACTTTTACCTTATTACCACATTTCCTGGATGCTACAGGATAATGTCTTTTATGCTTTTTACTGCTTGTATGTGAAATCACAAAAATTTTGCCAAATGTAGTGAAAGTTCAGGGCTGTTCCCTGACACTGGTTTACTGCCTATTGGTCTTTGGAAGTTTGAATGCATACGTCTGTATCTATCAATGGGGTCTATTATACTTCACCCATCACCTTGACAAAGCATTTTTTCATTGTGTAGCCTGCTTTCAAGAGAGTAGGTAAAACATGCCATGGCACAGAAAAATTGCTTTCTTTCAAACATCCCCCTGCTCAAATTTATTAAAAAACAGAATGGGTTTGTCAGTTTGGGGGAACTAGCTGAGTTCCCCCAATCTTCTATCGGAAGATTGGAAGTCATGTTTCCTTTAAGGAAATTCATCTATACAGAAAGTAAATTTAGGGATATTAGAAAAAATACTAAGGTATATTTACAATATGAGTTTGTCACACAAACCTGATTTAAAAAGAAAACCACTTTGAAAATTTCTGGAGG
This sequence comes from Myotis daubentonii, assembly GCF_963259705.1. Classification (NCBI taxonomy): domain Eukaryota; kingdom Metazoa; phylum Chordata; class Mammalia; order Chiroptera; family Vespertilionidae; genus Myotis; species Myotis daubentonii. Next base: position 67,728,535 of record NC_081846.1, on the reverse strand, counting down.
AAGAAGAAAGGTCAATTATGTTATAAAAAGTAGACTGTGTATGACATGAGGACCATATGTCAAAAACATTCTTTATTTCCCTCTCATTAGAATGCCTTCCTGTGAGAAGGTTAAATGCTCCAGGAGAGGGGTAGGATGTTTCTCATGTTAACTAATCCAGACAAAAGTGAACAGAGATCTGCTTTCTTCAGCATTTTTTAAAAATATATTTTATTGATTTTTTACAGAGAGGAAGGGAGAGGGATAGAGAGTTAGAAACATTGATGAGAGAGAAGCATCGATCAGCTGCCTCCTGCACACCCCCTACTGGGGATGTGCCCGCAACCAAGGTACATGCCCTTGACCGGAATCGAACCTGGGACTCTTCAGTCCCCAGGCCGATGCTCTATCCACTGAGCCAAATCAGCTAGGGCATTTCTTCAGCATTTATTGATATTAATTGCTTTATTGAACTATCTGTGAGAACACGGATTTCCCAATGCCAGCATAAAGGATCATTATTTATAAGCTAACTGATCCCACAAATTCTACACTTAGCTCAACATTTCTGTTGGAAATACTGAAAACATCTTTTGTAAAAATGGTGTTATATTTGAGCTTTTCATACTGCATGCTAAATTGCATAAGCTAAGTGATAAACATTTTCCAGGAGAGGGGAACTTTAAAGTCCCACATACTAGGCTTCAAAGCCCTGAAGTGTGGCTTATTATTACATTTTTCTTCCATTTATTTTTCATTCTTCCCCTTTGGCTCTGTCTTACAGGTGTCCCTGGTTACAACCATCAGTAAAAACAAAACACATGTGTAGGCCATAAATCTGTATTTGTGTTAATTCATAAGAGAAAAATATCTTCAGTTCTTCCACCCGATTCACTTTCCTTCTACCACTTGGAAGCTCTCTACAGGGCTCTGAGCTCATGATGACAGAAACCAAATTCTGTCCCACATGACAGTTTAACAGGCAAGTGTCTGTGTGTCATTTCTCATTGAAACTAAAGAAGTCAAGGTGGAAATTCTGGGGTTAATTTAGAACATAAAAGGGCTTAGAAAAGGAATCAATATTTGGTAAAAGGGGGAGCTACCAAGTGCATCTTTTTGTAGACCTACTCAAGTCTCAGTCAGACATATGTTACTTTTCATACTGGAAATCCTAGCCTTGAATATCTAATAGTACATTTCCCAGGCACCAAAAGGGAAGCTCTTATAATTTTTGTTCAGATATTCATATTATAAAGGTGCCAGAGGCAATGCTAAAGTCAAGGTAGAATTGGTTATTTGCTTGTAAAGTCTAATTTTAGTCTTTAATAGATCAGCTGTTTTAAATAACATCACATTGAAATGTAATATGTAAATTGTCAGCTTAGAGTATTATCTTCTTTTTCCTTCACTTTTATTTTGATAAAGTAATAATTGGGTCTCTAACATGGTTTTATATTTCTGAAACAACACTACCAACAGCTGCAACAAAGCATCCAGGCTGTTGTGTTTTATAGTTTGATATATCACTTTTTTGTGTTTGTATTTTATTTTTTCAAATCATTTCTCCAGTGTTAAGAATGAATACATTCTTTTGTGAGAAAAAAAAAAGTATTTTTTAAAATACAAAGATGTATCTAATAGTCATCTCACATTGAAGACATGAATTTATATAGTGCTTTTAGGGTATCTTAGATTTGATTATGAAGTTATTCCATGAGTAGGTCTTGCCAAGACTATCACAGAATCAATGGACTGAACTTATTAGGTCATCATCTCTTACTAACAGTATAGAGCTCTCAGAAGCTTTATTAGGTGCAATTGTAAGTGGCTAAGACAAGAGATTTCAATCATTTCTTTTAGAGATGATTCCACAGCTTCAGAAATTTTATTGGCAAGAAATGACTTCTGATGCCCAGTCAGATGTGTCATTTTTCACTTAGAACATTGGCAATCAATCCTGCCCCCCACCTCCTACCAACCACACAGTTTTGCCTGCATTGTTCTTTTTGTTGGTTTGTTTTTGTGTTTCCACACTATTTTTCACCCAGTCAATTTTGCCCACATGGCCAAATACCCACATAAGGAGAAAAATCAAAATTGGACAGGTTTGCATGAATAGGGATTCGAATGAGTTGAAGTAAACCATGGAAAGAGAGCATTTAGTTTGGCTTAAATCACTGCTATAATCACTTAAACATGAACAATAACCCATTTGTAAAACATCAGAAACTGTTTTATATCACAGACATATCATTAGGCCCCATAACATTCCAGGAACTTGCCCTTTTCAACCTCCGCCCACCCTCTGAGAGACTATCTATTTCTGTAATAGCATTCTCAATAGAGATTTTGAACATTATTTTACCTTCCCACTCACAAAGATAAGATGGTATGGCCAGGGTATTGTCCTGTGTGCCTTCTTTTTCTGGGATGGAGGCTTTAAGAAACTATAGCAAGCCCATAGGGAGGCTCCCTCTCCACAGTGCATAGGAAAAGCTCCCTGTGATCCAGGAGCCCCATAGCGGGGCCTTTCTCAGCTTATAAACAACACAGCTATGAATTTCAGTGGGTGAAGCATCAGGCTGGAAATCTGTAATAACATGAGTTCTGATTCCAGATCTGTAATTCACTGGCTTGTTGAGTAACAGTGGGCACAAAACTTCACTGGCGTGTCTTTTCAAAAGTTTAATCTTAAAATTTATTAGTTACACATTTGATAATAGTAAAATATATCACCACAAAAAAAAAAGAACAATCTAAGAAGAGTAATTTAAAGCAAAAAGGCTAAGTTGATGCTCTGTAAACATAAAAATGCACAATTTAATTAAATGCAAAAAGCCACTCATGACACCTTAAAAAAAAAAAAAAGAGCTGGTGGACCTCTGAGCTATAAAATATTAAAATGTATTGTTCAGCTTTATAATCTGAAAGTGTGAATTGCTATGAAATAAAAAAATAAAAAAAACAATTCAAGATAGATTCATGGCTCAGAAAAACATCAAAACTAGAATTTGGAATAAGATTAAATTGACATCATAATTCAATAGTTTCTTGCATGAATGCTTACTAAATGATGCTGAAATGTTAGTTAAACATTTCTAGATAATTATTTGTCTCTATCCATTGCTAAAAGTATTTCCTTATTGCTTAAAATGTTAAATTAAAACATCTAATAGAACATTTTAGATAAATATAAAATCTATGATTGTGTAGAATCTCTCTAAATTTCTCAGCAATGAAGAAACTCACAAATGAGAAATCAAGAGGTTTGGTAACATTAGATTAAATTTCTAAATGTCAAAGTAACATATTAAAGTTTCAAAGTAAACAAAAACTAAGGCAAATTTTACTATTTTTACAATAGACTTCTGGTATTCTTTACAATTTATAGTTTGAGTCCAACAAAAAAAAAACACACTATCTAATAAATATTAAAAATAAATGAACAGAATCCACAAAATAAGAAATAGAGTTAACCAATGTATTACTAAAATTTTATCCTCATTACAATTCAGCTAGTACAGATCAAATATATTTTGTTTGTGTTGTTTTTATGGTTTTTGGTTTTTACAAAGTATTTCTTCTAGGATGGGCCTCTTTTAAACCACTGGTAGGAATATTAGTTTTCACAAACTTTATGGAAAGGTATTTGGAAATATTTATATTTTACTTTAAAAATTGTTATGCCTAAACTTTGGTTTCATTATTTTCCCTTCCAGAAATGTATCTTTAAAATTTGTCAGAAATAAGCAAAAACATGTTTATTGCAGCATTGTTTATAATTGTAAACTATTGGAAAAGTGAGTGCTCATTAAAGAGATAATTGGTTGAAATTAGTCCCATGCATAAACTCAAGTAAAATGTTACCCAAAATATGCAAAAATAGAAAAAAATATGTAAAAACAGTTAAATTAGATAATAATCTTGTAAAATTTTACATACACCACAATGTGCTTTGGGCTTATGTAGTTATCCACATATATTCAAGCCTAAGTGACCATCCAACCGTTTGACTGTTCAACCTCTAGCTATGATGTGCAATGACCACCAGGGGGCAGATGCTCTGACCGGTAGCTATGATGCACACTGACCACCAGCAGGCAGAAGCTCAATGCAGGAGCTGCCGAGCTGCGGTGACTTGGCAGCTACAGTTCTTGGGTGATTCACCTGGAACCAGAGAGGAGAGAGCTCGATTCCGGGGTGTGTCACCCAAAAACAGCCCTCTCGCAATCCGGGACTCCTCAAGGGATGGCAGAGAGCCAGTTTTTGCCTGATGCCCACAGGCCAGGCTGAGGGACCCCACCAGTACACAAAGCAGTGCACTGGGCCTCTAGTATAGGAGTAATAATTAAAAATAATACTTCAGGCCACTGTGGCTGCAGCCATGACCATGCTCAGGCTTCAGAAGAGGTTTCCCTCCCCTGGTTGGCTTGGCTCAGTGGTTGAGCGTCGACCTATGAACCAGGAGGTCACATTTGGGTTACTGGTCAGGGCACATGCTGGGATTGCGGGCTCCATCCCCAATGGGGAGCGTGCAGGAGGCAGCTGATCAATGATTCTTTTTCAACATTGATATTTTTCTCTCTCCTCTCTCTCTCTCTCTCTCTCTTCCTCTCTGAAATCAATAAAATATATATTTTAAAAAAAAGAGGCTTGCCTCCAGTGTCCTCCGCTTTGGCGAAAAGAAGATCGGGTTGGACCAAATGAGACCAATGAAATCACCAATGCCAACTCCCATCAGCAGATTGGGAGGCTGGTCAAAGATGGGCTGATCACCCCGACGCCTGTGACTACCCATGCCCAGGCTCAATGCTAGAAAAACCCCTTGACCCGCAGGAAGGGCAGGCATAGGGGCATAGGGAAGTGAAACAGTACTGCCAAGGCTAGAATGCCTGAGACAGTAACCTGGATGCGGAGGGTGAGAATTCTTTGCTGGCTACTTAGAAGATACTGTGAATCTAAGATTGACCGCCACATGTACCACAGCCTGTACCTGTAAGTGAAGGATAACATGTTCAAAAACTAGTGGATTCTCATGGAACACATCCGAAAGCTGAAGGCAAACAAGGCTGGAAAGAAGCTTCTGGCTGACTAGGCCAAGGCCCACAGGTCTAAGACCAAGGAAGCTCTCAAGTGCCCTGAAGAGTGGCTCCAGGCCAAGAAGGAGGGAATCATCAATACTGCGCAGGAGGAAGAGACCAAGAAATGAAGCTACACCTCTCTTACCTGTACATAGTAGCCTTGGCGATTACATGGTTCAACCATTTAGTAAAAGTAGCCTTCATGTAGAAATAAATAAACAAACAAATAAAAATAAATAAATGAAAACAATTCTTGAAAGAAATACAGCAAAGTATTAATAGCAATCTTTCCAAGAGTAGCATTACAGGCTATTGTTTTCATTTCTCTTTATATTTTTAAAATGCCTATAATTAGATTTCAGTACTTTCATAATCAGAGGAGAAAAACATATTTTTTTTGACATGGATTTTAAGGAGTCCTTAAAGTTATGGTCACATGATCTCAAAGGGAATTGAAATGAAAACACATATGCACACTCATCAATGGTTATGATTAATCAAAAGTTTTCTCTTCACACAAGTGAAGTTTTATTTATTTATTTATTTTAATTAATTAATTTATTTATTTTTTGTCAATGTCGTGTTTTCAAGTTTAAACCAATACATCGCTGTTCAGCAAGAAGAAAGGAAACATTTTAAATGGCTATAGTGTGTAGTCACTAATTCTCACCTGCTGAGATTCATTAAGAATTCTGGGAAAAACTGTATTCCTAAATCTCTGATAATGATACATTGATGAACACCTCCCTAAAGTTGAGGATGAATAGTTAAGATACCTCCTAATTCTTCTCTGAGTCAGTGATGGACTTGAAATTGTTTAAAGTCACTGTCTTCTTCTTTTAGGAGGGGAGAAAAAAAAGCAGGAAGTGGAGCAAGAAAATGGAGTTCGTTCGATCCAAAGGGACAGGGGATGAGAAGTGAGTCAACTTGTGCAAATATGGAGGAAGTGCAACTGCTTTTTTGATCCACCTCAGTTTATTATTATTCAACCAGGGACATGATATAAACTAAACCATGTGTGAAAAGGCAACTGCTTCACTTCAGATGCCTTAACTGGTCTTTGTAAACGCGTTCAGTTTGGTTCCTGACCAAGAGACTCTTTTACTCCTACTCCCACTCAGCATGCTACCCAAAACTTCCAGTTCTATGACTTTATTGTTTCCTGCACAGTGGCTTTTCCAGCCTACCTACCTTATCCACAATTCTGTCCCCAGGCCTACTTCACCTCCTTTGTAGATGCCAATTTCTGCTCCAAGGGTTTAGGGGCAGACCTCACTTATAAGGCCTACAGAGGAGACTCTGCCTAGGACTGTCCCTGCAGTACTGATTGCACCTCGGCAATGTAAGACTGAAAAAACAGAAGAATGATTCCTTTTTTTTTTTTTTTAAATCAGGAGTTTAAAGTGATCCTCATAGCCCGCCCACAAAGCTCAGTGGTTGAGTGTCAACCTATGACTCTGGAGGTCATATGGTTGGTTTCTAGTCAGGGCACATGCCCAGGTTGTGGGCTCGATTTCCAGTGTGGGGCATGCAGGAGGCAGCCAATCAATGATTTTCCCTCATCATCAATGTTTCTATCTCTCTCTCCCTCTCTCTTTCTCTCTGAAATTTAAAAAAAAAGTGATTCTATAATTATTTAATTAGTTTTTTTAAAGAAAACAAATAGGGCTTTGGATGCTCATAGCCTGAGGCCCAGGTTATCCTGAGAGAAATTAAGTTTGACTTAGTGGCCATTTACCTTCATTTCCTATTAAGTCTGCCCCCTCTCTGTGGGATTATCTGCTACCCTATCATAGAGTCTCCTTAGTCTGTACTTGGGTACTCCCTAGATGTGTTAACTGATGAAGTTTTTTTTTTTTAATCTCTCTGGGCGCTTACATTTTTAAAAAGTCTTCTTGAGCACCTGTGGATTTATGACAGAAAATAATGATATTAAAATATTGGAATGATAAGCAGGGATTCTGGACAAGCTCACTACTAGTAATTTTGCTCAATTAATCATCAAGTGTTTTTTGTTTTTTTTTAAGGACCTAATATACTCTTTCCCCTGCCTTAGTTTCCAAGACTATATTGTCACCTCTGAATTTCCAGAAGTTTGTAAAGGGAGAATTTCTGCCCATCCTAAAATAGAGAACTTAGTGTAGGGCTGCAGTGAATCTCAATACACATGTGATGGATGACAGAATCAATGTATGCATATGTGTATTTGTATATATGAGGGTTATATGTGTGGAAATATATAAGTATTTATGTGTATATATTATGTAGATAATTGATTTTTTACTCCACAATTACTTTGTTGAAAGGTTTATTATTACATGGTATCTGTAAACAATGTCCTATATAATAAAAGGCTAGTATGCAAATCAACCAAATGGCAGAACGACAGGTCGCTATGATGCGCACTGACCACCAGGGGGCAGACGTTCAACGCAGGAGCTGCCCCCTAGTGGTCAGTGCACTCCCTCAGGGGGAGTGCCGCTCAGCCAGTGGCTGGCAATCGCAGTGACAGTAGCAGGAGCCTCTCCTGCCTCTTCTACAGCGCTAAGGATGTCTGACTGCTGGCTTAAGCTGTCAGTCGGACATTCCCTGAGGGCTCCTGGACTGCGAGAGGGAGCAGGCCTGGCTGAGGGACCCCCCCCATGCATGAATTTTCGTGCACCGGGCCTCTAGTATTAAAGTAAAAACTGATGGTCTCAATGATATTTTTTTAAAATATATTTTATTGATTTTTTACAGAGAGGATGGGAGAGAGATAGATAGTTAGAAACATCGATGGGAGAGAAACATCGATCAGCTGCCTCCTGCACATCTCCCACTGGGGATGTGCCCACAACCCAGGTACATGCCCTTGACCGGAATCGAACCTGGGACCCTTCAGTCCGCAGGCCGACGCTCTATCCACTGAGCCAAACCGGTTTCGGCAGTCTCAATGATATTTTATCAATGATACCATGTGTGCTTTTGTGGAAGTAACCTGATACCAACTTCTCTTTCCTTCCTGTATCTAGCATCACTTTAAAAAGTAGAAAAATGCACAGAGTCATGAAAAATCACTGGCATTAAGTGTGTCAGGAACTATACTTGAATCAAATTCAAGGTGATACTATTAAGGAAAATCATGCTTTCCTATTTCAAGTGGACACTATGGTGTGTGGTCTGACCTTGAACCATTGACTACCTTTCAGAGGAAAATGACCTGAAGAAGGGAATAGCCTCCAGAGAAACAGCCTGATTCTCTTTGAATTAATTGAGGGGGAAAGATACTCAGGAAATAATTCTTTCTGCATCTAATCTCACACTTCAATATAGAGAAAAGGAGACATGTTGGGAGTGTAAATCAGGAGATTTCCACCCAGGTCTGCTGCTAACAAGTGAATTGACAAACACCTCACTTCCTTTTATTTAAATCTTCATTTAAAATTTTAAAATTGTTTTTATATATATCTGAATATGTCAGGGTCTCAAAATAAAATGTATGCCATACATAAATTTGATATTTCCAAAAAGGTTTCTTTATAGATAGACTATTTGCAAAGATTCAGTATAGGGGAAGCGGAAGAGATAGTCCAGGCTAGTCGTGGTACAGGCCTTATGCTGGTGGCAACTAAAATAATTCATAAGAAAGATTCTTATAGTGTCAACAGAAAAGTCTAATGACTCTTTTGAATACCCAGAGTCTTTCCACCTTAATTAACTTTTCTCTTAGTAAAACAACTGATTAAAGCACTTCTACTGTCTCAAATCCATTTTAGAGAGTAGTTCTCTACTATTGAGTATAAATGAATGTGAACTGGAACCAGAATTGGATGTCACTGCCAACATTCTGGTTAAAATTTGTGGCAACAAGTAACTAGTTGCATTTCTTCTCTACCTGAAACATCTTACATTGGGTTCTAGAATATAGTACATAATACATTAAGTTTTCACTTAAGGGCATGGAAAGGTTCTTAGAAACTGACTTTCAGTAAAACAATGTATAACCAAACCAATTTTACTATAGGCTAATTGACATAAATGGGTTAAGTACCTATGAAATATTTTTGGTCACCAAGCTTCTAAATAAAGACCGAAAACACTCCTAATATTAAACACTGAAATAAATATGAGCTATACATGCATTTAAGAAATATTAATAAAAACAAATAAGATCATTATTTTCCAACCTACTTCTTCCAGGTCAGGATCACAGGTGGCTGGAGCCTATCCTGACAGCTCAGAGCACAAGGAGAAGCCACCTTGGACAGGCACCTTCCAACACAGGGTTATTCACACCCACACCCACACTTCCTCAGACAGGGACAATGTAGACACACCAATTCACCTCACATGCACATCTTTGGACTGTGGGAGGAAACCAGAGTCCCAGGAAGAAAACCCACACAGAGGTGGGCAATGGGCAAACTCCACACAGATAGTGGTCCCATCTAGGAATCCATAGTTTTCCTTCTCCTCAATGTTATAAGGAAACAACATTATTCAAGGACCTAAAATACTGTGTTTGTTTCAGTTTATTGTTTAAATCTCTTTTGATACCTCTAGGGAATTTGGATTAAGCTTTATTGTTAAAGGGTAATTCCATAACTTTTGAAATTTATTAATTGTTATTTAACATAAATGGGGGATTCTTATGTCATGTAGGATATTGCAACTAGAATACAATTATGGAAATTTTTTTGCTTAAGAGGTTTGCCAATGGGGATGGATACAGTAACATAGGTTATTTTCACATTAAAAAAAAGATGTGGCATTTTTAATAGTAATAGTTGATTAAATTGTCTTTAAATGCTTCTAATATATTTTAAAAACTTGCAGACTCAATTTAACAGGAAAGCTTGTAGAACAATTGAAAACTCACTGGCACTCAAAGCTTAATTTGCTTCCATTCTTCTGCTGGTAACTACATTTCCAAAATTTTGGTGCTTAGTCTTATCGGGGATTTTTTGCTTTCAGCTTCAGAAGAGCTGCAACACCAGGTTTTATGTGCAAAGCTTTTCAGGACACCGAGTCCTGATGGAAGCATAATATGTAAGGCCATTGCCACTGGCTGCCTATCCAGGGGAACCAAGGAACTAAATGATCTTTAAGATTCAGTCATCCCTAAAATTGCAGCACCCTACTGATTTTTTATTCTGTTTGGCCATCTGTCCAGTTTTGGTTTTTTTTTTTAAATCCTTTATTATAGTGTAAACGGATCCCTAAATAGAGTTAAGATAGGAAAATCTGGACCTCAAGTGACTGACACTCACGCTCTGGTTGAGATGTTCTGTTAAGATGTGTGATATAAAACAAGACCACTCAATCGTTGCTTTCCCGTTCCAAGACAAGAGTGAGCTGGTTTTGTTAACTGGGTATTTTCCGAGTTAGTGTTTCCTAAACTTTGACATGAATACAAAGTCCCATGGGGTCCTGTGACACTGCAGGTTCTGGTGCAGTGGGTCTGGAGGGAGGTAGGGCCTGAGCTTACGCATTTCTAACCAGCTTCCAGATGATTCCAAAGCCACTGGTCCGAAGACCAGACTGAAAGTAAGGTGGTTCTAAACTATTCTCCTCCCATCTTTATATCCAGATTTAAAGAGGGCTTGGCTTTCTAAATGTGAATTGTGTTTCTGAACATTCTTCAAGTCCCTGATTTCTAAAAATAAAATTTGACTGAGAGAACTGAAAGGGGCATTTTAGATTCCAGGAAAATGGATTAAATTAAGGTCAGGGAAACTCTTTTAAAATGTAGCTCAGAAGGCCCTAAGTTACAGATCCATTTCCAAACCATCCCATCTCAAACTGAAGTCAGTTTCTTTATGAGACAACCCCCACTGTTCATTTCTCTTCATCCCCTTACTAAATGTACCTTTTTTGAATAATCGGCCAAAACATCATTTCTTGGTCTCTTCCCCTGCTTACATATATCACACAGAGGTGCCCTTTCACATAAGTGGGCACAATGAGTGAATTGTATGTTAAATAGGAAAGAATCTTTATCATTCACAGTAACAGGAAATCCCAGACCCAGGGCAATATGTATGTGATATCTGAATACACAATCAGACTCTTTGAATAGCATTACATTGTAGGAGCAATAAACCCAGCACAGAGTCCACAAAAGCTGTGTTTTTTTTGTTTTGTTTTTTCGGAGTATTCACGATGCAAATGAGCCATGATGGAGAAAAATCTGGTTAATATCACCCACTAGCTGGATGCACATATACCACCTTTTATCTTCAATTTCAATTTTCCAATTTAATGGCTGGCATCTGTTAGAAAAGAAAAATGTAATGGTCAATGCTGTGGAATTAAATCCGTAGCCTACCAAATTTATTAGAGGCTTTCCTCTCTACTCTCAAAAATCGGATGCCCTGATTAAAATGCTTAGCTTTGCTTTTAAATAAAGCCTGGGAAAACAACTTGGGAAAGATTATCTCTGAAATCTCTATATTGTTCTAGAAACTTCTGAAGATCTGAAAATGATCTCTACTTTTTGGGATATTTACTAATGAAAATCGCATTTTAGTGCTTGTAGAAAATACTACCACCACCTACTGGCATATATTGTACATAAAATTGAAAGTGCTTCTAAATCATTTAAATGGGGCCAGATAAGGGTATGGAGGGGGAAATACAATTATTGTCACATTACTGCAACTTTAATTTCAAATTTAGTCAGATAATTTTATATTGTTTTTGATAATATGATACCATTTACTTTCAGCAACTGAATATGTAAACTTGAAGGGAAAAAATAGCCAAAACAAGGCATATGATATTGAAACAGAAATAGGTATATTATATTATTGAAATAAAAAATGCCTTTTCCTTTCACTTGTTGCCAAGTTTTTGTTTTTGTTTGTTTGTTTTTTTATTGGAAAAATTGCTCTATTAAACTCAGAAGGAAAAGAAAAGTTTATGTCAATGTGGCTAATCAAGAGACTTCATAGGTATGCAAAATTCTTTACAATCAACAAAAAACATTTGAAGCAGAATATAAAGATACATACAAACCCTCTTCTAATTTTAGCAGCTATTTTGATAAAAGAAAACAGAGAAAAGATTACATGTACTAGTATATACAGTAAGCTTTTTAAAATTTTTATTCCACAGTTAACTCTCATTAGCTGTTAGATTAGCATTAACATTTGCTCTTCTTTATGATTTCCCCTGGGAAAGAATTAAATCTTTATTTTATTTCTTCAATAGTTATTTTGAATTTTATCCTAAGACAATCTAGTCTTTGGTCCTACAAATTTCCTACCTCTAAAGAAACTGCTTCTTGCATAGAATCTATTTTCTTGTTCAATGGTTTAATATTTTGCATCAATGAACTAGATTCATGAAAAGGATATGGGATTAAAGGCATGGGTTTTCTTCCCAAAACTTTACTGAGACACCCCTATTTGTTAGAATTCCAGAATGGACAGCTTATCACTTCAGTGATATTTATAATGACATCTGTGTGTATGTACAGACCTAGTTAGAAGGGTAAATTTAGATATAAAAATCTAATGGCAGTGTATTTATACAATGTTATTATATCTCAGATACTTTTTAGGTGGACAAGTATAGATATTAAAGAGAGAAAAATATTATATATGAAAAGTAGAGATTATTTTTGTTACTTTTTTCCCTGGATGTAAAAATGTAGACAACATGGTAACTCATTTCTTATCACCTTATTTAAATTATAATCAGCTCCCTTCCAGCTTAGTGATTGTTCAGTGCCTTTTTGGGGAGAAAAAATAGTTTCCCCAAATACTGTTTTACATTAAATTAATAACTAGGATTTATTGTGACATTGAATTGCTGACTTAGTTGAACTGTTACTTTGACAGCACAATATTTGCTTATTTTCTTACTTTCTCATTTTTTGATGTATAATGCTGCTTCTCCTCCCTTTATTTAATTAAGAAATAGTCTTTGAGCCCCTACAATGTGCCCAGCATCAAGTTGCAACAGTGATTCAGAGGTCGATGTTCAAGATAGACAAGCTTTTTCACCTGTTGGTACTTAAAGGAGAGTGATAGAGAAATGCAACAAACATGTAAAGTAACAATTAAAAGAATACCAGACTAAAAGTGTAGTGGAATACAAGGGAGCAAGTAGGTAAGGATTTTAGCATTTTAATGGCCAGGAAAGGCCTCTGCAGCAACATGATCATTGAACTAAAAGACAGACAAGAGCCCAGTCATGGTTAATTTTATGTAATTAATGAAGATTATCTGTTTAACTCAGACAAATAGACTAGCTACTAAAAAAGTATTAAGATATACCTATTTTTCTTGTTTTATGCAAAAGACTTATAATGAATTTAATATATATTCCCAAAAGTAATTTCAACAAGAGTTGAGTTAGTATTTTCAACATGAGGACCACAATTCTTACTTGTTTGAATATTTTACTTTTTATAGGTTTGGTCATGCAAAACTATCTTATTATTTCACCTAAATTAAGTGGTTATTTTTTGTTCTTATGAATTTATGAGAACTAACTAGTGATCAAAAAACACATTGGCATATTTAGAAAAACAAAACAAAACAAAAGCCTGGAATTTTCAAAAGTTTTTGATGATCCCTTGTTTAACAGATAACCTCTAAAAAGTGGTATGACAAAAGAAAAAAATGATGAACTAAATTTTCTAACTTTACTGTGTTCAGAGTAGAATTCAGTTCAACCAGATGAATAACCTAAGAGTAGGTGAAGGAATTAAGAAAAAGTTTAAGAGGGAAAGTTGATACCAATAACAAGGTTAAGGTAGAAAAGAGTCCTGAAGTCTTATATATTTCCTAGAAGTGGAACATAAATAGGGCTCTGAGCATTTTGGTAGCCAATGCAAAAGGGGAAATGAAATCAGTGTTGGTTAAGTAAGTAACAACTGTATTCCCCCAGGGAAAGATAAATTTCCCCCATGGCTATTAAATAGTGATGACTGTGTGATATACTGTAGATAGCAAATGCAGTTCCAAGGTTTATAATAACGTTTTAAAGATTTCCTCAAAATAAATGGATAGAATATCAACAAATGTAAGTCTACCAGGAAACTGATTGAATGTTGGCAGGTACACAACTTTCCAAAGAACAAGCTTCTGAATACCAAAATACATTTTAGAACGTGGAAAACATATTATTATATTCTTCACAAGTACTTCTATATTTGTTTCTCTAAAATTATTTTTGATAACCAGTAAATTCAAGATTGTTTTCTCAGAAGGTTTAGGGGCACCGCCCTGCTATGTGCTGATCAGTAGGGAGGCACAGGCTTTCAAATGAGCTAGGTGAGGCTAGAGAATCTCATGCCCCCAGGCCTATTCACCCTGTTGAATATAGGGTGGATTGTTATTAATGTTTTTTACTAAATAATATTGAAATGATAGGCTTTCCGTGTCTTAAATTTCTATTCTAAGAAGCAACCATGATCATTATAGACTGGAAAATGCTTAAAACATTGATGATCAACAAGACCAGAGTTGGAATAAAGTCCTTAGAGAATGTCTAACTTGGAGCAATGCAACTTCCTATTATATTCTCATCGCATTGTAAAATGCAAACCTAGACTACTGAATGAGCGAAATGCTCTTCGGATTTATTAACTGCATGTTGAGGAATGTCAACCCAAAAGAATGGCGTAGGCTTTGGAATAGTTAACCTGTAGCCCTTTTTGCTGGCCGTAATTAAATCTCAGGGCTGGTTGATGTGGCAATTTAAGAAATATATTCATTTGTTAAAATGGTCTCGAGCTAAAATCGTTCCAGATTGTCCCCTTTAAGCATTCTACACAGAGGCCTATCACAGCTTTGTCTTCATAATAATCATTAAATTCAGCTCAAATACTAGTCATGGGAATTGTTATTTGACATTTATTTATTTTGTAATTTATCTTGAACTGATTTTACCAGGGAAACATGCACTAAGGAAGTCTATCTGCTATCTCAGCACTTATTTGTTTACAGAAAATTTAAGTGTAGGTGACCCTGTTCTGGCCGGAAACTTTACGATTAGAGCTCTTTCTGCCTCAGTGAAGAGTGCATGTACTTTTCATTTTTGTTTTCTGCGATCATTAGACTTTTAAGGAAACAAATTAAGGTAACAAGCATTTATTAACAGGCCAAATGGAAAACAAACTTGGATTTTAAACATATCCAATAATTTTAAAGTAGAAACTGATCCCTGTGAGATAGCTTGTCATTTGATATGCTAGCCTGGTACATTTGTTCCAAATAAAATGACCGCAGTTTGAAAAATGGTGGGTAGAGCTTAAGTACGTATAGGACAGTAGCAATCCTTACATTAACTGTACATATACAATGCATTGATTTGGGTGCATATAATCAAAATAATAAAAATGGTCTTGGCTGTGCTTTTATATTTATTTAATAAATATATAAAGTAAAATCATGCATATCTATGTACATGCATATGTATTCTTGTAGAAGAAGAAAAGATTTTCTCATTATTATGTCTCCCCCCAAAATTGCAGTTATCTTTCTGAATGTTTTCCAAACAATGCCATTTTTTATTGTATTTAAATCCTATGCAGCCCAAGTTAGAGTACCTCAAGAAGTACTCCATTGTCAGAGATTACCTTTCCTTTGAGGCAAATTTCTGCCAATATTATTACTTTCTTTTGCTCAATTTCCAGAGGGCTCTGTACAAAATAACCTTTTCATGAATAAATATACATTCTTTTATTACTTTGCTATTTAGCTTAGATTTAATGATATTAATTCTTCCATGATGTTGATTCCTGATGTATGGATTTTGGTCCAATTTAAAAAACAAATACAATTATACAATAAATACAAAAGTACTGATGGCATATGAAGTAATTAGAGTGTAAGCACAAAGATCATAGAAATATATATACAAAGAAATTAATGAGTTTAGAGGAAGTAATTAATTCATTTGAAACAGAAATATATACATATATATATATATAATTTGATGTCTTTTAATATTTTACATTTTCAGACCTTTTTGTTCATTTTTAAGAAGGCATTTATATTTTACTAGTGTGAGTATGAAAGGTTACATTTCTGAAATTAAGGTGGCTTAGTGAAATCAGGTTTAGAGAAGTGCTTATTTTTATTAAAGTTGTATATGATGCCCACATTTAAAAATGAAGCATTTGATATTGTAAAATAAAATCCATAATTCTGACATATTTTGAAAAAGTATAGGGTTAGCCTACAACACAGGGCATGACAGCCATCTGCTAGAGCTGTATACTCCCTCCTCCTTTCTCCCAGGTAACCAGACCACCATTTCCTTCATTTACTGTGCATCCCTGTCTTTTTTTAAGACTTTAGTTTCTGTCTCCTTGGAGAATCTATGATCCAAATGATTATTATTTCTTCTAGCAAAAAATAGCATCATAGCATTTTCTTCCTGGCAACCTTCCCACCCACTCCCAAATTATATATATATAATATGCATATAATATAATATATACCTAATATGCAAGTTGTCCCCACAGGAGTTCGACCGGGAGACCAATTGCTCGCTATGACATGTGCTGACCACCAGGGGGTGGCGTGGAACAAAGGAAGGCCCCAGTTGCTGGCTGAAAGGGAAGCCTCAGCCAGCAGCCGCAAGGCCCCAATCGTCCCTGATTGCCGGCCAGGCCTAAGGACCATACCCATGCACGAATTTTGTGCACAGGGCCTCTAGTAATAATATAATATGGAAAGTCAAACAAACAGAAGTGCAAAATAATCCACGGTGAGATAAACTGGCCACAATCTCTCCCACCCACTCTGAGCACATCTTCATTATGCTTGATACTTTGGCCTAAGATGAAAATCAATGGGAAGACCAACTATCTCCATGTCTTTCTTAACCTAGGCTTCCATGAGGTCTTTAAAAAGCACACTTTCCTAAATGGTGACAGTATCTCGGTTTGTGCAACCCTGCAGGCTAAACTACAGATGGTGCCATTTAGCAATGGCCAAATTGCCAATTACGACCCTCTGAAAAATACAGGGTTTATCATAGAAACTCTGACAGTCGCCGGAATATCATGTCTCTTTTGGGCATTGTTTTAACAAATGCATTTGAAAGAAAAATGTTCTTTGTTAACTACAGTTCCCAGAATACCTTGTAGAACATTCTGTCTCTATTGATCATAAACTGGCAGAGCCACTTTGCATCCTCTGGCAGAACTCAGGGGAAAGTGAGCAAGTTCATTATACCATGTGACAAACTTTAAATTATGAAAAACACTAGCGTGCAGTTTCATCAGTATTTGCATTCTCTTAGCACAAGAGAGATCTGAAATCTATTTTTATCCAACAGTTCTTATTAAACTAAGATTGCCTGTTACTACATGTAGTTGTTTCATGCAGTAGTGCCTGATGGTACTTTTTATAAACAATAGAAAATAAATCCAAACAAGCTCAAAAAATGTTTATTGCAAAATACTGTAGTTCAAGAAAAATTACATCTGCATGGACTGCATATTTTGGATCCAATTTATGATGCAGTTTCTCTTCATTAACCTCATCTCAGAGAATTTTTTAAAGCATCAGCTTGCATATTATTAACATGTACTTAAAATAACAATATAGAAAGCTTAAGGATTAAAATAAAAGTTTAAGGGTGAAACATAAGTTGCTTTCAGTGTGTCTGTGTATATGCAATTCTTTAGAAATTCAGCTTTTTAATTAAAGTGAACTAGACCTTACCTAGACCAGCTAGATTAATAAGTATTTCACTCTACTATAACTATTCTTGATAAAAGCAGATGTAATTCATTTTGCAAGAAAAAATACAGTATTAACCATCATTGCTTCTTTTATATAGCTAAACACATATAATTATTCTACAGCATTTTTCATGGAAAAGAACAGTGACAAAAGGCAATTATAGAGTTTGAACTAAATGGGAATTTTTCTTCAATTACTCTACATTATAGATATGCATTTCTCAGTTGTTTGATTGCTTTTGTTTATTTTTTTCCATTCATATGCATTCTGTAATATTTTATAGCTTGATATCTTTAAAGGAATATCTGTATCATCAATTGCACTTATAAATGCATGTAGAATCTTAAACCATTAAAAAGTTAAATGTGAACACAATTAATAACTGAGTCTCTGAAAATACCAATATTATACTATCCAAGTGTTCTCTCTTGCCATTCACAATCTTCTCCTTGAGCCACTCCTTAAAGATTAGTAGAAGAGGATAAATTCTAATCTATTACTTATATGAACAATGTGTGTGCATAGCATAATGGAAAGGGGACAGTTCTTGCCACTCAGAAGTGGGTTTGAATCCAGCTGATATTTCTTAAACTGTGTGATGTTGAGCAAGTCAGTTAATTTGAGCTTCAGTCTTCTCATTGGAAAAACAGATAAAAGAAATACACTTTATAGATCTGTAGAGAGCTAAAGGGAGAATCCTTTTAACATGCTTAATACTGTGCCTAGACACACTCGGTAAAAAATTCAGACATGGTTACTGTTACTTCCTCTCCAAATCTAAAGTAATACCTAAAGGCAGGCGAAGTTAGCCTGAATTTGCACAAGATGCTGTTTTAAATTAACAATTAAAATAAAAGTTCTTCACTTTTTAAACTGCTACCACTATTCTTTTTAAACCTCCTGGGTTGGCATGCCTCAGATCTCTCTTCCTGATCAAGCCTCTATCTAGCTCCATCAGTGGTGAACTAACCTTGCCCTCCATGACCCTCACCCTTCCAGGTGTCCGGACACCCTTTGTATGAATGTGCCCCTTGCTTTCCTCACTCAAGTGAATTGCTAGTCACCCTTTAGTGTTATCTTCTTTGATGCAACAAGATAGAAATAACCACAGAGCATTTCTATTACTGCAGCATCCAACTCTTTGTACAGCAGTTGATATTTGCTTCCTACGCAGGAAGCCACTTGAGCTGGACCACTGTGTTTCCCTAGCAGGAATGTTACCTGCACGTTACTGGGAGAGAAACAGCTAAATTATTTGGAAACAATACTGTGAAAAGAAAGAAAAGTTTTCTTAACAAAATGGAACTTGATAAAACAGTGTCAAAAGCAAGCGATTTGGTAGAAAACCAACTTTCAGGAAGGGAGAAGTGCAGTTTGCGTTAACTTTCCTAATCCTTCGTTGTCATGTCTGAACTCCCCCCTGAGCATTGCTGCTCACCCTCCATGGTCCATGACATGCAGTGCCACCATTGCTACAGCATCAGCCTGGGCCAGGGCTCTGCTTTCTCTCTTCACCATGGAATGAGGTGATCCTCCCTCAGCCTGCACAGCCCCAGGTAATTCTCCTACTGCAAAGATGCAAATCCAGCAATCTAGACACTGTTTACAAATAAAACTCCTAACAGTAAAATGTCACCACAGATGTGACAACATCAACTGATAGTCACCATTTTTTTTTTCATATTTATTGCTGGACTAAAAACAAATATTTTGTTTGTCTCAATAGTTCCAAAATGTTGGCCAATCTAGCTTGCCGTTTTCATGCCAGTACTTATTCATCCAAAACCATTTGGTCTTGCCACTTCACTGACACGCAGGCTAAAAATACTGCAGAAAATTAGTACCCAAGTGCACACCAGAGATTTTGGTGCCTAAATTTTATTTCGGGTGGTGCAGATGAATCAAGATGTTTTTAAAGCAGTTTAGCCCTGTGCAATGCCTCCAGAATTTCCAAGTAAAAAATAAACTCCAAGGGAATTTGAATGTTAAGTGCCATACCTTTTCATGGATTTATATGCAAAAAGTGAATTATTAAAAAAATAAATTAAAAGAGAAGAGTCTTGTGATATTCCCATCAGATGAATGCAGTCTTAATTCTTTAGTTTTCTGTGTTCTCTCCTGTGATTTATTTACAAACCAAACCAGAGAAATCTCACTGATCTCTTTAAAATAAGCTTATCTGACATATTTCTCCATGCATTTTTATTTGATCAGTACTCATGTGACAGGAATTCAGGTGTTCTTAATCCTTTTTAGGCTCCTACCTCATAGAGCCCTCAGGCTTCAAAAGGCATTGTTCCCCCTCAGTGGGAATTATAAATAACCACACAACTCCCTATTTAGCCTTGTACTGAGTGCCATAATAAGGATGCAGACACCAAAATTTCCCACTTGTCTCATTTGCTAGCGAGGGCTCCACTCCAGTCTTTGAGGCCCGTTACTACCCCCCAAATTCTAACACTGAAGTTAAAGCAGGCCACCCCCACGGAAAGCCACAGCAACTTCATTTAAAAAATATATTTGATTTTTATTCCTAATCTTCTTCCAGCCTTTCCTTCTTAGCTTCCCTCGTACCCCTTACACTGCTGTGTGCTTTAATTTTGCTTTCAGTCAGTAGTTTAAAAACTTTAGCTTCTAATAACTGGAAAAAATGGTTATTTAAAGATAACTGCAACTTGCTTAACATGCCAGGCTATCATATGCTCAGTGCTTTGAAGCTGCAAATTAATGACGAGCAGGAACAGTGACTATCTTTCAGAGGAAACTGACCTCTTTCTAATGGCACATCGCTAATGTCATCTGTCTACTGCATCTCATTATGTGAATTTCACGGAGTTAAAAAAAAAAAGTATCTTAAGGCTGTGCACAAATAAAAAGGACCTTCTAGTATTAAGCACTTTGAAAATTTTTGATCTCTCAAAATACCTTCCTTAGATACTGCTTTCCCCTTTTGTGCATGGCACGCTGCTTATGTCATCCATTCTCTGTGACTAATTATGTTAATTTTGTGCCATAAAAGTAACTGAAGGCTGTTAAGAAATAAAAGCTTTTGAGTGGCCTTATTTCATAAACACCCCTTTTGAACAAGGCGCATTTAGTCATATTTGCAGTAACAGAAAGAGTCTTGTGCTAAAAATACAACAAAGGCTCTTGAATATGGCCATTTATTCCCACTTTATTAGGTAATTTATGAAAAAGTATGAAGGGAAGCCTTTTTTGTTACTATAATTTGCATAAAGCTGGTGCCCCATTAATGAGATAACTTCCTGCCTTTTGTGTATCACCAGCTGGAAATAGAAATGGAGGAACTTTTCTGTAGTCCAATTACTTAACCTGCTGAGTTCAGAGTTGGAAAGTAAACAGGGTCCCTATCTGCCAAAGAACTTTATTTTGGTTCCTCTAACCTGGTTTTTAAAAATAAAGATAATTAGAAGGAGGATGAATGCCAAATGCTAAAACTAACTAAGTGTCAGCAGGCTATACGTTAGAATGTGCATCTACTGCTGAAGAATATTCCTTATTTAATAATCATATTTTACCAAGTTGTAGCTTACTTTTGCTGTCAATGGGTCAAATGAATAACATTTGATCATATATTTACACCTATGGAGCTATACATATGACAAAAAGAAAAGAATTGTAAATGAATTTTAGATTTGGAGGGGGGGTTGAAAGGAGATATTGAATTGCATTGAAACATATTGTAATTATGAATTGCAATTTTTCAATGAAAGACATTAATAGTATCTTATTATCATAATAATATGTTGTTGAAAATATCTTGGTGACATGGTAAATAAGTATTTAGGTAAAAAAATATTCTAGGAAGAATAAACAATTCTCCATGAGGGTTAGAAATTCTACACCTACTATAAAAGCATGGGTGAACAGAATAAGGGCAAAAGAAGAGGGTTGATTTTGAATTTATAACTTGTAAGTACTTATGCACACACACAAATGCACATACAATATATTTTTTGTTAATTGTCACAAGAAGATATATTTTTCCATTGATTTTTTTAGAGAGAATGGAAGAGAGAGAGAAATGTGAGAGACATATCAATTGGTTGCCTCAGGCATGTACCCTGACAAGGCCAGGGACCTAACCTGCAACTCTGGTAAATGCCCTTGACCAGAAATCGAACCCAGGACCCTTCAATATTCAGGTCAGCATTCTAACCCCTGAGCATCACCAGCCAGGGGCAGATACAATATTTTTAAAACTTTTCTTAAACATGATTCTATGAAAAGAAAAACCGTTTATTAAAATCTGACTATATGATTTAACCTAATCTTTGAAAATTATACTTCAGTCAAATTAAGCTATTCTACTGTTTTCTCCTCATTGTTTAATCCAGCTATGTAAATGTAGCTCCAGATAGAAATTTGTAAAGGTTGTACAGTGGTATGTCAACATGAAAAATAAAACAGAAGTGAGAACAGAGGTGGCTAAACTATCTTCAATTTAACAAATAAACTAGAGAAGTAAATGGTTAGCTCCATGATCTTATCATGTTTTAAAATAAGATTTTGAACATTTTTAAATTACAATGAAATTAACTTATAATTAGGGCAGAATGTTTGTTTTTCTGTACTCTTCATATAATATCTTGGGTAAATTGCACTTACTAAAATAGTAGAAGTAATAGCAAAAATCTTGACTACTATGAAAAGCTTTCAAAAGCTTTGATGATTGTCACTACAGTATTTGAATGTGGGTGTATCTCTAAGGTTAAGCATGACCATGTAGTCATTCTTCCTGTGTTCATATTCTCTGGACAATCTTCTCTAGAGTTTGATGCAAATCCTGACTTCCAGGGTGCAAGGCACTTCCTTCTCTTTAGGAGTCTCTTTGTACCTTATACCTTGAATAGGAATATAGTACGTATATTTTACTCAACCTTTCCATAAAACAAAGTCAGCATTTCCCAAACATAACACTCACAATGTAGTTTTGCATAATATGTCTACTGTCTATACCTTCTTAGATACCAAAGAAGAGAGTGCATGAAATGCTGTTCTAGGGAAGTAACTTTCTTTCTGACGTGTACTACTGGAGAATCCCTTCTTTTCAGTGGGTTTTAGGGTCTAAATTGTTTAAGAGAATCATAAATAAGCAGGGAAAATAACTAGTACCCATCTAACCAATGCAATGTGCCTTTTATATTAATAAACTTATGGTAAAGAGCATAGGTAAAAGGCTATCAAGAACACCCCAAAATTCCAAACAGTAGCCTCCAAGATGTTACCAGGAAATTGGTTGGTCTAATCAAGCACTTTCTACTCTGCTTTCTTCTCCCTTACACCTGGGAAATAAATGCACCCCACCTCTGATCATACATTGCCATTCGTTTATAACTGAACTTGTGACAAAAATCTGTAATTTAGATTTTCATGAGGGTTAGTCATTTGAAACACAGGAATCTAGAGGAAGAAAATAGTGTAATGCATGCTCCTTTAAGAAAAACAAAACAGCCTTAGCTGGTTTTGCTCAGTGGATAGAGCATCAGCTTGCAGACTGAAGGGTCCTGGGTTCAATTCTGGTCACGGGCACATGCAGGGTTGTGGGCTCGATTCCCAGTGAGGGATGCCCAGGAGGCAATCAATGATTCTCTCTTATCATTGATGTTTCTATCTTTCTCTTCCTCTCCCTTTCTCTCTGAAATCAATAACAATATATTTTTTAAAAAAAAGACTAGAGTAAACTTAATTGAACTCACTGGAAAAAGTAGCCAGAATGACATTTTTTTTTAATATTATATTGTTTTTGGATTCCGAAAATTTTATATTCAAGCTCTCTTACTAAAAATTCTATGTTCTAATTATACCCTTATATATTTGGACTCAAACTTTTCAACATAGACCTGAAAATTAGTATTCTTCTAAAATTTTACAGTAAAATGAAGAACTTAAGCAAGCTCTATATGATAGTTAAGTAATATACAGTATTGAGTTTTAGACTATTAATTAAACCATAATTTGGGGACATCTGATCCTAGTTTACTTAATTATTATCTCTTCTTGCCACTTCTTTAAAATTTACACAAAATTGCTCAAAAAAAGAACTCAGAAATCAGCCTAAAACTAATACATTGTTAAAGCTATGTAAAAGTACTGAGAAAGCTAAGGGGGAAAGTTTGAATCAACAAATATTTTCTGCATTCCTACTGGTAACTCCCAAGACCTTTTTTTCTTCTGTTCCCCCACCCCCCTCACCCCTCCTTGTCTGTTACAAGTTATGATGTGTGGATGAAGGCTTTTTCCCATGCAGTAATGACTGTATACTGAGATTTCAAGGGGCTGTTCATGACAATCCCATTTTCTGTGTAATTTCATGGTTGTCTTCTTGAATGAAGATATTGGCTGCTCTGAAGCAGGGGGTCAGCCGCTCCTGCTCCCTTTCAGTATTGTTCCGGAGTATGTTTCCTTTCAGCTGATGAAAAGTAATTCATCATTTACACCCCTGAATTCTGCCAGCATTTTTTGAACAACTTTTCTTTCCCTGTGGTACCTTAGGCCCCTGAAAGAGATAAATAGGTTCAATACAACACTAGGCCCCAGATCCTGGGAGCAGGTTAGGCCTCTGAGGCCCGGAGCTGCCCCTTTCTCATGATAGAGTTTGTCACCTTTCTACCTCTAGAAGTCAAATCCTGTCGACTCAGCCATCTTTCAGGCTCTCTGAAGTGGCTTTGGCACCCACTGGGGCATGTGAGCTTAAAATTGATTTTTTTTAAGATCTGTCAAGTTCCCTTAAGGGACGAAGTTGACAGCCAGCAGGCCTCAACTATCACAAAGCGTTCAATGTGTAAAAGACACCTAAGGAACTTCCTTTGAGAGGCCAAAGGGCTTCAGACTTTGTGACACATTGAGAGGGCGCTGTTGCTAAGAAACTGGCTTTTGGCAATAGGTTTTTTCCTGCAACTCTGCCACTTTGGGAAGCACGTTAAGCTACCTCTCTCCTTATGGTGAAAGACAAGATCAACTATTACAAACACAAGATACGAAAAAGATGTTAAATGGAATCATTACATGGTTCTTCAGACTCTAATCGCTTACGCAGTTTAGGAATTAGTTAACTCTAATATTGGTACCAGCTTTCAGAAGATTAAAGCACTAGGCAATCTAAACAGAATCAAATAATATCTGGTATTTGTTTTAAAAGAAAAGGATAATTTGGATGTTATAGTAAATAATGCAGAAATCAATAGTTCTTTCCAAATTTAAACAGTGAACGGTTTGATGCCTCAATAATAGCACGATGCTATAGCTTACCTCCCATTTGTTGAAAAATAATGCTGGAGCAGTTATGACCTGCTATTTGTTCCTGACTTAGGTCTATCAGATCAAGAGACTATTTAAATCTGCCTTTTATTTGGCCATTTTGTTTTATTTTACATGTTCTTTTGGAAGTCAAACGATAGGGTAATGTTTTAAAGGCTAAGGAAATGTTCTATTCTTTTGGATACAATTTTTAACAGTTTTAATATGGCAAGTGATTTTTCTGTTCTACATAAAGCAGAAAATCACTTCATCTCCTTTAGCAACCACAGCACAACCACTTTCTCTAGCCAAACCATTCGTACAGAGCAAGCACAACATCCCTTGGAAGATTAGTGATTCCTCAAAAGAAGTCAGGAGACAGATTTTCAAATTCAATTCAACCTGTGTGGCCTGAAGGCCGTGAAACTTTCAACAACAATATAAATACTGCATGTGTCTCTCTCTCCCAAGGCTGGATTTTACCGACTGTGTGTGAAAGGCCAATTGTATAAACAGGTGTAGGTCTGAGTTGAAAGTATTTGGTGGCATTAATCTCCCCTTAAGAGGTCTTTTTTTCATGGGCTGTTGTCAAATAGAACTGGGTTGTTCTGTGATTATAACTGCAGTTATATGCCCCTTATCATAGAAAAGTGCCCTCGTGTTTGAGGGAATTCCTATGATTTTTCGAAAGATAGCTCTAGTGTTCTCTGTAGAGGGAGGAGGTATGGTAAAGTGAAAAGAGTAGAGGTTTTGGTGCCAGGCATACCCGGAGTTTGAGCATCAACTTGCATGAGCTGTGCTGCCTCAGCAAATCTGTGAAACTTCTCTGAGACACAGCTTCTTTGTGCCTAAAATGAGAAGGACTATTTCTGAAGATTAAATGAGGTTATGTATGAAAAATACCCAGCGTAGTCATTGGAATGGAAACTTACCAAATAGAAGTCGTTATTGCTTTGATTGACCAAATATATTCCACAATTTAATGGTCTTTGGCACTAAAGTTTAAGACATGGTGGATATTAAGATTTATCGACTTCAATAAACAATTTTCCTCCTAAATCTAAACACTGAATATGATCATCTCCAGACTATAGAGATTATTACCCAGGGCTACACTGAGATTTATCTATGACAGTTTTGAAGAAGTGACCTGGTCAAAATATAAAAGGAAATGCTGAGATATTTTCTGAATGAAGGATTAGCCCTATGGTTACTAACAAAAGTACTTACATCAAAAAATAACAGGTAAGAATAGCTGTTGATACTAACATACTTCTGATGTTACATAGACATAATTTGCATTGCCATTAGTGACTGATGAGATCCTGCAACCTACAATGCTAATATATTGCTCTCAATGGACAAGTGCATGTAGTCCTTTTGCCTATTGGTCCATTCTAGTCATTTGCTCAACTCTTTGAGCTTTCTGGTTTAATTAGTGTAGATGGAACACCAGTGTTTTGGAAAAGTTACCCAGTTGATTCTAAAATCCAGTCTGGGCTGAACATCACTGCCTTAAAGAAATGTAATAACAATTATCATTTTTCTCAAAATGTGCTACATGTCAGTGGCCATAACTAACTTTTCAGGAAATACAGTATTGAAAATAGGCAGCTGTGCAGTGGCTGGAGACCAAATAAAGCAGCTGTGTAAGAGAAGAGGAGAGTCTTCAATGTCTAAAAATAAAAAAAGAAAGAAATTATATTGTTATCTCACTATATCCTCCTGAGAATTGGTAACACACACAACAATCTGACTCAACAAATTGTATGATTATATAACTATCTACCTTGTGTTAAATGTTTCTTTTAATTCCTCTCCCATGTAGACATACTGAAGGAATAACATGGGACTTTGGACCTTCTTTTCTCGGTGTCCATTGAGGCTTTATGTTCTTGTATCCCTTGTCTAAGAAGTCTCCCCCAACCCCAACTGTACATCAGTTGTGCCTGTTCTGTGTTTGCCTAGAGCCCTACAGTTCTTTTATTACATTAAGAGATTGATAGAAGGAAGGGCACTGAGCGCAATAGATATTCTCCACTGGCTTGTGGGCTGTAGGAAACAGCACTAGTGTGTGGTGGGATCATCCTTCTTTCCCCAGCATTCATCTCACTGTTTATCGATGCAGGTCCTTACTTAACATTGCATTTGCTGAATGTGACAATATATAAATGAGCTACTCCTACCATGACTTTGCCCAAAGGAACACTCCCCCCTCCCCCCAAATAAAAGGTTTAATATATCTGTAGTCTTTGCCCAAGAATCTAACAATTATTCTACTACAAAACGTTTCCATAGTCTCCTGAGAGAGGCTGACAAAAATATTGTTCAGGAGACCCATAATTGACCAGGACAAAAGATGGATTCTCTCTCGTGAAGTGAGAAATCATTTGAGAAGGCAGAAACAAGGCAGAGTGGGCTAGTCCAGTTTCCAGATAGGGAATAAGTTCACCAGCAGGTTGGGAAGCAATAAGCATGGTGTCTATGTTGGACATTCTTACAACTATATTTTCCCTGATAAAGAAAAACTACAAAAGTTCCAATGCTACAGTTTGATGCATCTATGTGTTCACAGGGTCATCATATTACAGTCATTATGGCAGGAGGCACACTTCCCTCCCTGGCCTATTATAACCGGCCGTAATGTACCATAGAGTCTCAAGATGTTCTCTTCTTGACTGAGCTTGGAGAGTATCTATTTCACAGTGTATTCCCTTTAAAGGGAGAGTCTACAAATGGCAATAGGCAAGGTACTTATCTGTACATAAGCATCGAGTGGGAGCAAATGATGCACTTCATGGAGTTGCATTACTTCTTTAGTATAATTTGTTGCACTGAAAAAAAGTAATCTGGTAAATGGACTCTAGTGGCTTGAAAGAGTTAATGTGCTTCTTCCTTCCTACTGGAAGCATTCATTGAAACATTTATATATAGTCAATCCCTTTTCTTCTGAGTTACATCAAAGCTGCAAGAGACATTTTAAAATGGATCTTCACAGACTCCAGGGATGGAGAAAAAGGATTTTTTAAAACTGTCAGTAGTAACTACAAAAATGAATTTTTTTCCTTGTTTATTTTTCCCTTCAGTGGTGTGATTCTGAGAAGCGGGTTGGAAAGACTTGCTTTCTTACACCTGGAATCACTGTTATAGGGAGGTTATCTCCTTGGTATTCCTAGTTCATTCACACAACTGGAGGGTTTAGAAAATATTTTCTAATATAACAAAAGAACAATAAAAAATGGGCTAGTCTGTCCTTCAAATATGTTGATAGTTTCAATGAGATAGCTCCTCTTTTTTTTTATTACCTAATATCTATTTAATTCCATTCTTTAGTATCTGTTTCTGGATATTTTAAACCTATATTTGCTTAGGTTGTCTTTTTAAAAGTATATTAGCTTTCTCCTTTCATCATAATTTAAATCAAGATTAAATGCATCACAACCTTTTTTAATTATAATTTCCTCCCACGAATTCATCATGCATAAGATTCTGATAGATATAATTTTGTGATTTTTGCATTCTTTCCAAAATGTCTTTTCCCAGGGCAACCTCTTTTGGATTTCTTGATTTTTACAATATGTAAATGCTTTAGTGTTTCAATAGCAAATATTTCTCAACTATTAAACATTCACTTGCTTGTTTTTCAAGTTCTAGGGAGTGATTTCACAAATCATTTTCTTTAGCTGAGCACAAATGTGAGATGTACCGTTTTTCCCCTGAACAAGTTTCAACCTTGCAAAGGAAATTTTATCTAGAAGGAAAACATTTCCTGCTCTATTTCTCTTCATGCCCCAGAGGTATATTTCAACATTTACAAAATACCTGACTATCCTTATTTTCCTTAATGCCTATCCAAACAGGATCTGCTGTGTCAGCTAAAACACTCACAGTTTTTCTTTTCGCTGGCTATCATATCTATGCAATGTTGAAGCCTCCCCCTCATTACTTCGTTTCTAGTTTCAGTAAACCTTATACTAGCATTTTAAATCCTCAGTCATTTTCCTGACTCGACCATATCACTACTATTTCAATAATATCATGCTTATTCCTGATGCTCATGCTCACACGTATCATCGATAAGGCTTTGAGGTAATAAATCCTTGATATAATATCATACTTATCCATGCTATGAGATATAATCAAAAATGAAAGCAGAAACTTAAGACACAGAGTAAAATATATTACTTGCCAATTTTCCACAGTAACTTTTCATCATTACTCCAAAATTACTTTTTAATGCAAAGAGTAGTTTCAATCACATCGAGGCCCACATGATTCAGATACTATCATAATCACAATTAGATTACATTACTGCAATCAGGAATGGAGATCATTAAGAGAAAGAATATAAATTGCTTTAGTTTTACAAGTACTGAGCTAGCAAAATTATAATTAATCTCCATTTATAATCTTTTCTTTCATAGAACTGCAAAGCATGCTACTTTTTTAGGCCATCAATACAAATTAGAACTAAGTAATAAAGCCCTAACTACTACTACTGTTCTGCTCACAATTGAAGAAACTTTCCCATTATGTATGGAAGGCTTTTCATACAAACAGTGCCCTTAGAGTAGATTGCTTCAAAGCAATAAGCACAACTATAACAAGGTGCTGTTAAAAAGAATACTGCAGAAACTCTTTCTCTCTTTAGAGTAATCAGTTTGTGCATTTCATTTCTTAAATGAGATGGTGCTACTCATGTGAGATGAAGAAATAATGACTTAGCAGTCACAGTGAATGCATCACTCTGTGCATCCCAAGTTTAAATATAGCCTTTTAGAAATGCAGGAAATAATATGAACATAAAGAAATCATTGCACTCAACATCTTGAGACCTTCAAAGTATAATGAATTCTAATTATCTTAATTGTTTATGTTTTTAATGGGTTAAGTTGTATGGCACCTTGTTATCACCAATCCTTCCATAATTCTAGATATACCTTTTATTTATTAGTCCTTAAAACTTACCTTAAATTATAACAATATATTACTAAGTACAGATAATAAGTATAGACTATCTAATATTATACAGGTTCACAAAACGTTTCCCACAATGCTGAAATACAAACACTTCTACAAATCAGATGAACTTTTGGAAATTATATGGTAGCAAGCTGTCTCCACACGAAGCCAACTTGATATGAACTTATTTGGTATCAATATGTGACCTGAACTGACGGGAGATCATTCCTAGCCTTTAATTATGCTATTATGTTATTTTGTGTGCATGTTTTTACATCCTACTGCTCCAGATCCCACTAGAGAATTAAATAACATATGGTATATCCACACAAAATTACCTTTTAAAATGGGGGGGAAATGTTTTCCAAAAGACATCTTGCACCAGGGGTTTTCGATTAGGAATAATGTTCTCAGTAGCTGCGTAAAGGTGGCTGTTCACACCTGAGTCAAAATTGTCAGTAACGGTTGTCTCCTTTGCATTTTGCCTCTCTAATGGCAGTTCTTTCCTTTGGGTACATTTTTGCTCTCAGCTTCCCTAAGCCAGAGCTTTTTGCCATCTTGCTGTGAAGGGGTAGCAGCCGTGCCCCAGAATTTTGATCCACTCTGCCCTGGAGGCAGCTGATAGGGCTTTGGGCATTTGGAGACCTGGCAGGGCATTACCACCTTTGAATCTGGGCATCCAGTTACCCCAACTTACCAGTGGTTCCAGGCAGCTGCACAGGTATTATTTGATTTCTATGTATGTCATGATCTCGAAAATGTTTGGAAGTGACACCATTATAAATTACCCTAGTTGTAAATAACTGGAAAGAATCCAAGGGAATTCCAAATTCTATAGGCCTGCCATTTGTACAGCCCTGCCAGGAAGCTGCAATTTAGGTGCATGCCCAGTAAAGTCTGGGAGACATAGAGAAGGTATTTGACTTCCAATCACCCCTGGAAACAGGTCATTGGCCAGAATAGGCATGGCCACTGCAAATGCAGGAAGATTTGAGAGACATAAGCTCCTCAACAAAGGAGTTCCTGCTCTTGCTCTCTTGCCTTTTGGCATGTTGTCCTTGACTCCTGGCTTGTGGGGCCCTTATGTTCCTGCATTTGCACACATAGTGGACTAAAGGAATGCAGCTAGCTTGATGCTAAACTGGACCCAGCTCTACCCTGAAATGGAAACTCTGGACTCTCACTTCGCCTCTGGCCCTGCTGAAGCCTCAGCTGCACCTCTTCCAGGACTGGATTAAGGGAAATGGGACTTTGGAAACCCAGGGGTGTAATTCCATGGCAAATAAAAATCACTCATCCTCTCGGGTGAGTCTCAGAAAATTCTTTTTCTTGAGATGTCATTAGGACCCCGCGCCCAGTACCCAATGGGGAAGAGGATACCTCACTTCCATTGTTTTGGTTGGTTATCCAGTTTCTTCACACCATCTCCCACTTTTCATATACTAGACATGGGCTGTTCGATAACAATGCCTGACATAAAAGACAACGATTATTTGCTGACTGTTGAATGTTTATCATGTTATCATTCTTATTAAAATGTTTGCATTTTAATAGGCACATAAAGCTTTAATTTCAGGAAATCAAGTATGAGAAATGAGGATATGGATGGTTTATTGGAAATGCTGTGTCATTCTAGCCTTGACTTTTGTATTTCTAAGATTGATCCTAAAGACAGGGAAGAAAAGTAGATCAATATTGTGTTTATTTGTAACAAAATCTTCTATTAATGGTGGAAAGAAATATAGCAGCATTGATCTTAAAAGTCATAAATTGTAAAACACTTTGACAGTTGATAAACCTTTTAAATCTCAGAAATTTGGGATGATCCTTTGTAAAATCAAGAATGGGGAAAAATAATTATAAGATAAATATTTAACCATTTCATTTGAACTATAAAAACAATACAATGTTTTATTTGTAGATAAATGTTTTAGTTTAAATTGTTAAAATGATTGTTCTACACTGAATCATATTTAATTAATCAATGTGCACAATGCCACCCAAATCATATTTTTACTGTATATGTAAAAAATAATTAAATGATAACTGTTCTTATAGGCAATGAAGTTAGCTTTTAGTACTAATAAACTCATGCTTTGCAGCTATGAAATTCTATGGCTTTATGCTAGGAATTTTAAGGAAAATTGGAAAGCTTTTCAGGAGTTTTCCTTTTAATTTGGGACAGTATGCAGAGTTTGATTCAAAAAAAGAATCAAGTAGAAAAAAAAGAATGAGTAACACATTTTATTTCACAGCATTAATTATTGGAAAACTTTTAAGTGTTTTTAAAAATAACTTATAAATGAGATAATAAAGCATAACAGTCATTATTTATCTACTTTAATTTTGAGTATAATACACTAGTAATATTTTTCCATTCTATAATTAATTAATTAATTAATATATCTGATTCAGATACTGGTAGGATACTGATATATAAAAACATTGCATTTGACATTAACAAGACACAAAGTGGACATTAAAATTCATTTTATTATACTATAGATGGATAAGAAAATGCTATTAGATTTAAGAGGTAGTAGTTTTCTTATGACTAGACATTTGGGAATATTGTGTGTGTGTGTATGATGGTCTCTGAAGAATATCTTCCTTAAACAAATATTTAAGCTTCTCTAATATTCAGTCTCAATCTGCATTTATATTCATATAGCATAAGTTCTAACTAAATTATTTTGCTTGCCAAGTGTGCTTGGAGAAAAGCATGAAGATTGTATTAGACAATGAACAGTATTTGTCTTAGGGAACATTGTTTAGAGAAAATTCAATGTTAACTGTACTTAGAATGATTGAAGAGAGAGAAACAATGTTTAAGAGTAGAGGCAAGAAAAATAAAGGCCTGAAGGGGGAAAAGAAAGGAAAGGATAGTGCATCAATATTTTTAAAGAAAATACTCACACAACCCAGGGGGTGAAGGAGAGAGAGGGACAAGTTGGAAAAAGAACAGCAAAATTCTCTAATGTTTTGCATCTCCAAACAGAAATACAGTTCCATTACAGAATTAGGGAAGTGGTCACGAAATATAGGAAAATAAAAGGGTTTCATTCTATTTATTCCTTTTCTTTAAACTTTCTTTTTTTCACTCCATATAACACAAAATAAAAACAAGAAAGTGAAATAAGTAAAAGGTCCCAACACCAGACCAAAATTTTGTTATATTCCTGCCTAGCATAAGTAAATATGGAGCAAAATGGTAGTGGCTGCTGGGATTGTGGGCATCTGATATTTTATCAGAAAATTGATCTCTAGTAATGGAAATCCTGCAGTGCAGATCTGTTTCAATGACTTTTTCTTTAGTCATGAGAACCAGGGACCTGACTAGTCACTCTCCAGCGATTCAGGTAGACAACACAGGGTATCAACAGAGAAGTTGCTGAGGGGGAAATCATGCTAATATGCCATTTCTGGTTGAAGAACCATACTTAGGAAGTACATGGGCCCTGCAGGAACATGGACGATGGTGTGGAGAATTGTGTGTGATAATTAGAACCAGTGACTTAAATAACATTTCTATGCATCCTCTCCATATCTTGAGCCCCCAAATGGAAAGGAAATGCACTCTTAATGCAAAAGAAGTAATAAACTTCAAGAATGACTACTAAGGAAATAAAACTATACTGAAATTGGAGACTACATAATCTAATTGACTCTCACCCAAACCTCACCTGAACTAGTAGTCATTAGTGTTGCTGTCCAAATATTGCTGGTACACAATAGAATTGTACTTCTCAACTCCATGTAGTGATTTTGAGTCATGTGATCCGTTCTGGTTGACAAGTTATAACTCTCAGTCATGAAAGTTAATATATCACAATTGATAATACATATTTGCTCTGTTTCTGGACACTTATACCATAGACTAGAGGCCCGGTGCACAAAAATTTGTGCACTCAGGGGAATCCTTCAGCCCAGCCTGTGCCCTCTTGCAGTATGGGACCCCTTGGGGGATGACCACCTGCTGGCTTAGGCCCGTTCCCTGGGGTATTGGGCCAGAGCTGGCAGTCAGACATCACTCTGGAGAGTCCGGGAGCCCTCGGGGGATGTCCACTTGCCAGCGGGGAGCAGGCCTAAGCTCCAGTCAGACATCCTAAGGGCTGCTGAGGAGGCAGGAGAGGCTCCCACCACCACAGCTGTCCTGGCAGCCATCAGCCTGGCTTGTGGCTGAGCAGATATCCTGCTGTGGGAGCGCACTGACCACCAGGGGGCAGCTGCTGCATTGATCGTCTGCCCCCTGGTGGTCAGTGTGTGTCATAGTGACCAGTCATTCCCAGTTGTTCTGCTGTTAGGGTCAATTTTCATATTACCCTTTTATTATATAGGATAGAGGCCTGGTGCATGGGGGGGGGGGGCTGGCTGGTTTGCCCTGAAGGGTGTCCCGGATCAGGGTGGGGGTCCTGCTGGGGTGCCTGGCCAGCCTGGGCGAGGGGCTGATGGCTGTTTGCAGGCTGGCCACAGCCCCTTCAGTGTGAGGGTCTCTGCTGGGATGCCTGGCCAGCTGTGGTAAGGGGCTGATGGCTGTTTGCAGGCTGGCCATGGCCCCCTGCCACCCAAGCTCCCAGTGGAGGCTGTCTGGAAGCAGGTACCTGGAATTTATTTAGCTTCTATAATTGAAACTTTGTTGCCTTGACCGGAGGCCACAGCCAGCCAGGGGAGGCAGGAAGCTTGGCTTCCTCCATTGCTGGGGCAACCAAGCCTCTTGCTTGCTCCAGCTCCATGGATACCAGCCACCATCTTGGTTGGGTTAATTTGCATATAGTTGCTCTGATTGGCTGGTGGGCGTGGCTTGGGGCATAACGGGGTGCGGTCAACTTGTATGCTTCTCTTTTATTAGATTAGATATACAGGTTTTTATTATGCCAATCACACATTTTATTAATTAATATAGTTTTATAATGCATCTTGATGTTAGGAATATAAGTACTCCCATTGTATTCTTCTTTTGAAAATAGTTTTAGCTATTCTAGATAAATTATATTTCCATATATTATATTTTAAGCTTGTAAATTTCTACTAAGATAATCTTCTGAGATTTTCATTGGTATTGGGTTGAATCTACAGATTAATTTTGGGAAAATTAATATCTTAGCATTAAGTCTTCCCAGTCCTCAGACATATATCTCTCTCAGTTATTTAATTTGTCCCAGAAGTGTTTTATAGTTTTAACTATATAAATCTGACACATGTTTTGTTCAATTTATTACTAACTATGTTTGGTTTTGGATGCTATTTTGATGTTATTTTTATTTCAATTTTCAATTGTTTACTAGTATATAGGAATTTTGTTAATTTCTGAATATTGACTTTATGTTATTGCTTTTGTTACATTAGATATGATTATTAGTTCTAACAGATGTTTTGTAGAGTCCTTAGAATGTTCTTATGTATACATGTATGTCCTATGTGAATAGCCATTTTTGTTTATTTTTTCACTTATCTGTTTTTTATTTCCTTGTCTTGCCTTACTGCAAAGGCCAGGAACTACAGTGTAATAACAGAAGTGCTGATCCTAGAAAAAAAGAATTTAGAATTTTACCATTAAGTATGATGTAAGTTCTGTGATTTGTTGAGCTTAATAAAAGGTTACTGTTCCCTTTAAGTTCTATTTTTATGTGTATTTAAACTTATTATAAATAAATTCAAATTTTATTAAAGACTTTGTGTGCATATATTGAAATCAGAATTTTTGTTAATGTGTTAAATTACATAGTTTAATTATTATAACAAACTAACTTGTTATTTTAAGCTTCCAGTCAAGATGGTAGCATAGGTAAATACAGTACTTGGAACTGCCTACAACCAATCAAAATTAAAACAAAGCTACAGAACAACCTTCATTTGAAACATCCTGAAATCTAGCTTAACGGAAGTCCTATAACTAAGGATAGAAAGAAGAAGCCACACAGAGACTGGTAGAAAGGGTGGAGATTCAGAAAGAGCTGGTCCATACTTCTTGTGGTGGTTAAAAATTTGGGAGGGGTATATAGTCTGCAGAGGTACCCCCTTAGCACCCAGGGATTCCAGGTTACACACACCCACCCCCAGCCCAGGATTACAGTGTTGAGAGGTGAAATACCCATAACTTCTGGCTGTAAATACCAGTGGAGATTGTGGATGTGTGAGATGGAGGCTCCTGACATCCCAGATGTTCCTCTTAAAGGGCCTGTACAGGGACCTACACATACTCACTTACTCTGAGCTCCAAAGCTGGGGCAGCAGCTCAAAGGATGATAGAGACATATGAGGGGAAAAAATGGAATGTCTGGCATTAGAGCAAGAGCTGGAGGGTCAGGGTTCTGCAAGTACTGGCAGAGGCCATTGTTTCTCTTCTGAGCCTTCCCCCTGCAGAGCCAGTAGGCGGGTGCCATATCTGAGTCTCCATTAACCTGGCTAACACTGTTCACTGCCCTGATGATTGTCTGAAACCACACCCCACCCAACTTGGATATCCAAATAAGCCCTTTTTAGTGGCTTTTCCATACAAACAGCCTGTCTTGGCCTGTGCTTTGAACATTCCTAAATTTTCAAATCAGTAGCATCTGACCTCAGCGTGCCCCCTGCCTCTTGCTAAGTGGTCCTAGGCCTGGCCGAGTGGCAGCCAGTCTTGGATTGCAGCTTGGTGCCTCTTGGGCACATCCAAGCACAGCACAAGTAGCAGTCATGGCAGATTGCTCTGTAGCTTATGGTGGCTTCCCTGGTCAGGGCACAGACCATGACTTGCACCTCCCAGGAAGCTCCAGAGCCAGGACACCTGGTGGACAGCTTCAGACCACGCCAAAGCACCACCCAACCACCTCCACCAGAGATACACTCAAGGTGGGAACTCAGCAAGTACCTGAGACCCACTGAAGTGAATTCTGTCCCAGGCGGTTAGCCCCTGCACAGCAGACCCTCCATGGTGGTCTTGGCCACCCCTCAAAGCTCATGGACCTAGGGGGCAAATCTCTCCCATTGATGTGCCAACAGAAATCAAAGGTCAATTATAAAAGGAGGGTTCATACAGGCCACACAGGGGGTACACCTGGAGTGCCCTGTTCTGGTGACTAGGGAGGCTGAGGCACTAGTCCCTATCGGACATGTATTACATAAAACCACTCTGTCAAGATGAGGAGACATAGAAACATGTTCCAAATGAAAAAAAATAGAACAAAACTCTAGTGGAAAAAAACACTAAACTAAATCCAAACTAAATGGATATCAGAAATCTATCAGACGTAGAGTTCAAAACCCTGATTATAAGGATGCTCAATTAAATTAGGTGAAGAATAAACGATCACTCATCAACATCTCTGTACTCGAGTTGGTAAGAACTGAATACTTCCTGGCTTTTTGAGTTTATAGAATTATTTGGCTTACAGCTCCCAGATAATTATATGTCCTCAAAAGTTGTTCTTTGCACAGCCTTGTAGAGAATCTTCCTCTGCATGAAACATTCATCTTCAGTCAATAACTCGGGGGGGGGGGATAACTATGATTTTTGGAGCTTTTCTCTTCATAGCTTCCACTGCTTCAGCGTTGGGTCCTGGAAATTATATACACACAACCTCTCCAAACTCCATATTCTTCCCTCTGATCTCAACCAAAATGATGGTCTCTGTTAAATTATTTCCCACCAGTGCTGCAGTTTGAAATTTATTCCAACCAGAAAGTCCTTGCAACTAAAAGGTTTCCACCATTTGTTTCCCTTTTGAGAAAAAGTGGTCAGAGGTAGTCCTGTTGTACTTGGGATTCAATGTCTAAATCTGTTATTTTTAATATTTTGTTCAGCTCTCTAGTTGTTTGCTCACATGGTAGTTTGATATTGTTTCTCTTATCTGGAAGAAGTTCTGTACTACTTACTCAACATCCATCTCCTATGCTAAAAACAGACAGTCTATATGCCCTTGTGCATTGAATTATCTTTCACTTTGGTATCTCTACCTAACAGTCTTGAGGATCTAAACAATTAATTATTAAGTTATATTAGAAAACAATTTAAAACTAATTAAGGTACTGATTTTGGTTGTTCTATTAAATATGTTCCATAATTTTATAAAAACAAGAGATATCATATGTTGAGTATGGCAGTGGTAAGCAGAGGTTTTTATTTTTTATTTAGTTAAAAGTTTAAGTAAGAATAATTTTGAGGCAGTCTCTTGTTCCATGGTAGGCTGAGGGGCTGAAGGCCATTTGCAGGCTGGCCACGTCCCCATCGGGGAGAGGGTCCCTGCTGGGGGGCGTGACCAGCCTGGGCGAGGGGCTGAGGGCCATTTGGGGGTGATTTGCCAGTCAAGACCCTGGCTTTGTCCAGATGGACATCCGGAAAATCTCTGGAACGTCTCCTGGTCTAACTAGCATATTACTCTTTTATTAGTATAGATACCAGAGGCCTGGTGCACAAATTTGTGCACTGGTGGGGTCCCTCAGGTTGGCCTGCTCCCTCTCACAATCTGGGACCCCCTGGGGGATGTCGGACTACTGGTTTTGGCCTGATCACCACAGGCTGGGATCCCTGATCCCCGAAATTGACAGTCTGACATTCCTGAGGGATGTAGTAGTGGTGCTGGGCACCGACCCCACTCATCCTGGCCCCATTGTGCCTGCCACGGCTGCTCAGTAGCTCACTGCTGCAGAGGTGTGAGAGGCTCGTGCCTCCACCACAGCTGTGCTAGCCAGCCATGAGCCTGGCGTCGGGAGCCCATCAGTCAGCTGAGCGATGCTCCCACTGTGGGAGTGCACTGACCACCAGGGGGCAGCTTCTGCATTGAGCGCCTGCTCCCTGGTGGTCAGTGTGCATCATAGTGACCAGTTGTTTGGTTGTTCAGTCATTTGGTTGTTTGGTTGCTTAGGTTTTTATATAGAGAGATAGATATATATAGATATGGAATATATATGTATATATATATATGTGTATATATATGTATATATGTATATATGTATATATGTTTATATATTCCATAAACTATTCAATAAGTATTCATTTACTTATTAAAATATGAAGATTACACTGATTTAGGTCCATATAAACTCTTAAGTCCACAATACAGTAGTTCTGTCTTAAGAATATTTATTTCTCGGACAGTTAGCACTGTGACTGACAGGAAGTTTGTTTTAAATGAGTATTTGTTGAATTAATAAATTTACCTGTAGCCGAATCCGGTTTGGCTCAGTGGATAGAGCGTTGGCCTGCGGACTGAAGGGTCCCAGGTTCGATTCCGGTCAAGGGCATGTGCCTGGGTTGCAGGCGCATCCCCAGTGGGAGATGTGCAGGAGGCAGCTGATCGAGGTGTCTCTCTCAACGATGTTTTCTAACTCTCTATCTCTCTCCTTTCCTCTCTGTAAAAAATCAATAAAAATATATTTTAAAAAAATTTACCTGTAAATGAATACATAAATGAATTGGTAAAAATATATTTTATTGAGTGTCTTCAATATGTCAGACATTTAATCAGACTCAACAAATATTTGTTAAGAATACTTTAGTCTGTAGATACTGGGCAAGACATTGTGGTAGGGAACATCTTGGTAACCAGAGAGGTTAAATAATTTAAAGGCCTATATTCAAATAAAGAAAGGTTATTTCATACAATAAGCCCCAATGTAATTCTACTAGATTAAAGAAATATAGAAAAGTAATTTAAATTGAAAAGAATAAATTTTTCAAATTTATAGTCAAAATATTTTACCTTAATCAAAATAGAATTCTTTAAAGAAAAAGCAAATTGATTTGAAAACTAAACATTTTTAAAACTGTACAATAATAAATAAACAAAAACAAAGGCAAATTTATAGACAATATGATAAAGATCTAGTGTCATTGATAATTAATTAGGTTGCACAAATTGATGTGAAATACACTATACATGGAAAGACACATTTTCAAATAACATGAATATAAAATTGAATAAAAAAATGTAAAGAGTAATTTAAAATGTGGAAATATTTTCACTTAAGTTAAATATTTAAAAAAAAACATTATTTTTACCACTAGTGACATTTTGAAGGAAAAAAGCTCTTAAATGCCCAATGCTGCCAAAGGTATGAAAAAAATGCAAGATTTGCAATGATGTTGGTATTGTAAATTATCATGCTTATAAAGAAATTTTACATTTTGAACAAGAACAAAGTCACATATCATATGGCTTTTCTAATACCACTTCTGGGGATTTTATTATAATATGAATTATACTTTATAATTTGTTATAAATTTATTATTTTTAATTATAATAAATTAGGAAAGCCATTGTGATTGGGAAGATTAGGAAGATTGAAGAAATCATTATATATCCACATGAGGAACTATTTTGTGGCTCATATATCATTGTATTATGAACTTGAGTTTTAGCAATAAATTCTCTTCACTTTAGTCACAACTGAAATATAAATATCAGTCTGCATTCATATACTTTTTGGAAATTTGTGTGCCTTAATTTATTCATTTGTAAAATTTGTATACATATAGTGTTATATACTTGTATATAAACATATACTTATAAATGTTTATATATTTGCCCACATCCTTGTATACATTCATAAATTTCAAGGTGGTATTTCTCTCTAAATTAACGCCCAATAATATGTTGATAATCCTTTTGATAAAACCATTAAACTTTTTATAGTTTACTCTGTGCCAGATGCTCGGAATTCAAAGATGAATAAGAGACTGTTCTTTTCCTAAGGGAAAGAGTAGTTGACAGCTTTCAGCCAATGATGAGGTACATTTCTATCAACAGAATTAGGTGAAGGATGATGGAAGGAGGAGATCAATTTTATCTGAGATATTACTACCTTTCTATCAATGTGAAGGCTTGTTTCCTCCTTAACCTACATAAAACTTAGTTTTCCAAATCCTGTTAAAAAGAATATCTATTCTTAATTAGTTTAGGAGTTATGGTAGATTATCCACTGAAAGATTAATTACATGCTTTCCAGTGAAGTATTATAAGCCATAAGTTTAAAGTTGGACCAGATGCAATTCAGCCCTGAAAACTCATTAACCATCTGACCATGTTGCACATATGGTAACACAGTGAAGAATGTACCCAGTCAGACACACATAAACACTTTTCATCATCATAGGACAACTGCCTCTTAAACTATGCCAGTAATCTTTCAACTTCTCATACCTACAAATATCTACTTTCAGAACAGAGAAGCTAGCAAAAGAGAGGTTTCAAATGGTGGATTTGTAAACCCACACTGATTATGTAGAAGTAGAGACTGCTGGTCTCTACCTTTGTGGCAAAATCCAGCGTTCTTCTCTTTTAATATTGTTTGAAAAAGAGTTTTAGGTTAATAATGTCAAACTGCATGTTGGGAGTGGGCATTTTCTCTATGTGGGAAATCACCTGCACTGATTTTATTGGCCAAAATGTTTTAATACAGCAATGAACTAGTTATTACTTTACCTGAGAGGAACTGTCCTCTCCTCTGCTTCCTTGGCAGGTATTGAGCTTCTGGGACATTCCAAATCTCCCCCACAATTTATGTTCTCAACACAGTATGACCGATGTCAAAAGTGAAATATTTGACAAAGGAGGCAAGATCATACAATGGAGTAAAGACAATCTCTTAAATAAATAATGTTGGGAAAATTGGACAGGTACATGCAAAAAAATGCAACTAGACCACCAAGTTATACCATACACAAGAATAAACTCAAAATGGATAAAATACTTAAATGTAAGTTGTGAACCCATAAAAATTATAGAAGAAAATATAGGCAGTAAAATCTCAGACATCTCTCCAAACAATATTTTTGCTCATATATCGTCTAGGGCAGCGGTTCTCAACCTGTGGGTCGCAAACAATGAAAATACATCCTTCATATCAGATATTTACATTGACTCATAACAGTAGCAAAATTACAGTTATGAAGTAGCAACGAAAATAATTTTATGTTTGGGGGTCATCCCAATACGAAGAACTGTATTAAAGGGTCGTGGCATTAGGAAGGTTGAGAACCACTGTTCTAGGGCAAGAAAAACAAAGGAAAAGATAAACAAGTGTGACTACATCACACTAAAAAGCTTTTGCACAACAAAAGAAACTATTAACAAAATAAAAAGGGAACCCACTGAATGGGAGAACATATTTGCCAATGATACATGTGTTAAGGGGTTAAATTCCAAAATACATATATAAATAACGTATACAACTCAACAACAGGAAAAAAAATAACCTAATTTAAAAAATGGGTGCCCTGTCTGGTTAGCACAGTTGATTTAAAGTCATCCCATATGCCAAGGTTATAGGTTCAATCCCCAGTAAGGGCACATACAAGAATCAATCAATGAATGCATAAGTAAGTGGAACAACAAATCAATGTCTCCCCCCTTTTTCTTTCTTTTTGTACCTCTCTCTTTCTCCCCCTCTCTCTTTCTCTCTTCCTCCTTTCCTTCTCCTTCCCTTTATCTCTCTCTTTCTCTCAAATCAGCAAATGAATTTAAAAAAAATGGGCAAAGGACCTGAATAGACACTTCTCCAAAGAGGTCATACAGATGGCCAACAGACATATGAAAAGATGCTCAATGTCAATAATCATTAGGGAGATGCAAATTAAAACCACAGTGAGATACCACCTCACACCTGCCAGAATGCTACCATCAACAAATCAAGAAACGGCAAGTGCTGGTAGGATGTGGAGAAGAGGGAGTGCTCCTGCACCGTTGGTGGGAATGCCGACTGCTGCAGGCACTATGGAAACCAGAATGGCATTTCCTCAAAACATTAAAAATGGAACTGCCTTCTGACCCAGCTATCCTAATTCTGGAACTATATCCCAAGAAACCTGAAACACTAATTTGAAAGGATATATGCACTTCTATGTTCAGTTTGTTGCAGTGTTACTTAAAATAGCCAAGGTTTGGAAACAGCCCAAGTGCCCCTCATTAGATGAGTGAATAAAAAAGCTGTGGGACATTTTCACGATGGAATACTGCTCGGCCGTAAAAAAGAAAGAAATCTTACCTTTTGTGACAGCATGAATGAACCTGGAGATTCCTATGCTAGGTGACATAAGGCAATTAGAGAGAGACAGATGCCATATGATTTCACTAATAGGTGGAAACCAATGAACAAAAAACTCAGAAACCATATAGAAACAGAGGCGTGGATACATGGAACAGACTGTCAGCTGTCAGAGGGGAGGTGAATTGTCAGACTGGATGAAGAAAGGTGAGGGATTAACCAAAAAACTTATACATATCATTCATAGACCTAGACCCGTGGTGGTAAACTGCGGCTCGCGAGCCGCATGTAGCTCTTTGGCCCCTTGAGTGTGGCTCTTCGGCAAGGTACCACTTGCGGGTGCGCATGTTCAGTGCAATTAAAACTTCTTGGCCCATGCACAGAAGTCGGTATTTTGTGGAAGAGCCACACTCAAGGGGCCAAAGAGTTGCATGTGGCTTGCGAGCCACGGTTTGCCGAGCCACAGTTTGCCAACCACTGACCTAGATTACAATATGATGATAGTCAGAGGGGAAAAGGGGCAGGGAGGTGAAGGTGGGCAAAGGTGGGAAGGGAAATGGAGATGGAAAGAGACTGCTTGGGACGATGGGCATACGATGCAGCGTGCAGAAGATGTTTATTGAGTTGTACACTTGAAACCTGTATGGTTTTACAAACTAATGTCACCCCAATCAATTCAATTAAAAAAAGAAGCATATCCCTATATGGTTTGGCTCAGGGGATACA
Organism: Myotis daubentonii; assembly: GCF_963259705.1. Lineage (NCBI taxonomy): Eukaryota > Metazoa > Chordata > Mammalia > Chiroptera > Vespertilionidae > Myotis > Myotis daubentonii. The sequence continues at coordinate 67,684,875 of NC_081846.1, read as the reverse complement.
GCATTGATTGGCCTGTGGACTGAGGGGTCCCAGGTTTGATTCTGGTCAAGCGTACATACCTCCGTTGCGGACTCCATCCTTGGCCCTGGTTGGGGCACGCGTGGAGGCAACCAGCCCATGTGATGTTTCTTTATTTCCCTCTCCCATCCACTCTCTCTAAAAAAAAAAGAAAAAAAAAAGAAAATCAATGGGAAGATATTCTCAGGTGAGGATTAACAAAAAATAAAATGAAAAAGATGCATAGGAAACATGGAGATGATGGAAATGTATTTCTAGGTTGCAGGGTTGTGCATCTGTACACATTGATAATGAAAACAATGGAATAAGCTAAGAGAGTCACTTAAAGCAGAGGCAGAGGCTATGAGGGTAGTAGTTCTTACACATCCTATGCACAGTTTGCACCTCAGTTCCCTGAACTGCTATTAACTTGCTAAACCAGTTGCTAAACTCAGCTCAAGTCTGAGCCATAAACATCCTGGGTCAACTGCTGTGTAGACATCCATGGACCCCACTTCCTCATTGTAGTTTTTGCTTCCCTCCTTCGCATATTGGAACTAACCAAGCCATCAATCCCTCATTTGCATGAACAAATTACATTTTGTGGTTTTGTCTTTATAAACCCTGCCTTTCTTTGTTCTCTTCAAACCACAGCTTGGGTTGCTTCCTGAATCCGTGTCTCTGGGTTGCAACTCTTTTTGCTCAAATAAATGCTTTTATTTACAAAAGAGAAAAGTAAACATTTTGTGCAACTCTTCCCATTACAATATGGCAGCCAGCCTCAGCAGCCTGAGCCTAAACCACGTGATAAATGAGGTTTTGCCAAATATCTTAATTTGATAGGTATTTACTGATGCATAACCAACACTAGCATTATACTCGATCTCTATTTTAATGAAACTTATTAATCAAAACAAAGTTTACAAAAGAAAAATAACTGCTTATCTCTTACTTTGAGTGTGAATAATCCTTTGAATTCCTTAAAAATAGTTAGCTTACACTTTTATAATAGTGCTATATGTTTCTATTGGCAAAGGAGGATTCTACCTTATAATGTGAATCTTAAAATGTATCCATTTAATTTTTTAAAAATGCATCCATTTCTTCATTGAATTTTCAGCGTTAATGAAAAGAAGTGATAATGAGGGAACTGTCTTTAAGTTTGAGTAGACAGTTCTGTATCGGCCTCCATCAATGGTCAAGATGTCAAACAAATTACATATTATTTTCCTCTCCATGAATGTAAGAAAATAAATGTAGATTTAACTTATTATTTCTTCTACTTTTGAAATGTAATGAATAGAACTAATAATTAGCAAATTTCTAAATATATACACTAAGTTGCTTGCATGATTTAGAAAACAACCTGAGTTATCTTTTTTTATGGATATTTTTAGAACAATGTATTTATTTGCTGATTGTGGGTATTTATTTTTAAGCAAAAGCTTTAAGAGTGAGCACTGTTATTAAAATGTTTGAGAGAAAGTGAACAATATAGCATGCTTTAAAATGCACAGGGAAAAATCATACACTTTTTTTCAATAAGTATGTTATTACTAGTTTTCCTTCCTTTTCATTTCCATTTTTCTTTTTCTTTATTAAGTTGGCAATACAATGTTGAAGCCTACCAAAGATTCATAGACTGAAGGATAGTGATAGGAATTGGGCAAGGCATGTGACATATTAAATTTAATCACCTGTTATTTTAAGGACATTTTGAGCAGATGGTATTGTCCTGTTACAGATAACATATTCAGTTTCACATCACATAGCCGCACTCACATACATGATTGAAGCTCTTGTCTATATAGGTAAATCATCTTTAATTACACAGAGGAAAAAGAACTGGTGAGTATAGTAGTAAGTAAATAACTACTAAAGAAAAATTCTGGCTCAAAGTTTACAGAAGTCGTACAAAAGCAATAAGCAATATTTCAGTATAAAATTCAAATATACCTACTGATTTAACAGTGTTCATCCTTACCTCCACTTCATTCTTCAATAGTGTCAGGTGTCACCCATCATTTATAAAATAAATAAATAAAAGTGTCATAAAGGAAAAGTAAGGCTAGAAGAAAATTAAAAATAAAGTCATGGCAAGTGAAGTACCATAAAACATTCAATAATTTTCCATATATTTAGCCAGAAGACTGAAAACCTGACCACAGTCATCCCTGTGGTCATGCAGGGGAAATATAATCAGTTATTTTACCTTTTATTTTTCTTAAGAAGTCAAAACAGTTTCAGCACAACAGTATTTTTTAAATAGCTAATATGTGGAAAATTGGGATGAAACATAATAAATCCATTAATAAAATATCAGAAAACTCCAAAGGTTCTATTTGGAATCATGAATATTCTTAACACTTGAGCACAATGATTTGTTCTAGAGGCAACAAAACTTCAAAAATTAATAGAGGATAATAAAATACCTTCAAAAATTTTGACCATGCATTTTGACTACCATCATGTGATTTTTAACCTTTTAAACTTTATAGATTTGGTAGTTGAGGTATGTTTTATAAAAAAGACTTTTAAAGTATTATTAATGCAGCTGAATTAACTAAGATGTATACAGAGAATATTCAGAAAAGACTTGTACCCAGGTTTTTTTGCCACTAAAACCTATCTTGTATTATAACACACTGGCAAGTAACTAAACATGTTTCTTACTATTTTCTAGTTCAATCCAGGACAATTTATTTTGTTAACTGTATATATCTTGTTGAACTTCCCATTCTGGTGTACCCTCTTGGCCATATCCCCTGTTTCTCAACGCCTGTCCTTTCACATTCACAACTTTCAAAACATCCTCCCTGTGTTTTGTAGAATCACATTCTAACTTGCAATTCCACAAAAATTTGGACAAGAAACTCATCTATTCAGGAATAAGTATATCTCATATACATTAGATACAAGGCTATTTCCACACATATTAATGCCTGTTCAACTCTAGTTTAGATAAATTGTATGAATGCTGAAATATCTCACTTAAGTTGATCATTATTACATAATATTTTATATAAAAAAACATATACACCTTGTGAAGATGTGGAGAAATTAGAACTCTTGTCACTGTTGGTAGTATTATAAAGTAATGCAGCTGCTAATGAAAACAGTATGGCAGTTCAACAAAACATTAAAATTAGAACTTCCATATGACCCAGGAATTTCCACTTCTGGATATACTTTCAAAACAATTGAAAGCAGGATCTCAAAGAGATATTTTGCACACTCATTCACAGTAAGAAAGGAATAGAACAACCCAAATGTTCATCAATCAATGAATGAATAAAGAAAATGTGGTGTATACATACAGTGGAATATCATTCAGGGTTAAAAAGGAAGGCCTCTGCATGCAGCAACATTTATGAACTTTGAAAGTATTATATTAAGTGAAATAAGCTAGTGACTATATATGTATGTGATGTGAGTATATATATATATATATAGTAAGATTTCACTAATGTGAAAACAGTCAAATTCATAGAAACAGCAAGTACTAGTAAAATAGTGGTTTCCAAGATCTGGAGATAGGAAGAAATGGGAAGTTAGTTGTTAATGGGGATAGAGTTTCCATTTTGCAAAAGGAAAAGTCTGGAAACCTGTCACACAACAATGTGAATAATGCTACTGAACTGTACATTTAAATAGTTAAGATGGTAAACTTCATATTCTGTGCTTTAAAAAAGAAAATCTATAAGAAATGAAAGAGAATTAGGGCATATTATATAATTTCAATGGTCTGTTGAGAAGCTCATTGGCTTCTCAGAAATGATGGGTAAATTTCTTTCATAATCTTTATGGAACACTATATCATTTGCTGACATTCTCTTAACTTCGCTGGGTTTATTTCCGGTGATTGTGAAATGTTACTCTATACTAGTAGACTGTGTCAGGGAAATATCTCAGCCTTGTTACTACCTGTTCATTGTAAACCTCCAACTACAATTAGCAGTGTCATTCCCACTTTTCTATGGTTTCATTTACAATGAAAACGTGCACTTGGGTGATATGTGATTATGAGTCATTAAAGAAAATGAAAGTAGATAGTAACCTAATTTGGTATAACTATTGTATTATCGGAATTGCAAATTGTTCTCTTCATTAAAAGTTATTTTCTGAATCTTAGATTCTATAAGAAATCCCAGCATACTTGATGTAGTACAGAACTATAATTTAGATTTATTCTCCTTTACTGCATACTGAAGCATGTTACTAAAACCTTACATTATTAATAATTGCAAAAATACCTTTTAAATATGATATTTAACAGAGGTGCTAATATATTTTAAGTGACATCATTTCCCTATTGAGATTTTTAAAATTGATTTAATTTTGTTGAATTAAGCTACACTAATGGATTAGTGTTACTATAGATAGAGATTTATTTAACTATGTCTTTTTTCCACGTTTCTGAGCTCCCTCATTCCTTTAAAAGTATATTCAATTTTATATGGGCAAAATATGCTTTTCATTTTCAGTTTAACTACTATTCAGTTTTTACCCTTTTAAAAGTAAGTCCTGAGTGAATCTACCTTTGTTTTTAAGTAGTTTATTTTTGTTCATGAATCACAAAGTCCTTGAAATATCTTACATTAATCATAGGTGATGTTTCTCCAGTTTTAACCTTCTTACCTAAACAGTTTAACCTCTTTTCAGGAATGAATCTCCATTTGCCATCTTCTTATATATATTGTAATTGCTTAAAAAAATATATGGTTATCTGAAATCCCCAACCTCATTCATTTCCTTTTGCTATCAAAATGGTGTGAGGTCTGAATCATCTACACTAATAAAAGAGAAAGATGCAAATTGCCCATACCTTCCCAAAGCCCACCTGCCATCAGGAGTGAGTATGCAAATTAACCCAACAAAGATGGTGAGTTAATTTGCATACACAGGCTCCAAGTGGCTGGGGCGGGACAGGATGCTTGGATTGTCACAGGCATTCAGCACCGCCCCAGCCGCTCAGCGTCTCTGGGCAGCGTGGGAATGCGGAAAGGTGGCTCTGGACCTGAACGAAGGCAGAAAGACGGCTCCGGGCCAGAGTGAAGGTGTTGCCAGCAGCCAGGGGAATGAGGGCCCGATCTTGCACAAATCTTCATGCATCGGACCTCTAGTTATTTAGCTAAATATGTACTATTGTGTACATTATTAATATTTGTTGCATTTATTTTCTAATATGGGGTAACTACTCACATAAAAGGTGAAAAGGTATTTCTTCTGAGTTTATATCTTCTGTTTCAACACAGTTGCATGATTTAAACATTTCCCAATATTGCCATTAATTAGCCCTTTTACAAGCTGCATTAAATTTTCCAGGTATATATTTTAATCAGTATGACTCTATATATTTGCCATGTTACTAATTATTTAAAAATTAAATTCATTATTAATTGATTTGAATTTTAGTACCTCTTTATCATAACCTCAAGTAAAGTAGAAAAATCTGAAGTGTAATTTTCTACAAGAAAAATGAAAACTAAACTAAGAAAATTTAGCCATCGATGCTTGAATAACTTCCTTACTTTGGGTTCATCTGTTTGTTGTATTAATTGTGTGATGCTTGAAAATAAAACTTTCAAAAATCCAATAAACTAGAAATAGGAAAACACAAAGTAAGCACACACACAAGCACACACACACACGCACACACACACGCACACTACCCAAATTATTTCCCCAGTGATATCCTGAATTAATGGTGCAGCATTCACACAGCTGAGTTCAGTTCCTTCTCGCCTCCTGTTTCTCAGTGGCATTTTGCAGCATTCTGGCATGACTTCTTTTTCTTTATTTTTATAAACATGTCCTTGCCAGTCTTCTTATCTACTTCAATGACTCTATATTTATTACTCAATTTATAATCACTATTTCTTCTGAATGAAAAAAAAACACATAGAAATACAAAATAGATTACAAATTCTCAGGTGAAAGTTCCTGTCTGTTTACTGAAGTGGAAGTCGTTAATGATGTAAGGCTATTTGAAGAAAATTACTAGGTTCAATTACTTTAATGAGAACTAGCTCCTACAAAATGTTGGTTTAAGAATTGGCTACAAAGCAGTAACATATTAGCCAAACTCACCTACTAAAAAACCCCACATAATTTGCCTTTTGGTTTCTATTTTGATGTGTTTTCCTATATAAAGCCTTCAGATATGTAAACATACTTATTTTAAGGTATTCATGTTTTATCCTTATAATGCCATAAAAATAACTAAATGCACTGAATTGATAGAGGGCAAGGTTTCTGTCTTGATTATGGTTGTCAGGTGCTAAATAAATATTAGAAAATTAATTAATGAATCATGCAAAAATAATCAATTGTCTCAATCAATTCCCTAAACATGTAAAACCAAATTAACTAGACAATTCTGTTAAAATGGATAATACGTTAACTGCTGTGAAGTCAGTATGAATCAGTGATGGGCAATGGGCTGGCTCTTGGCCACCTGCCTCTATCTAGATGCTGAAATTATTATCCAATTTCAAATAGGACTAAAAATTTAATTGAATTTATTGGGGTGACACTGGTTAATAAAATTATATAAGTTTCAGATGTACAATTCTATAATACATCATCTGTATATTATATTGTGCGGTTACTGCCCAAAGCCAAGTTTCTTTCCATCACCATTTAACCCCCTTTTTTCCCTCTTCTATCTCTCCCCAATCCAGCTTTCCTCTTGTAATCGCCATACTGTTTGTGTCTGAGTTTCAGTTTTATGTGCCACATATGAGTGAAATCATATGGTTCTTTGCTTTTTCTGACTGACTTATTTCACTTAGCATTATATTCTCAAGGTCCATCCATATTGACGCAAATAGCAATATTTCATTTTTTTCTTATAGCTGAAAGTATTCCATTGTATGTATGTACCACATCTGCTTTATCCAACCCTCTACCAAAGGACACTTTGGTTGTTTCCATGACTTTAAAAATGTCATTCATGCCCTTGCTGGTTTGGCTCAGTGGATAGAGCATCAGCCTGTGTACTGCAGGGTCCCAGGTTCGATTCCAGTCAAGGGCACATGCCTGGGACGCAGGCTCAATCCCCAGTAGGGGATGTGCAAGAGGCAGCCTATCAATGATTCTCTCTCATCATTGATGTTTCTATCTCTCTCTCTTCCTCTCCGTAATCAATAATATATATATAATATAAAATAAAATAAAAATGTCATTCAATTGTCTTCTTGGTTTCTATCATTTCTTGATCTCGCCAGAATTTCAGCCTCTACTGTGCTATTAGTTCCAAGAGCTGGTTTGTTTGTGTGTCTGTATTTTATCCAGTTTTTCTAGTTGCACTGGGCAGGGCTTTTTTCTTCTTTTTCTTCTTTTTATTTTTCTTTTTCCTGCAAGGTACTTCATCATAGCCAGTAATAGGATTCCTTTCTAATTCATTTTAAATTACAAACAAAAATAAATAATGAGAAAATATTATATTTAATTCTAATTGCATTTAATTATTTTAAGTATTCAGTTGCCTCAATATTTGTTTGACCTTAATGACTAGAAGATTTGAAGGGAGCAAAATCAGCTACATTTAATATGTCCACACATTACTTCCTGTGTTCTAAATCAGAAAGCTGAAATTTGTCTTTGTGTCAGACTCTTGTACTTTGAAATGAATCATTTTGATAAACCCTCTTAGTCATGCACATGTAAGCCAAGTACCTTTGTATTGTGTTGGCAGCAGGCCTAAATATTTGTTGAGTAAGAAAAATGTCATAGCTCTATGAGAGGTTGATAAGTTTTTTTCATTATGGTGTGAAAGGTTATACCAATTGAATAGTGTGAAATGGGCATCTCAGCAGAGATAATTTGTATATTAAGAAGAAATCTTCAGCATCTTATGGGGAAATTCTAATGAAGGAGACAAGGGAAGTGAGGAGCTGAATGCGGATGCGGAGGTGCCCATGGAAAAAGGGCCTATCTAGCAAGACGAAGGGAAAAAGGAGGAACAGCCAATAAGGGCCTCCCTAATATAAGTGGGGAACCAATGAGCTGCAGGGGAGCAGAAATCTGCTAGACAATTTTCAACATTCTGTTTCTTCATTTTAACTCCCTGAGGAACTATATTGTTTTAAGTTTCCAAAGTATCACTTAAGACAGACATTTCAAGTGGCACAGAAAAACAGAGCTGAGGCCACTGAATGTTGTCTGGGAGGGGCAGTGTATAGCCAGAGATGAAAAAATAAAAGAAAAAGAAATATCTTCAGGAGATGTCTCTATTCCCTAGAGCTCCTAGGAATTACTTGATGAAGTTATAGGACTGATTGTGCTATTCAGAAAGAAATTTGAGTTATTTTATCGTGATATAAACAGAAAAGATAACCTCAAAAGGATAGAAAATATGGACATGCCCAAGTTCATTTGTCTATGAAATTAGGACCAAATTAGAGAAATACAGAGAGTTTCATAGGCAGGCCATTTTATACATGAAGAAATCAGAAAACAATCCATATGTTTGTAAAAAAAAAAATTACTAGAATATGCAGTAACATAGTAAACAGTAAATATGCCTGAATTAAACTTGACATTAATTCTTTTCTCTTTTTAGTGTCACCATCAATGCTAGAAAACAAAAGATCTTTGATGACATGTTATACCTTTGAGAAAAGTAGTTCATATTGATAAGTAGTTCTAGCCTTTAACCCAAAGTGCTGTTTAGAATGAACAGGCCTCTGGTTATAACTTCTAATATGTAAGTTAAGTAGGTTTTTAGTTATGCTCTTTTCTGTGGAACCACAAAGTGGCAAATCTCTAAAATTCAAAAACTTCAAAGCATTGTTGGAAATTGATTTATGCTTTTTGAATGGAAGGTAAGTTTTCTTTTCCCTCATCCGTTCTTCTTAAAAATGTCTGCAAACCTTAAAGGAATTTAAGGTTTGGGGAAATAGAGTGAAGCAAAATAATAATAGCATTATCTTTCTTTGCTTAAAATCCTCTACCACTTTCATACTACTATATGCAAATTATACTAAACCACTGGGGAAAACATTTTTTTAAAAAAGCAGTCAATCAACTAGTCATTTTAACCTTACATATATTATTTTGCAATAATTTGACTACATATTTTTTATAAATACTAAAAAAGTTTATTGCTTGGTATAAATATATTATCTTATTTATTCAGATATTCTAATTTAAAATGGAAAATCCTACTTTTCTCTCTCAAGAAAAATATATTTAACCTAGGTATATGTGTCAGATTTACATTAATCTAAATTTATATATTTATATATATTATATTTTAACATACAGGTTGTCCCAAAAATGTATACACACTTTGAATAATTAAAAAGGCAGTATTTATTAAAATACATTTTATTTTCAAAATGTAATAGAATCTATAGACATTGTGTGTATACATTTTTGGGGTCACCCTGTATTCCATATGACTATGAAGGCATATAGATATAATAAATATATAAATATCTATAGGTCCCCAAATTCTATGGTTTTATTTTCAGTTCCCAGCATTAATTCAATTCAATACACTTTTTAATCAACCATTAGAAATGTGTTACTCTGTTGAAGTGGCCATGACTTTTGTTCCATGTCACTGGTGTTAGTTTAGGTTGACACATGGCTACACGGCATGATGGATCAAAGTAATTAAAGTTCCAATCACTCACCTTTCTATGTTCAACATCAACTCAGCTAGCCTTTACCCTAAGTTCCTACTATTTTAATATTGCCAGATGTGTGTGTGTGTGTGTGTGCATGCACACCGCATATGTATGTGCTTCTAAATAATATAGAAATGTCATTACTTTTGTTTCATTTAAGGAACTTTTCAGAATTTTCATTTTAAAGTTTGCTGATGTATTATTAAATTACTGTCTTTGCCTTGGCGTGTAATGTGAGAGTCATCACTATATACACGTTATATCCATCTATCCTATATAATAAAAGGCTAATGTGCAAATTGTCCCCTCAACTAAAAGTTCGACCAAGAGTTCAACGAGTTCAACCAGGAGTTTGATGAGGGGGTGGGGCCAGCTGGCCACCACCTGCAGCCCCTCTCCCAGCCAGCCCTATCCCCAATCAGCCCCCAACCCTGATCGAGGGCAGGGCCAGCCAGCCAACTGCCCACAGCCCCTCCCCCCACCAGCCCAGCCCAATTGGCTTCGATCAGGGTGGGCAAGCTGGACCCCACAGTGCACGAATTCGTCCACTGGGCCTCTAGTAGAATTATAGATTCTGTGCGAAAGTTTGCATTGTTCTCTGATTGGTCCTTCCCCATTAAGTCAAATAAATATAAGTTCATCCACGAAGTTGCTTATATAATAATCAACTTGTTACAAATTTCTCAGATAGAGACTTAGTTTGTTTAGTAGAAGCCTAGGTGGGGAAAAAAGTATATTTCTAAAATATCTACTGTAAAAAAAGAACCCCAGCAGTTTTTAATAGAAAAAAATCAGTCCATCAAATTATATGACTATTATTTTGACAGAATATTGGATGTGTGGAATTATACTTTTACAAAGCATATCAGTTAAAGATTATATTGTTAACAGATTTATAGTAATAATAATGCAGCCTTTGTTACTATTTGATTAGTGTCATGCATTAATTGCTTTTTTTGTTGATTGATGGCTTTAGGATAATATATTTGTTCCAACTTTTCTACATGAAACATTCTTTTGATCCTGAAAGTTATCCTGTTTGGATCTCCTGGCCTCTGGCACTCACTTGCTAAATGCAGCATGTTGCTTTAACTGTGGATGCCTCAGCTTTTTAAAGCAGAATTCCCTCCATACCAATGAGTCACATGTCACAATAAGGCAGGACTCTTTGCATACAGGTGCTTTTGCTTGTTACAATCATTGAAAATTTACCAAATGCATTATTTTTTGGTGCCTTATTACACAGGATTTACTATAAGTTCCTGGCTTTTTAATTAGTCTGACCTTTCTGGGCCATGAACGCCAACAGTAAAAGCTGTATTTGCCAGATTTTTAAAAAAATATATTTTATTGATTTTTTACAGAGAGGAAGGGAGAGAGATAGAGAGTTAGAAACATCGATGAGAGAGAAACATCGATCAGCTGCCTCCTGCACATCTCCTACTGGGGATGTGCCCGCAACCCAGGTACATGCCCTTGACCGGAATCGAACCTGGGGCCTTTCAGTCCGCAGGCTGACACTCTATCCACTGAGCCAAACTGGTTTCATGCCAGAATTTTTATAAACCAATTGAGTATAGAGAGGAAAATGGGAGATTGATAAATGGTATAATGTGTGTGTGTGTGTAAAATAAAAATGAAAACAATCATCTGCTCTCATCATTATTCAGAAAATCAAGAATATTTCAACAATCAATGTAGAATAAACTTAATTTTACAATAAAAAGAGACTTTCTGGAATATTGACAATTGGCAAATTTACTCAACAATATATTTTAGATTTTTTATTTTAAAATAAAATGTAGAATAATATAGTATTGGATTGAGTGTAAATTTGACAATGTCTGAATCTGTATCTGACAAAATAATAAGATATCACATAAAAATCTTACTTTTTACAGGTACCTCTTTCATCATTTTATATTAAATAGATGGTCATCACTTAAAAAGGACTAATTATATTTAACTATTTGCAAAATGTTAGCAGCACTTTAACTTAAATTTATTCTGAGCCATTAAAAAAATCTACGAAACAACCATCCATTTGACTCATAACAGTGACTCTTTTGTCTCTCTGTCTCTAGAATTTATATCTATATCTCTTTTCCAATTCTTTATTTTATAGACTAGAGCAGCCAGCCCTGTATTGAATAGCAAAGTGATAATGAGGATCTCATGTTACACATCTAGATAAAATTCTTCTGGGATTTTACTAGTGAATATAATGAAGCTCTTGGTTTAAAAGAAGTTGTCTTTATCACCTAAAGAGGATTTCCTTTCCTATTTACATATTTTTACTAGGAATAGTTGTTCAATTTTATCAAATGTGAGTTCTATATGTATTCAAATATTTTTATACTTTTAATCAACCTATCTATAGGTTGCAAATCTATTAACAAATTTTCTTATGTTAAATCATTTTTATATTCCTAGGTTAAACTTGAATTGAAGGTAATGAAATCCTCCTAATATAAGAATCACTTTTTTACTATCTTAAGTTTTAAACATTTATTAGTATTAGAGATTGAGCTATAGTTTTCTGTTGTTGGAGTTTTTCTTATATTTAAGAATTGAGATTATACTAATTTTTTACAGTTCATAAGGCAATTTCACATCTTTTTATTAACTTCTAAAGAGGAAACAAACTTCTTTTTCTTCATTATCTCAGTTTTAATCCCTATGAGATGTGGAATGAAAAATAGAGACTTGGGCTAATACAAAGTAAAGAGAAATATGATTTTGAGAAAGAAATTAAGATCAATTTAATAAATTAATTTTTTTCTTGTTGCACTTATATAAGTAAACAATATTTAGTACAGATAATCTTCATGGTTGCTTCATGGTGTTGGTTGCTATGTAATAACTAGCAATATCAATACAAAACATGAGAAACAAATCTGAAATATGGTCCCAAGTGATTATTTTATTAGCACTAACTCTATCTGGGAGTATATCAATTCTTCCAAATATCCATGTGTATTTATTAGCAGCAAAGTGACATTTACTTTTAAATTCTGAACAGGCATTTGCACTTTTCATTTTAAAGGTATAATATCCTACACAGACTCAAAATTCATTTTCTATGCCAACTTTCATCAATATATTGTATCTGCTAATTTTTTTTTAAATAGAATCTAACTACTTTTTTTAAAAAATATATTTTATTGATTTTTTACAGAGAGGAAGGGAGAGAGATAGAGAGCTAGAAACATCGATGAGAGAGAAACATCGATCAGCTGCCTCCTGCACATCCCCCACTGGGGATGTGCCTGCAACCCAGGTACATGCCCTTGACCGGAATCGAACCTGGGACCCTTGAGTCTGCAGGCCGACGCTCTATCCACGGAGCCAAACCGGTTTCGGCATATCTGCTAAATTTTAATATTAATTTGGAGGCTAACCCTGCTTAAACATAACTTAAGACATTGGTTCTTAACTTTTTTTTTTTTAAATCACAGACACTACTGAATAACTGATGCATCTTCTTGACTTTACCAAAGAAAAAAATAAATAGAAACTGACAATTGTACATTAAATGTCAAGGCTTTTATCAATTTATTATAATTCACTGAGGGTCTCCAATTTAAGAACATGTGATCTAAGAAGCATTAACTACTTAAATAACCTAGAGGTATTTTGGCTTTTAATAGGATTAAATGAGAGGAGAGATTAAAACTTCATCCCAAATAAACTTTTCACGCCATAGAAAATTAAATAGTATGGCTTTTATATTACAAATACATGAAAAATGTCAGAGAAAGTCTCATACTTTCCACAATTAATACATTTTTTATCTTAGGATACAATTGAAATTCTCCTGGAATTATAGAGATGAAAAGAACTAAGAACAATTTATTTTTTTAATGTGTGATTTTATAACTCACCCAGTTTCCAACATTCTCATAGAAGTAGCCATTCTCCCCTCCTACCACATATCAGAATGTGACTACTTGAAAACAGGGTCTTCACATTCTGAAATTCCCAGGGACAGAAATTTTGGGGAGACTATTCAATCCACTACATGCATGAAAATTTAAGGAGTAAAAATTGATCTGATCTGATTCCTTTTCCACCATTTACTGGTGGTGGGGTTTGGGGCAAAATGCTGAGAACCCCAGGGTTCTCATTGGAGGCTGAAAAGCAGTGAAATGATTCTTATCTCCTAAGTAATATGAATATTAGAAATTGTGCATGTAAAGTTCCTAACATACTCTGATTTGGGAATAAGGAATATTTGATAAATGGTAATTTAAAAATTACATGTCCTAAGTAAAATTTTAATAATAAGAAGTTTATGTCTTAGAGATCAAGTGTTTCTTATTTAAAAAAAAACAAAAACTGTTTTGCACAGATTTAATTCTTCCGGTAGAAGTCGAATTGCATTAAAATGTTAAGTATACTAGGAGACTGTTCAGATGAGAGCCTTTTAAGTAAAGTACATTTGTAGGTTTATATTAATATTTGTTATGGTTTGTGGTTATTCCATTTAAGATAAGGTGTTGATGGCCTCTGACTCCATTTTTGCATTAACAGGGCAAAGTGCCTATCATATGTAACCCAATGGGAAGACTTCCAGAACCACAGTTCATGGATGATATTAAGAAACCTCTTGCAAGGAAAGCATACTTTATGAAATGATAATTAAAATAATAATCAAAACAAAAACACAATAGTTTAAAATGGAAATCAGTATTATTCTACAGTCTTAAGTTAGGAAATTTTTAAAATATGTTTGTTCAGAGAGTTACAATTAAGGCACTTGAACTAAATAGTAAATAGTAATATGTTAGTCAATGGAGTTCAACAAATTGTTTTGAGACTCTCATAGCAATTTCATTGATACATATCTGAATACGCATACTTTATAATTTTGTTAATCAAACTACTTCACAATTTTCATTGTTCCTTTATCCTTACTTCATAGTCTCACTTTAAAAGAACATATTTCTTTAATTTTAAAATTTAGTAAAAGAGACTTTATTTAATAATGTACTTTTTCACACATTAAGACTTATATAGAACTAATTCAACAGATATTAATATGGATATGACTCCAAAAATGAAGCTGAGTGACAAAAGCTGCAAAAGGAATTATGTATATTTAATAAGAAAATAGCAATGCTGCATATTCCTTATATTTACAAAACTTGTGAATTAAAAGTATAAAACATAAATGAGATTAGGTACAGCTATATCATAATAATTATATCTGAGGAGGACAAATAGGGAAAGAAATGGGACTGTGTGGAACTTTAGCTGTTAATATTTTATTTGACAGAGAAAAAGATATTTGAAGCGAATATGGCAAAATATTCATTCTTTCTGCTATAGTATTTTTTCTGTATATTTCGTATATATACACATGATCATTGTTAAAGTGTGACATTGATTTAGCCATCAAATTGAGGCTAATCTGCTAGCAGAGTTCCTGTCTAATGAAAACAAAATAAGCAAAAGCAACAACTCCCCTCACATAAAAAATCTGTGATGAGCACCAACCAAAACCATAAAATATTTCTTCTTGTGTTAAAAGACCACAAATAGCACCAGCCAAATCCTTCTCTGCATTTTTACAGACAAAAATGCCACTAATTTTCAGGATCCTTTTGTTGTGTCTTCCTTCTCTCTCCCCAGCCATGTGGTCTTACTCTTACTCTTTGCGTAGAAGCCGACTTAAGGCAAGCCAAGCCACCAGCAACGCTGCTCCCAGACAGGGCCTTGATCCGGGGTGACATGCATTCAAACGTTGGTGCCCTTACTAGACTGACCTCCTCCTCCCCTCACTTCTACAGTGTCTGAGTGGGCGTTTGCACAAACATGGTGCCGAACTTATCTTGGGATCTGAAGACACCTTTGAATGAAAGATTTTAGATTTTGTGGTGAGAAAAGAAGAAGTGTGGCTGAGCTAAATAGAAAAGTGAAAAGATTTTGTCAATCTAGGATTTTAGAAGTGTTAGGGACATACTGTTTGTGTGTCCCCAAAACTCATATGTTGAAACTCTACCCACCAAAGTGATGGCATTATGAGGTGGGGCTTTTTGGAGGTAAGTAGGGTTTGATAAGGTCCTGAGGGTGAAGTCCTCATGACTGGGATTAATGCCTTTACAGAAATCACAGAGTTTGCTTTCTCTCTCTGCTCTCTGATATGAGAACACAAGAGAACGTCTAGCAGTCTAAACCCTGGAAGAAGTTGCAGAACTCACCAGAATCCAACCTTACTGACACCCTGAATTTGGACTTCCACCCTCCAAAATTGTGAGAAATAAATTTCTGTTGTTTATAAGCCATCTGTGGCATTGTTGTTATAGCAGTGCAAGGAGACTAAGAAAGTACAGAAAATATAGCCCTACCTATAATTTCTAAATTATAATCTCAAACAATTCCAATCAAATGTCTGTCATTTCTCTACAGAACTAATTTAAAAATGAAGTTTATTTTTCTCTAAATCCATTCAGATTGACTTGGAGAATCATGTTTGAAACAGAAACTATTAAAGGAAGGTAAATTATAGAGTTCATATTTGTTTAAATGGTATATTTAAGTATTAAGTAAGTTTAAATATTAAAATAGTAAATGGTGAATTCTAATTATATTAGAAGGTGTAGCAATCACCTTCTTGTTTCAGAATTCAGGTGAGAAAGCTAATAGAGGTCTGTGTCATTTTACTTAAGCAATATCCTGTAATTGGGAAGCAAGTCCTAACTGCTGGGAACATATGTGTGAATTAAGACGTAATGAATGAAACAGTTAAGATTATTTGCAACTTCTAAATCTCCACTATTAATTTTGTATTAGCAAAGAATTGATCAAATTAAGAATATCAAATTCATTTTACAATACTTATTTCAAAATAATTGCTTGTAAATTTTTTTGTATATTGATGCAATGCAGAAAGAGGTGTCTAACATTTTTCTTTAACTAGTTCCTCAGCTGCAGGTTATATATATATTTGTATGACTAATTTATTTTGTAATTTACTGTCTGATTTAGGAGAATATATAGTATATTTCTTTTCTATACATACTTACTTTACATTTAAACTTAGTTTATATATGTATTTAGTTTACATACATATACAGTGTTATATTTATAATTATATATATATATACTGAAATATACAGTTAGTTAATTAGTTAGTTCCCACCTATTTTTTGATGACTAATTTACTTTTGTAATTTACTATCTGATTCAGGAGAATACCAGTCTAGATATTTTAAAAAACTTGGTTTGATCAATATTTATACTAATATCTTAATTTCATTGAGTAGTTTATACTGAAAAAATATTATTTACTAATTGAAACAAAAATAAGGAAATTTACAGATTAGTCACAATGCCTGATTAGGATGATCTTGAATTAATTAATTTCCACATTTTCTATGTCTGCTGAAAGCTAACCACATCTTGAGTGGAAAGAAAGTGAGGGAAGCATATAGGTATAGGTTGGCCACACTGGGTCCGTAGGGAAATCTATTGAGCTAATGAAAGTGTTTATTAAGCCAGCTCTCATTCCCTTTAAAATTGCTTTCAAAGATGTTTTCTTAAACTACTGCTTGTCAAACTTAACATGTTGGAAAACCATTTTAAGGCTATTTTCTGAGGATTTCCAAAATCCTGCAGCCACAACCATGCCTTCTTTTTTATCTAAGTAATATCATA
Source organism: Myotis daubentonii (assembly GCF_963259705.1). Classification (NCBI taxonomy): domain Eukaryota; kingdom Metazoa; phylum Chordata; class Mammalia; order Chiroptera; family Vespertilionidae; genus Myotis; species Myotis daubentonii. The sequence continues at coordinate 67,667,581 of NC_081846.1, read as the reverse complement.
ACTTATATAATACAAAATGTACATAATAAGCCTTTAATCTCTAGAACACTGTTACTCTAGTAATATTTTTCTTTGTGTTTTATTTTTCTGAAGAACATGCACATACATAATTTGATAGTTATTTCAGTGAATTTTTAAAACCTTTTTAATTTAGTCCAAGGTAGGCACTCTAGTAGTAAATGGATTTAAATTTCATATTGTATATTGCTTTCTGTTTAACATTGATACATTAGGTTTAAAAATGACACCTGGCTGTATGAGCCAATAAATTGTGTTAGAATTATAATTGTATCATCAAAGGACATTGATAGCAGTAACCATGGCTGAAAAGGACTAAATCCACCTCCACTCAATGACCAGTTAACTGGGATATGGCGCTCCCCTTTCCTACCACTGGTTCTCACAGTGTTCCTCAAGCATACCTTCCCTTCCCAGCTTCAGTACACTTGCATTTGTTCTTTCCTCTGCCTGCAATACTTTTCACATGACTATATATTCCCATTAATCTATAACCTATCATAGCCGGCCCACAAACATTTATATCTCACATTAAAGGCCGTATGTTTGGAGACGACTTCTGTGACCACCTGTCACTGGTGATTGTCTAAAGTCATTTATTTCTTCATGTGCTTCCTATATGCCCTTCCATCTCTTTGACCCCTCTCCCCGCATCCAAAAAAGGAAAGCAAAGGACCTGCCTCTTATTTGACACTCTAGTTCAAGTAATTAAGCAATGTTTGGTACACACCAGGCGCTCAATAAATATTGTTGATTCATGGAATAATTTTAAAATAGAAATATATTATTATTAAATGAACTGAAAAATTACCTCTTTTGCTTAATTAGTAATAAAAATTTTCTAGTAAGTGATGTATAATATTCTATTCTACTTACATTATAATGATGGAAACAAAAGATATGATAGCAAGTTATATTTTTCTTAAATTATACTAACTAAAATAAAATGAGACTAAAACTCTGTTCTACCAGTCCTTAGTTATTTTCATAAAACATGCTGAAATCTAGTGAAAAAGCTACATGAATCCTTCAACCTGTTTTGAGAAGCAGAAAAGTGAAATAGTAAAAATGGCATTGGGCCCTAACTGGTTTGGCTCAGTGGATAGAGTGTTAGCCTGCAGACTGAAGGGTCCCAGGTTCGATTCCAGTCAAGGGCATGCACCTTGGTTGCAGGCACATCCCTAGTAGGAGGTGTGCAGGAGGAGGATGATGGATGTTTCTCTCTCATCAATATTTCTCTCTATCCCTCTCTATAAAAAACCAATAAAATATATTTTGAAAAAGAATGGCATTGGATTCAAATGAGCTGACTTTTATTCTTTGCTGTATTTCTGACTAGTAGTGTAATAAAGAGGTAATACGCAAATTGACCATAACACCCTCACACAAGATAGCCTCCCCCATGTGGTCATAAGATGGCCACTCCCATGTCATCACAAGATGGCCACCACAAGATGGCCGGCAGGGCAGGGCAGTTGGGGACAACCAGGCCTGCAGGGGAGGGCAGTTGAGGGCCACCAGGCTGGCAGGGGAGGGCAGTTGGGGTGGACTGGGCCGGTAGGGGAGCAGTTAGGTGTCGATCAGGCTGACAGGGGAGTGGTTAGGGTGTGATCAGACTGGAAGACAGAAGCAGTTAGAGGCAATCAGGCAGGCAGACAAGTGAGAGGCTGGGAGTCAGCAGTCCCGGATTGTGAGATAGATGTCCAACTGCCGGTTTAGGCCCGATCCCACAGGGGGCAGACGGACATCCCCTGAGGGGTCCCAGATTGGAGAGGGTGCAGGCCGAGCTGAGGGACAACCCTCCCGGTGCACAAATTTTGTGCACTGAGCCTCTAGTCCCAAGATATTTAACTACCCTGAGATTCAGAGGCTGTAAAAGGATATCATAGCATTTCTTTAAGGCTTAAGTAAGAAAATATATTCAAAGTGCTTAGTAGAGTCCCAGATAATAAATAGTCTCTCAATATGTGGCATTTTGCTGTCATCATGTTAGCTAGTGAAGTAATTGGTATGGTTCTCAAAATTCTAATTGGCATCAAGAATTGCAGCATTCTCCTTCCAAATCTCTTCTCTTACAAAAGTGGGAAAATTACCCATCACTGACTCAGGTTATGCCATTTACCTTCATGGCTTCATTGAAGCGCTAGGAAGTCCTTAAATTAAATAGAAGTGGAAGGTATAAAGATTATTGTTCATTAATTACTTTAATTCTTGTTTATGAGCACTTTGTTTTTGCCTCATTAAATTTCAATCAAAACTACAACTGAAGGGAAGAAAAGGTAGTGGTCCCCATTCTAGGAGGAACTGGAGGAGGCTCCCTGAGCAAGGAATAGTTCTCCTCCATCATCCAAGGGAAATTGGCAATGCTTCTATTGTCAGTTCGTCAGTCTTCTCAACCTTTCAACTTCCATTAAATGCTGTTAAGTATGGAGTACAACCTAAATCTGTTACAGAAAGAGTTATGAGAACACTATCACTTGATAAATTGCTTCCTAATTATGCAATGCTACTGTTATCTCTTTGTTGGACCAGTGAAACATATGGCTGATGAATGAAAGTGAAGTGCAGGACCAGTAAATCTGAAAGGTGTCATATTTAATATGACCTTCAGAATTTCTGCCTGGGATAAGCATTCTTAACTGTATACAAATGCTTAGAAGAAAAGAGGAAGTTTTTATTGATTTTTTATTTATTTTTGTGCCACGGTCCTGGGTATTTATCACCTTCTTCTTAAACACTCATGTCTCCTTTTGCATATAAGGTCACTTGTGATTGTCAAAACTGGCATGATCTTCACAGGCCAGTAACTGCTGTTAGCTGGTAGAACCCTGTATTTCTACATTGAAAACTCATAGGGAAAGAGTGGCTTTAAGTTGGAAAAAGAAAGAATCAACCAAACATTACAGGTAATATTTGTGCAATTTGCTTGGAAAGCATTTCATAAATAATAACAGTGGCATCATTTTGCTCTTTTATATTTTATGTGCAAACTTTGAAGCCCCCAGCTGCCCCAAAAGCTAAGCACCCAACTCCCAGGCTGCAGCCAGGCAGCAAAGACCACTGCTTCCCTGATTTCCCCCCTACCTGGATCAGGTACTTATTGCCAGTAGCGACACATTAATCAACTAATGAGTCGATTAAAGAAGTAATTAAAGTATAAAACAGCAGGAAGGGGACTTGCTTTTCAAAGATGCTGTAATACTTAAGGTTAAGTCAGATCAGCTTACTTACATTGCACCAGGTCTGTCTAAAATGCCATCTCTTTGTGGCTCCTCTAACTAGTGAATTCTGCTGAATTGGCTGTCATAATCAATCAGTATGGCTGTTTACTATGCCATAGAACCAGTGGAAAACTCAGTCAATCTTTTTGTCCCCCTTTTAATTCTTTGTAAGGGCCACTCTGTGTTAGGAACTAAAGGGTTTGTAGGAGGGGGAAAAATAGATTGAAAGTGTCTGTTGTCTTCCTAACAGTGCCTAGATTATGTGGATCAATTGTGCATTTAACTAACTTTCCTTGCAGCACTGTGCAGAAGAGTAAATGCATGTAAACTATATTTTGACAATGTCTGCATGCCCTTTGAATGATTCTTAAGTTTGATGTTTATTATGTCTCTGAGGCAGTTCTTTTATTTGGAAACAACTTTGAAATTGTAATGGAAATCAATGGATTCAATGATTAAAGGCACAAGAACTCTATCAGATGCACATTTTTCTAGAATGTGTATCTGTGGTCAAATTGCTCAATATAGTACATTACTACTACTTAGCGACTGGAGATGTCCTTATGCTGTTCCAAAGATGTTTTAGACCCAGTGAAATGTGTTCACATGTTAGGAGAAACTTTTTCATTTTATGTCTTCCTATATTTCATCTATTACTTCCAATATAAAAGTACTTATATAGTATTATCCCACTTTTCAGATTAAGAAATCTGGGGTACAGGATAAGCATGAACTTTACTCAAGTTCACAGAATTTTTAACTGGCCTATCAAGAGTTGATACACTGATGGTCAACTACTTACCTATACTATTAATGACTGGGTTGTGGTGTTAGTAAAAGCCTAAACTCATATTGTGAGGAAGTTTTAACTTTTAAAAGCATTGTTAATACCTTGTAGTGAAGGATAATTTCAATGAGGCAGAGAATTTACTTACCCTTTTCTTTCTAAGTAGAAGAAACATGTATGTGTGAAATTCCTTTACCATCTAATGTCATTTTAGTAGGCCTGGTGGAATATGTTAATATTTCAGTCTCTTTTCTCGAGATCAATATTGAATCTATATTACATTGGCTGCCATAGTGACATTCCTCTTGTATTGCCCCTAAACCTTAACTTTGAAACAGTTACTTCTATCTGAAAATCACTTTCACAACCAGCTGATATCTTATATATAACTAGATGCCCGATGCATGAAATTTGTGCAAGGGGCTTGGCCCCTGCCACCAAGGCAGCTGCCTCTGCCTCAGCACCTGCCAGAAGGTCATCTGGAAGGACATCTGGAAGGACATTCAGTCTAATTAGCATATTAGGCTTTTATTATTATAGACTAGAGGCCTAGGTGCACGAAATTCGTGCAGGGGCGGGGAGGGGCAGGTTCCCCTTAGCCCAGTCTGCACCCTCTCAAATCTGGGACCCCTCAGGGAATGTCCAACTGACGGTTTAGGCCAAAGACTTAAAATAATGGAATTCCATCTTTAAAGTACTAATATATAATAATAAAAGCCTAATATGCTAATTAGACCAGACAATCTTCTGGACAAAGCCAGGGCTGCATGGGAAGCCCGGGTGCCAGAGGGGAGAGAAGGCCTACTCTTGCACGAATTTCGTGCATCAGGACTCTAGTAGAGAAAGAAAAAATAACTGTCAAATAAGGATTCTATACCCAGCACAAATTTTTCTAAAACAAAGCTAAGTGAAATTTTTTTTCAAATAAACAAAAGCTGAGGTAATACATTTCCATCAGACTGCACTATAAGATCAGCCAAAGACTATTAGGAGAGAAGCGGTATGATTTCAGATTAAAATCTTGATCTGTGCAAAGAAGTAAAGAGCGACAGTAATGATGAAAATGATAATAAGTAGAAAATACATTTATTTACTTGATTTTAATTGATTCAAATTCATTAATGCAAAAATAATAATACCATACTACGGGGTTCATATAGTATTTAGAATTAAAATGTATGACCACAATAACAAATAATTGAAGAGAAGAAAATTATACATTTAAAAAAACTTTTATGGTTGAAAGTACTACATATGTCCCCTAGCCTGCTCCCATTCCCCACCCCCTGCCCAGGCCTTCACTACAATTTTTTAAAAAACTATATTTTTATTGATTTTAAAGAGGAAGGGAGAGGGAGAAAGATAGGAACATTAATGATGAGAGAGAATCATTGATTTGCTGCCTCCTACATGCCCCCTACTGGGGATTGAACCCCCACAACCTAGGCATGTGCCCTGACTAGGAATTAAACTGTGACCTCAAGGTTCATAAGATGCTCAACTACTAAGACACGCTGACTTCAACACACACATATACACTGAGTGGCCAGATTATTATGACCAACTGACATTTGTAGGCAAATTAGCTATAATTTCATGCTGAAGTTGCTACAGAGCCAGACCATTATAAATAGGGAAGCAGGATGTTTACCATGACAGTAGAAGTGATTTTTTTTTCTGAAGATATGGGTAAACAACGCGATTTAACAGCCTTTGAATGTGGGATATATATATATATATATATATATATATATATATATATATATATATATATACTGAGTGGCCAGATTATTATGACCACCTGACGTTTGTAGGCAAATTAGCCATACACTGCATCGTATGGGATATGGAAGCCGAAGGCCTGTTCGAACACCTTTGCTGTTTGCAGTTACGAAGATAAAACATCTCCAATTCGCACAGGAACACAAGGGTTGGACAGTCGAGCATTGGAAAAAAGTCATGTGGTCCGATGAATCACATTTCCAGTTGCATCTTGCAGATGGCAGAGTGAGAATTTGGCGGGAACAGCATGAAAGTATGCACCCCACATGCATGAGTACAACCCTTAAAGCTGGTGGGGGCAGTGTTATGGTTTGGGGCATGTTTTCCTGGCATGATTTGGGCCCTTTAATTCATGTGGAACAACGTCTGAATAGCACAACATACCTAAGTATCATTGCTGATCAAGTTCACCCTATCATGTTGATGGCATATCCCAATGGAGACGGCTTCTTCCAACAAGAAAATGTGCCACGCCATGCTCGTATTGTGCAGGAGTGGTTTCAAGAACATGAGGGAGACTTTACCTTGCTTAGGTGGCCTCCACAATCACCAGATTTTAATCCAATTGAACATTTGTGGGACGAAGTTAAAAGACCCATCAGGGCTGGTTCCACAACCATCAAATCTCACAGAACTGGACAGTGCTATTCATCAGGCATGGTGCCAGATTCTTCGCATCACCTTTCAACATCTCGTGGAGTCAATGCCAAGAAGAATCGCTGCAGTATTGAAGGCAAAAGGTGTCCCAATGAAGTACTGATGGGGTGGTCATAATAATCTGGCCGGTCAGTATATCCTATCTAATAATAGACAAACATGGTAATTAACCATAGCTCCAACACGCTTCCCATTGGCTAATCAGGGCCATATGCAAATTAACTGCCAACCAAGATGGCGACTGGCAGCCAGGCAGCTGAAGCGAACAGGAGGCTTGCTTGCTCCAGTGATGGAGGAAGCCAAGGTTCCCTGCCTGCCGCTTCCAGCCTCTGAGTTGCACTCTAAGCAACTATGTTGCAATTATAGAACCTAAACAAACTCCAGAAACCTGCTTTCAGCCAGCTGGGCTTCAGCCAGCAGGATTGCAACAATGTTACAATTATAGAACCCAAACAAACCCAGTTACCTGCTTTCAGCAACCGAGGTCTCAGAGCTGGAACCAAGCCTCAGAGCTAAAGCCAGCTCTCAGCTCCAGTGACAGCCATGGTAGGTAAATAAATCCCAGAATAAAGAAAAAAAGGAGAGGTTTGGAGCTTCAGTTGCCCACCAGCCTGAAAATGGCCCTCAGCCCCTCACCCAGACTGGCCAGGCACCCCAGTGGGGACCCCCACCCTGAAGCAACAAGGTGGCAGCTAATTTGCATACTGAAGGCGGGAGGCAGTGGGCAAGGCTGTCCGCGGTCCAGGACCGGATCTGTGACCATGCCGGGCAGGGGGCAGTGCTTGAGGCTGTCCATGGTCCCGGGACCCGGATCTGTGACCCTGCCAGGTGGGGGGCAGTGCTTGAGGCTGTCTGTAGGACCAAGACACGGATCTGTGACCCTTCCTGGAGGGGCAGCAGCTCACACAGGGGCGGATTGGCCAGGGTTGGGCAGGGCAGTACGCCTGGCTTCCGCCCAGCCCCAGTCACTCTGGGCAGGTGAGCAGCGCAGAGAGCCTCTGGACATGGGAGGCAGGCTGGCGGAGGGTGGCCTGTACTCCCCACATGGCGGTGGTGACAGCTGTGAGCGCACCAAGCGGAGCCTGCAGGCTGAGCTGAAGTAGCGCCTGCAGGTCATTAGTGCCCAGGAGTGGCTGCTCAAGATCCGCTTCCTGGCCCAGAAGGTGCACGATCGCAGGAACAGCCACTGTGGCAAGCCAGACTGACGTCCTCCTGGCCGCACCCACGGGGGTTTGAGGATCTGCAAAGCCAGAGGCCTCCGGTGTGCACATCCCCCCCTGGCGTGCGAACATCCCCCGGCACACTGTCACCCTCCCATGCCTGCAACAGTTACAAACCAAGGCATGCACAAGTTCCCCCCACCACTCCACGGCACTTCCATCAACCCAGTATGCCTAACACCCCCACAGGATGTGCACACATCCCCTCTGATGCGCTCACGTCCTTTGGAGAGTGTCTGGGTGTTATGGGTGCTGAGGCTGGGTGCCTGTGAGATGACAGTGAGAGGGAGGAGTGGTGATGCCCTATTCCCACGGAGGCCAGTGCAGCTATGAGATCACCTCTGGGAGGTTAATGCATGTGCTGAGACAGGAGCAGGTGCAGACAGACACACCTGGTGGGTGCAGGCCACCCTTGCTGAGGTGCCTTTGGTCAGCGTTCAAGATCAAGAACCCAGAGGTGGAGAGGAATTCCATCCTCTCAGTGAAACAGTGGGATAGTCGGGGCGACTGTAGAGGAGGAATGTGCACTTTGGGTGCCAGCACCCATGAGTGAAGGCTGCCCTGACTGAGCCTCGCTTTCTTGGGGCCTAGCGCACTCCTGCCAGGCCGCGGGTGACAGGAGATGCTTTTCCGAATTAATGAGAGAAACGTTGATTCTCCTGCTGCCCACGAAGGCAGGAAGTGAAGTGGGGAGACATGTGGGGAGTGAGCGAGGTTCCCTGTCTGGGGGTTCCAAATCTGCTGTTGGTTTCTTTCACCGCTGACTAGAGATATACAGGGTGTCCCCCCAAAATGTATACACACTTTGAATAGCTACTAATTCCAATGGTTTTAAGCATAAGAAAGAAACAACAATGGAGCTGTTATCTGTTAAAAGTGTGGGCACAAAAAGGTAGTTGGACATTCCCTGAGGGGTCTCAGATTGGAGAGGGTGAAGGCCAGACTGAGGGGCCCCTTTTCCCCCCTACCCCAGTGCACGAATTTTGTGCACTGGGCTACTAGAGTGTGTGTGTGTGTGTGTGTGTGTGTGTGTGTGTGTGTGTGTGTGTGGTATATATATATATATATATATATATATATATATATATATATATATATATATATATATCCCACATTCAAAGGCTGTTAAATCGCGTTGTTTACCCATATCTTCAGGAAAAAAATCACTTCTACTGTCGTGGTAAACAACCTGCTTCCCTATTTGTAATGGTCTGGCCCTGAAGCAACTTCAGCATGAAATTATAGCTAGTTTGCCTACAAACGTCAGGTGGTCATAATAATCTGGTCACTCAGTGTAAATACACATACATCTATCTGTTTATACTAGTATATATTTACTACATATACCACTGTAATATATATATATATATATATATATATATATATATATATATATATATATTATAATTTACTTCCTTTTGGTTTACACATTAATTTTCTGAAATGTTTGTTAATTCTTTACCTATATGACATATTATTTACTTTTATTCAATGTTTTCAATTGACTTTACTCAATTTTCAATTGATGTTTTATTTCATATGTTATTCTATTTATTTTATTTTTAGTTATTGAATAAACAAATGAATGAATACAATATGTGTCCGTTTTATTTTTCAGTTGGTTTTATCTTACATTTAAAAATTCATGCTTAGTTTTTTCTATGTCATTTTAATGAGCACATTAATCTTTATGTCTTCCCTCAAATAAGAAAGAACTTTCACTCATAATAACTTTCTTCCCCCCCCCTTTTTCTGACCCTAATAATACCTTCTAAAATTTAAATTTTCCAGTTATGATTGAGTTATTTTTATATTTTTAAAATCAGTTCTTACTTTAACAACAGTAAATTTTCCAATTTTTTTTTAAGTTAAGTCCCTCAGAATGTATTTAATACTTGTATTTTACTTGTTATTTTTCTGATTATAAATTCTAGGTTCCATATTATTTTGTTTCAATTTTTTGAAAATATGCCAATATCTCTGGCTTTTATTACTGCTGTTTATGAAGTTTATTTCAGTAAGATTATTTCTTTCTAAAAAATTCTTTCATTGGAATACATTTTTAAATTTCACCATAAAGGGTCAGTGTTTCCTTTTCTTTCATTTTTTTTCTTATATATCATGTTTTGCAGCCTATGAAGCTCTTTGCATCTGATATCTTAATATTATTTTATGACATTTTCACTATGATTTTCTTTAATTATTTTCTGTCCTTCACTTTATTTTCATTCAGAAACTCTACTTATACATATTGACACTTCTATTTCTAGTTACTGCTTTTTCAGCTCACACATTTTGTCATTTGGCTATATCCATTTGAGTATTCACACGATGTCTTAAGTCCTTTATTTCAGTAATTATTTTTATTTAAATGGCCAGATCTCTGCTTGTATCATCTTTAAAGTTACCTGATGCTGTTTTATGGGTGTGTGTTTTTTTAAGGATGTTGTCTTTGGAAATTCTTTTCTTTGCACATTAGCTCTGCTTTCTCTGTGCTAGGAGCTCAGGTGCTTCCCTATTTGTATAATCTCTGTGATCCTGAGATGACTTCTTCATTCCTGTTCTGACTTCATACTACCCTGGAAGCCTTAGCGATGTGCTTTGTATATAACTAGCTGTGTAATATATAGCTTTGTAATACCAAATGTTGGAATGTGGCTAAGATGGCAGAAGCTAAGTTTTGGATTTGTCCCGTTTAGGGGAATTTAGGAGGGATACGGCATCTCAAGGCAAAGACCTACTGCTGTTATCAAGCATCTTCTACCCCTTCTCTTTTATACTCCACCAGGTAGACGGGCTCCTCAGGGAACTCCCCAGCGCCTCTGCCCTGAGTACAGTTCTTTCCGAAATCTTTTTCTGTGAGTTGTAACTATCTAGCACGTGGTGCAGGATGAGTGTTTGGAGGGGGCATTCAGAGACTGCTCTCCATACGTGTTCTTAATAGCATTCTTTCCAGCGGGGTTTCAGGGTCGGACTGGTGTTATTAGGCATTTTTAGCAATAGTGGGCTGGCATGATTGCTTGCTCTGTAGTAGAATGGGGTTAGCAGTGCGCAAACACTAAAGGACAGGGACAAGGTCACAAGTAACAAGTTCTTCCCCAGCTTATCCTCCGCTCCTGGCACCTGGCTGCTTTCTATTGGGGGGCCATCATTGCCACCACTATGTGTCCCAGAACCCATCTTACTTCTGTCTTTTCCTTGAGTGTTCTCACACGAGTATGTGACTTCCATGTTAATGACTGTTTTAGGTAGATATTTTTAAAGTTGGCTGTTGAAGGTTTTATATATTTGTGCACTTTCTTAGTTTTATAACTAGGAAGAAGAATGCTCTTAATTTTCCAGGGAGAGTTACAAAAGATGAAAGGTAAATATTGCTTGTGAGATTTTTTTTTTCCCAAACACACACATAATTCTATTACCTGTACTGTTATAGCAGGCAACTGTGCTGTTAAACATAAGCTGTAGATATCATTTTTTTTTCCATAGGAAAATCATGAATAACTTGTACTTTGGACAAATTGAAGTTCTAGACCATTGCTTTTAAAATATTACAAATAACATTGCTCATTTGAAATTAAGGAGTACATATGTAATATCTATTTTTTTCACTACCTAACTATGCTTGTTAATTTAATTTTAATGGGAATTATAGATTTTATCAAGATTTTCATTATTTTTAATATATAATATTAATTCTTCATTCTGTATCCTGAATAGTCCCTTTTGAAATTATCTCGGAATAATCAAAAGAGTTTTGTTTTCCAATAAAACTATGTTACATTTAAAATAAGACCAGATTTAATTAGGGAATGAAATACTCTAATATCGTCCTTAGCTTGACTAACATATTTTTTTATTTGAGGTTTTAAATTTATTCAACTTTTGAAAATCTTTACATATGTATTTTTTAAATTATATTTCTGCATGCGTTTAAAGGGTGCTCCTCGGAGCTCCAGTGGCACAATCGGTTAGCGCGTGGTACTTATAAAGGTGCTCCTTTTTACGTATACCAGTACACTTTATCTTGTCTTAGCTTATAAAAATATGATCATGTTCATGCAAATTATACCAGCACACTTTTTACCAAAAAAATGATATTACAAATAAGTATTATTTGTGACTTTGTTATGTTTTTCCCCCTACTAATTTAAATAGCAATAATTTAGTGGAGTTAAAAAGAGAAGTGACCTCTTTGATTTTTAGAAAGAGATTTATTACATCTTATGGATATGGCCTATTTGTGACTATTCTATCAATGGGAGGGAAAATGAAAAGTAAGAATTATCTTCTCCCACCAAGATGTGCTAAATGAAAGTTGCTAAGAGATGTGGAAAAGAATGTGAAGGCTTAAAAATAATGCTGGGCTTTGAATATTTTCCTTCTACTTTTGTTTACTCTTTTTAAATTATGCTTCATATTATTAGGATAGCAAGTTTCCCGATGGGTGGCACTGGAGTAAAAATGTATTCTACATAAATAAAAGGAAAACACAGAAAAAGGTGGTGAAAACATGGCTCTGGGATAGTACCCTCAGCTTGTTTGTTTGTGAGATTTGGGAGCTTTGTGATTTAGAGAGCTCCTCGTGATGTATTAATGAACTGAAAACAGGAATGTACTGTGTCCAAACAGCGCATATATTGAGAGGGTGTGATGTCCTGGGAAGGCCTATGTAGGCAATTGTGCTGTGAAACCACAACGAAAAGATTCAGGCAGAAAACAGCTTTCTGAAAGTTGCACTTTTGATGTGTTGGTGACATGAAATTGATGGAGTTAGGTGGAATAATGACTTAAACATTAATCCTTCCTCTCCTCAGACAGGCAGTATCTTGAGGCCTTCCAAAGGTCTTGTATAGAAAGAGGATTTAGCAAATTCCATTATTTTATCTTTCACAAAACTCACTATTTCTCATATGTACATGAGTACTTTGTATGGGAGTTACCCAGATCTGGTAAATCTGGGAGGAAGCTGGTCAGAATCACATGCCTGCACTCCGGGAGGGTCTATGTGAGGTTCTGTGTAGGGCATGGGACACACTGAGGCATCTCTGACTAAGCCCATTGCATTAATTCCAAAACAAGGCTCTCAGGTTTGGTCCACCAGCCTTCTCTCCATTACCTTGCAGCCAAAAGCTTCCTTTTATAATAGCTGTGAGTCTGGGCTCTTAGGGTGCTTCTAATGCCATGGTTTATAGAGGAATCCCATATAATAAAGAGCTAATATGCTAATTAGAACGGACGGCGAAACGACCTTCTGGAAGGACCTTCCAGAATGACCAGTGGGCAAGGAGTGGGGCCGTGGGGCCATGAGGCAGCCAGGGCCAAGGCAGCTGGGGCTGCGAAGGCCTACCTTAGCACAAATTTCATGCATTGGGCCTCTAGTATCAACATAAATATTGTAAGGCTGAGAAGTACCAAGACAATGGTTTCCACTTATGTGCACGTAACAGTAGTCACCAAAAGTTTTCAGATCAGCCTTAAGGAAAATTACTATTTGTTATTTTTAATGTTTCCCCAGGGAATAAGATTTTTTTTGGTATTCACAGCATTTGTGAGAAAGGTATAGTATATGTGCCTGTGACCTTTCCTGAACTAATAAAGATCGCATAGCTGTTAAATGAGTCACCATATTGTCAAAGTCTTGATAAACAATTGGAGAGTCGATCCTCATGACTTTCCTTATATTTCAGTTTTAACTAACATTGTGATTGATGTTGGAATAAGAAATCCACTGTGTATGTGTGTGTATGTACACATTTCACATATGCATGATTCTTTAAATCTCTAAAAGTGATCATCATGCTGTACTATCTAGCATTTTAAGATTAAAAATATCAAGAAGAACAGGAATACATTTAGAATTAAGAGGTATGAAACTAGGTGAAAAAGAGCTAAAGAAAAGTCTTTTAAAAGCTGGCTGGCTATCAAAATTTTAAAATACATATTTTAGATTGTTGTGTGTGCTTCCAGAATAGTAGTAGAATTATCTTTGTCTCAGACCTTTACAGTAATCCTGCCCAGATAGAGTTAGGGAACAGATGTTTCAGAAGTAACCTTTCTGTGAGGAAATGGCCTATCTGACCTAATTATGGGGTCTTTTTCTCTCTTTTTCTTTCTCTCTTCTACCACTTGGAGGAAAGCTGTGTGGGAAGTAAAAATTCCTCTTCTCACTGTGTTTTGCACATTGTCAGAATTTATTAACACAGTATTTTCAGAAGAATGACAGGGTTATTAGACATTTCATGGCAGAAAGTCAAAAATAATTTTGCATCCTGTTTGGTCAAAACTTGTAAAATTTTTAAGAACCACAGAAGTGAAAGTGGTCTTCCAACGCAGGTGTTAAATGCAGACTTGCCAATATTATAGAACTTGAGCTTCAGAGAGAAAAACAGAGAGTCAAGTGTATACAGTCATATCAATTATTAGCATGCATGGGGTAGATACTATTATAACATGATAAACCAAGAATCACAAAAATATAAGAATACCTTCATTTAGAAGGCCTAACCTATGGACATTCATGTGGAACATTATCTTTGCCTATATCATGCCAGAAAAAAAAAACAGTTAAATATTTTAAAAAATACAAGTAAATTTTAGAAATGCACCAGTAAATTGATAGTTTCTTTTTCCTTTGGTATACAAAACACTGACCTAACTTATTTTTTTCTAATTTTGATGGATACTTTCATTGAATCAATTTGATTGACATGTATAATGTTAAACATGAATAAAAACTAAAACAGTTTATTAGCATGCTAGTAATGTATGTTAAAGAATTTTTATAATTTTAAAAAAAGCTATTGTGTTTATTCGATGGAAAGACTATTTATAGCTTATTTTTTATAGTTTGTTTTTTATTTTATTTTCATTTTATCCCTATGTTGCTATGTGCTCATGGTGAAATTTATTTTATCTTGTATTTTCTGGGGAGGGGACAAGACCGAGATGGAGGGGATCAATGGGGGGGGGGGAAGAAATACCTGTAATACCTTCAATAATAATGGTTTATTAAAAACAAACAAAAAAAAAAAACCCACACACACATACAGACAGAAAGAAAGCATACATCTCTCCAGACACACAAAGGCAGAGGGATAGTTTGGCATTTTAAACACCCAGATGTTAACCCTGGGAATAAAAACAACAACACAAATATATTACTTTGAAAAATCTATGAAAAAATTAATCTGATTAATCTGTAGAACAATGATACAAGTTGAAAATAGACAAAACACAGGTGACTTGATGGGGAAGGGAGGAAATACTTGTTATATATATGGATGTATATTTACATCCATATATACATATTTTCCCAGGTAGTTAATTAATTCAGTAAATATTTAGTAAGTACCTATTAGTCCTGACCACTGGTGTAGACATTTTGACAGATACTAGGAGTGCAAAAATAAAATGACTTTGCCTCTGTCATCGAGGAGTATGAGACAAACAGAAGGAGAAAGATATAAAACAACTGCTTGGTGAACAGGAGCCATGACTGTATGGCATAAGCCTGTGTATATTACAGTGAGGTACAAGCAGAGATGTATCCACCAGGGTGGATAGAAGTGAAGGTGATCCGGGGAACTTCAATGAAGAGGGTTTTGTTTCTTTGTTTTGAGTTGAACTCTATGGAAATGTATGACAGGAGAAGAGAAGGGCTCAGCAGAGGAAGTGAAGTTAGTTTTACCACTATGGTCTAGCGAATAAGAGCATACTTTCAAACTATAGGATAGAAGAAAAAGTCATATAGAGATAAAATATCAATTAATATAGAATGATAGTATATGTCTTCAGTCAAAACCAATCATATGACAAAATTACAAAATAAGTGATTTTTTTTTCTTTTTGGTATCTGAACTACATCAGTGCTAGTTGTACACTCAATTTGTACCAGGTACCCAGAATTTCATGCTACCACCCGTACTATATTCTATCAGTCTCGCTCAGAACTGCTTGCATTTTGGTTCTCATCCCATCCCATCTCTTCTACTTTGTGCGCCATTGCTTCTCACTTAGTGGTTGATGAAAAGCAATCCGATAAGCTAATTCTTACTAAGGTTTAATTACCTAACAGCTTGATTATTAAATCTTCAAGGGTATTTGGATTTTGAATAGAGGACTGTTGGAAGCTAAAAGTCTTAACTCAATAGAATTAATTAGTGATTGATTGATTGATTGATTGATTGATTTTAGTGGAAAGACATTTGATTGGGACAGGGAAGGAGACAGAGAAAAGAAATTCAGCAACACTTCATATTTTTTAAGAAACCACAAGCTCCAGTAGGAACAGTATTATATTTAGAGTTAAAATCATGATTTTTCAGGTATGTGTGTTGTTAATGTTTATATATATTACTAAGGCATATCATGACTTATTTCTTTGATTTGTTAGACTGGTAGGTCAAAGAAATATCACACACCCACAAATATTTCCAAGCAAATAAGGCATTCGACCAAATCTCTATGATTCTTTAGGGTTACCAAAGGAATAGGGTCTTAACCATCACTTAGAAAACTTCTTTGGAATGTGAACAGAGGACACAGAGAATCAGCTAGGAGAATGGGCAGAATGTAAGCAACAGAGAGAAATCAGGCAGTAAGCTAGTGCCTAGATTTTGGATTCAAACCTAAATAAATCCAGGTTCAGAAATGTCCTACCCGTTTGATCTTTGGTCAATTTGGTGATTAATTGCTCCACACCTCAAGCTTTTTCTTACGTCGTTTGAGAATGCAAATGATGTATACATTAAGTTGTTGAAAGAATTAAATAGGAACTAAATAAAAGGTGCTTAGTAAAATTGCAAGCATCCCACATTAAAGTAAATGCACAGGAGATGTAATTAATTAAAAGCATTTAGGCAGAGAGTAAAGTCATTTTTTAAAATTTATTTTTAACATCAGGGGTAGTAGCAGAAGAGACAGTAAACATTGAAGTTACCATAGTATTTCATTCTGCTGTAAGGAGGAAAAGAAGGTCTTCCCCAAGCAGGATGATAAGCACACAGCTTTCTCCTATTGGGTTAAAACATATCATAGTTGAGACAGTAAAGCTATGGAATATCTGCAGAAACTGTTTTTCCCTAAGAGGTTTGCTGTACATCTTCTCAGTCTTCCATTGAACATTTCCTTCATGTACACTTACAATAAATATTCAATATCCAAAATAAGTTCAGAACATGTGTTCCTTGTCTCCTGAGAGATTTCATAATTACTAAATAAAAACTCACAAAGATGAATTGTTCAAAACTAAATAAGTAAATAAATAAATAAGTAAATAAATAATAAATAAGGTTTAAATGTAATGCCACCACAAATGTAAGCAAGGTAATCAACTTCCTGTACCTTGTTTGTTTTTCATCAATAGATGAAGTTCAAATAACATATCAAGATAAAAATGCCTAGTGTGATTCTTGGCTGGTAATGGAGAAAAATATGGATATCATTATTATAAGATAGGAAATTTAGTAAACACCTAGCTTTGCAACAGATGATTCATTAGAACAAAATCTAAATATCGGACTCAGTGACAAGTGCATTATGATCCAAGAGGATCAATACACCCTGGAACAGATAATGGGATCTTATGCTGCATTAAGTATAAGTACCATGTTTCCATGAAGGTAAACAATCATTTTACTTTACACAGTCATCATCTAGAGGACTTAGTTCTGGGAGTAATATTTTAAGAATGACTTAAACAAACTATAGAAACTATGGTGAAGAAGGTGAAGCAATTTGTAACTTTTGATTAAATTGTTACTCTTAAAATATTTAGAGTTGGTATGCTTGAAGTGAGTAATAGGTGAGGATTGGTGAAGAAAGTTCTTTGATTTTTTTTTTAAATAAATTTTGATTTAAAGGAGAAATAATCAGAGTTTGAGCAAATATATGGACAAATATTATGAAGATCTGTCTAATAACTCAGTGATATGTATAAATGATTGGAAATTATATATATACTAGGGGCCCGGTGCACGAAATTCGTGCACTGGGTGTGTGTGTGGGGGGAGTGTCCCTCAGCCCAGCCTGCCCCCTCTCACATACTGGGAGCCCTCAGGCGTTGACCCCCATCACCCTCCAATCGCAGGATCGGCCCCTTTCCCAGGCCTGACGCCTCCGCCAGAGGTGTCAGGCTTGGACAGGGGACCCCCATCTCCCCCTGATCACTGGCTCTGGCCCCCGCCCAGGCCTGAGGCCTCTGGCCCAGGAATCATGCCTGGGTAGGGGACCCCCATCTCCCTCTGATCGCTTGCTCCACCCCCCGCCCAAGCCTGACACCTCTGACCCAGGCTTCAGGCCTGGGCAAGGGGACCATCATATCCCCCCAATCCCCGGCTCCGCCCCCCACCCAGGCCTGATGCCTCGGCCAGAGGAGTTGACCCTCATTACCCTCCGATCACCAATCACTGGATTGGCCCCTTGACCAGGCCTGAGGCCTCCGGCAGAGGTGTCAGGCCTGGGCAGGGGACCCCCAGCTCCCTGTGGTTGCAGGCTCCGCCCCTGCCCAGGCCTAACACCTCTGGCTGAGGCGTCCGGCCCAGGCAGCAGGGACCCGCAGCTGCAGCGGCCCCGTGATCGTGGGCTCCGCTTTAGGCCCAGGCAAGGGACCCCTAGCTCCCGGGACTGCCAGCTTCGACTGTGCCCAGCTCCCATCGCTGGCTCCACCCCTACTTCCTGCTATCACTGGCCAGGGCGGAAAAGGCACCTGATTCTCCGATCATGGCTGGGGGGCAGGGCAAAGGCGGCCCTGGGGCCGCCTTTGCCCTGCCCCCCAGTTCTTAGCTCCCCCCTGGGTTTCCAATCACTGTCAGTGGCAGGGGGCTTCTTCCTGCTTTCCCTTTCGCCTCCCTGCATTGTGCCTACATATGCAAATTAACCGCCATCTTGTTGGCAGTTAACTGCCAATCTTAGTTGGCAGTTAATTTGCATATAGCCCTGATTAGCCAATGAAAAGGGTATCGTCGTACGCCAATTACCATTTTCCTCTTTTATTAGATAGGATATGAATATATATATATATATATATATATATATATATATATATATATATATATATATATATATAAACAAATATGTTTTTATTAATTTTTCAGAGATAGAGGAAGGGAGCGAGCGAGAGAGAAACATAAATGTAAAAGAAATATCAATCAGCTGCGTCCTGCACTCCCCATCCTGGGGATTGAGCCCACTGGGGATGGAGCCCACAACCGGGCATGTACCCTGACCAGGAATCAAACTGGTGACCTCGGGGTGCACAGAATGATGCTCAACCAACTGAGCCATAGGAGCCAGGGCTGGAATTTTAATTTTGACCAACTTTTAGTGATATTTGATTTAGATTAAACATGAGGAAGAAAATACACACCATGCTTTTCATCAAGTTCCCATCATCGAACCATGAATATATTCTCAGCATAGGGCTCTTCCTCACTGTACTGATGGATATCCTTTAATCTATAATCTTAATAGAGTCCTTTAAATTGTATTTAAAATAGCCACTGCCATCAATTAGTATGTCATTCCTGCTAGATGATCTTTAAGGTCCTATGCAGTCCAATACCTCATTATATTGATTTTAGAATTATATTATATCATCTGGAAAAGAGGGCATTATGTCTTCCATTGACTTATATAAAAATAAAGAGAATCAAATTTTCAACCAATGTTGTAATGTATATTTCTGCAATAAATAATGTTGATATAATCTTCAAATCTCAACAGAATCACCAGATGGTATATTTTTTAGACAAGTCAAATTTATAACAATGTATTTTTACATTTTGCAATACAACATAAAGCCTAATAATAAGATCTGAATTCTGCAAATACTAGACAAATCTGCAAGTATAACATTCTTCTCTCCTAGTGAACATCCTGTGAATTCATAAATATTTACATATTACAAGTTATAATTATGTAGCACTGGGGAAAAGGGAAATGTAACTATATATTTATATCTACAAGAATATAAAAGAACATTCATAAATTACAAATGTGCATTGTTCTAAGAAGGGTACCTACTGAGCTTTTGTATTGTAAGGCCAATACATAAGACAAGTTTCTACATCCCCCCTCAGTGGAATAAAAAAAATTATAATTGTAAGTTTGAATGACTATTGATTGCTTATTATAGTTTCTATTAATAGTTGTAAATGATTATGTATGAGCACATCACTGTAGGTATTTGATAATGTAGAAGTGAAAGTTTATATTGCTACAGGAATAATCCTCCTTAAGAAACTGACAAGCATGATTATAAAAAATACTGCAAAGTATGTATTTGCCTTAAAACAATTACCAAAAATAGTGTAGTTAAATGCTATCTTGTTACTGCTTTTCATGTATTAGTTGGCTTGCCACAGTAAATTCTGTCATAGATTAGCCTGAACACTAATAAAGGTCTGCTAAATAAAATAAGATTTAAATTTAGAAATTTGTTATGCATATATTCATTTCGAGTTAACCCAAAGCTTTAAAAAATAAAAACTGAGAAATGTCTTCCACACTTTTATACTGTTTTCCAAATGAATTATCATTATTTACATTCTTTTCATTATTTTCATATTCCCCTCTTCTTATTCTTTTTATTACAAAATATTCCACCCATTTAATTACTTCATAACTACATTGTTATGCATATCTCTGCAGATACATTTATATATGAGAGCAAATTCAGCTCCTAAATAGTCTCATCTCTGAGGTTGACAGCCCTTGTGCAGCAGTGACCTCCAGTCATCTGATCAAATTTTGGGTTACTTACTAGCTATAATCAAATATATTCTCATCTCTTATTTGAACAAATCATACAGAAATTGAATACAATTTTCTATGAACACTAGCAATATGTTCACTTCTCTGATAATTTTGACATTAAAATTCCATCTTAATAATCCCATCCTTCAGGCTTTTCAGACTCTTAAGGTATTAAAGGAAAAATTATCCTAAGCAGTTAGATTATAATGTATTTAAAGATTAGACATTTCATGTTGAATATTAACTGCTCCATTTCCCAGGAAAAGAAGACTATGCTGATTTCCTTCTATAATTTATACAATTCAAAGGCCAGCTATCCAAGTTTCCAACCATGTTACAGGAAAATATGCTTTAAAGTGGACTTGAATGCTACACAGAGTTTTAAAGGTATATGCGATGAATGGCATATTTAGGTAAATTAGAAATATTTACAATGATTTAATCTTATATCACAATAACATACACAGTGTTATAAAAATTTGACTATATCAAATGCTTTATAATTGGAAAAACAGTTAACTAAATAGTTAAATGTTCTATTTTTTTTTTAAAAGTATCTATGCACCATGTTAACCCTAGGTAATAAATAAGCTGCTTATTGAGTATACTCTTTATTATATGAAATGAAAGAAATTAAAGAAAATGTAAAATTACCTATTGTATTGTTTCTCAGGCTGAAAGGGACCAATGAGATATTAGCTATTATATATTTGTACTCTGGAGAGTCTATATGTGACTGGTTCGTAAAAATAAAAGCCTGCCCTATTTTAAATTTCTCCAGAGAAAACATTTTTGTGCTGATTTCTATATTTCAAAGTAAAAATTAAAAGAAAGATCTAAACCTTATTTTTTCTTATGGCCATGTTTCTATAATATATGAACCTTTATTCACATGCAATTTAAAGAGAGAAGGTGCTGTGGACTGAATGTTTGTTCCCTGTCCCTCAAATTCATGTATTGAAGGCTAATCCCCATTGTGATGCGATTTGCAGGTGGAGCCTTGAGGAGATGATTAGGTCATAAGGGTGGGGTCCTCATTGAATGGGATCAGTGCCCTTATGAATAGAGACCTCAAAGAGATGCCTTACTGTGTCCACCATGTGAGGACACAGAGAGAAGGAAGTGGGCGCTCAGCAGACAATGAACATGCTGAACCTTGATCTTGGGAATCCTCCAGAACATGAGCAATATATTTCTTTTGTTTATAAGCCATCCAATCCATGGCATCCTGCTACAGCAACCCAAATGGACTAAAACAATAAGCTTGAGTATTCATAGAAGGCATGTTGCCAATAGCTTAATTCTGCTTCTATCACTGCTGATCAGAGAAATAAGAACAACTTAAAAATGAATAGAAATGGTTACAATATATACCCTTTTGCACAGTATGTTATAATGCCATTATCTTCACTTGTAACATTAGCAAATAACTTCTACTCACCAAGCTCTATCTCCTACTTAAAAAGATAATTACTCATAATTGCTTGTGTATGTGTGTGTGTATATAATGATTAGATAACATGAAATTATTTTATTTTGGATTGATTTTATTTTATTTTAACTTTTAATTACATTATATTGGTTTGGACTATACTAAAAGTAAATTCTAGACTAGATTTCCAGTGTAGGTGGTTTCTTTGGAAGGTGATAACAGGAAGCACCAGAATGTGAATGAGAATGAGAAAGCCAGAGCAGGAAGAGAGGTGTAGTTTTCTGCTACTGCTTAACAAGACACTCCAAAAGTATTGGCTTACAAGGACAGCCATTTATCATAGCTCACAATTCTGTGTGTTGACTCACATCAGCTGCTTGGCCTCACTTGGGGCTGCAGTCAATAGTGACTTCTCCTGGGAAGTAGCAGGACAGCTGGATACCAGGAGACTGGCTCTCTGTCTCTAATCCTAGAGCCTTTTATTTTTTACTAGAGGCCTGTTGCATGAAATTCGTGCAGGGGGGCAGGGTCCCTCAGCCCAGCCTGCACCCTCTCCAATTCAGGACTCCTTGGGGGATGTCCGGCTGCTGGGTTAGGCCCCACCCCTGGTCTAAACCGGCAGCCAGACATCCCTCTTGAAATCTGGGACCACTGACTCCTAACACTTGCCTGCCTACCGGCTTGATCGCTGCCTAACCGCTCCCCTGCCAGCCTGATTGCCCCCAACTGCCCTCCCCTGGTCGTCTGATCTCTCCTAACCGCCTCTGCCTTGGCCCCCACCACCGTGGCTTTGTCCAGAAGGAAGTTGGATGGTAGGAAGATGTCCGGTGTCCCGGTCTAATTAGCATATTACCCTTTTGTTAGTATAGATGTGACCTCTCCACATGATGTCTCAATAAGATGTTTCCAAAGGTAGTATAGTCAGATATCTTACATGGCATCTCAGGATTTCCAAAAGTATGAGAGAGGAAGCGAACAAGTCATTGTAGGTTGAAAGCTTCAAGCTCCACAGTGTCACTTCCATTAGTTGAAGTGAGACAAGACTACTCAAGAGCATGAACACTGAGAAGGTTGGCTCTTTGGGGCCTGTTTTTGGAGCCTCGTAGCCACTACAAGATTCAATCCGTTGTAGGTAAATGGAGATATTTATTTGGGGTAACAGGTGGAATCCTGCTGGAGACAGTTGGGATATATATATAAAACCACCTTGGAATTACCTCACTTGAGAGGTGTGGAAGTGGAGATATCTATCAATTCCTATTTGGCTTTGCTAAAGGGATGCTTTTGCAGGAAAACTTCCTGACAGATAGGTAGGCCTGCAAGATATGTAGGCAGAGCACATAGGCCACGCCCTGGAAACCTCTCTCAAAAAGTTGCAGGAAATTTCAATGAGTTGATAGATGTCATGGGAATACAGAGTTCTAAAGGGATAAGGAATAAATGTATAATACACAGCTTAAAAATATAACAAAATGAAAATTCAGCCCAAGGAATAAACTTTATCAATATCTTAAAAGTGCTTGTGTTCTTTTCTTTATTCATAATTTCCTCCTATCCCCAATGGAATAGCCACTATAATAAATTTTGTTTTAACCATTTCCTTGCTTTAAAAAAAAGCATTTATTCTATGAACTTTGTTTTATAAAACTTACATTGCTTAATTTTATTTATTTTGGAAATTTATACTTATGAAAGGATACTATATGTATTTTCTTCAACTTGCCCATTCATGGAATATTGTTTTTCTCATTCATGTTTATGCTTGAAAGTGAAGTGGTTTTTTTTGTCTTATTTGCTCTATAGTATTTCATTATATAAATATACCACATTTAATTTACTTAACTGTTGAATAATCTTTTCCTGGATGCCAATAATAAAAGATTCATTTTCATCTTATAATTATATCAATTTGTATTTATACATAATAAAGTTACATTATTTTATGTATACAATTTATAATTATTTAAAATATCTATTAAATTAAATTCTTGTCATTATACAAGTTCCCTCAATCTTTTATAATGGCTTTTGCCAGAAGTCAATTTTGTCTGATATTAATACAGTTTCCCATTTTCTTACTAATTATCAGGCCTATGTTTATTAATCCATTTATTCTCATTAACTCTATGTTCTTATCTTTTAGGTGTATCAAGCTTTCTTTTTTAACTGGAAAGCTTATCCCACTTACATTACTTTTGATTATTAATGTTTTGCATTAAATTATATCAAATTAGTATGTATTTTTAATTTACCTGTGTCTGTGCTTCTTTTTGATCTCTTTATCTTTTTCTGGGGGGGAGATTGTCTTTTTAGGATACTTTATTTTTATTCAACTTTTTCTTTACTTTTTAGAAGTTATATACTATATAATTGAGTTTCTAGTTACTTGAGAGGCATACTTAACCAAGTTTAAAATTAATTAATATGTATATATTGTTAAGTTAGGGTTCTCCAGAGAAACAGAACAAATAGGTGATATAGTATATATATATTATGTAATATATATGATATCTGTATATATAGATATATGTTTCTATCCATATGTATATACATATACATTTATCTGTATATAAAAATATAAAGATTTATTATACAAATATTGGCTCATGTGATTACATAGGCTGAGAAGTCACAAGATCTGCCATTGATAACATAGACACGCAGGAGAGCCAATGGTACTGTTTTATGTCCAAAAGCCTGAGAACCAGGGGAGCCAGTGATGTGTGAGTCCAAGTCCAAAGGCTGGAGTAGACCTATGTCCCAGTTTAAAGACTCTCAGGCAGAGAGAACAAACTCTTTATTACTTGACTTTTATTTTAGCCAGGCCTTCAACAGATTGGTGAGTCCTACTCATATTAAAGAGGGCAATCCACTTTGGACAATTCAAATGCTCATCTCATTTCAAAACAGTTTCACTGGCAAACCAGAATAATGTCTAATGAAATAGCTGGCACTTCGTGGTCTGTTCAAGTTGACATATAATTTAGCCATTGCAATATCTTTTCCTGAATAATATAAGGAACTTAAACTACTTAGATTTCACGTTCACTCTTCTTATCTAAGTGTGATACTTTGGGTCCTTGGATTATGTTGAAGGGTTATTATATTAGATTCCCTTCCTCACTATAAAAGTTTATTTATTTAAATATGGTGAGAGTGTTACACACTAAGGTCAAGTAAGAAAATCTAGAACAACATTATTTATTTACTAGAGGCCTGGTGTATGAAAATTCGTGCACTTGAGAGAGGGGGTCCCTCAACCAGGCCTATGCCTTCTGGCAGTCTGGGACCCCTCAGGGGATGTCCACCTGGGGAGTGTGCCTAAACCGGCAGTCAGACATCCCTCTTGCAATCCAGGACCACTGGCTCCTAACCACTCACCTGTCTGCCTGCCTGGTAAACCCTAACAACTTTGCCTACCTGCCTGATCACCCCTAACTGCCTCTGCCTGCCTGCCTGATTGCCCTAACTGCTCTCCCCTGCTGGCCTGATTGCCCCTAACTCCTCTGCCTTAGCCCCTGCCACTGTGGCTTTGTCCAGAAAGACATCCAGAAGAAGTCCAGTCTATCTGGTCTAATTAGCATATTACCCTTTTATTAGTACAGATATATTATTAAATTTTAAATTAAATCTTTATTGTTGAAAATGTTACATATGTCCCCTCCCCCATCCCCCATTGACTGCTTCTAGTCTGACCCTTCCCCCTCCCCAGGCCTTCACAGCTCTATTGTCTATGTCCATGGGTTATGCATATCTGCAGACAAGTTCTTCGTTTGATCTCTTCTCACCCACCCTTCCTCGCCTTCTCTCTGAAATTCCATAGTCTGTTCCATGTCTTTGATCTATTTTGTTCATCAGTTTATTTTGTTTATTAGATTCCACATATGATTGAGATCACGCGATACCTGTCTTTCTCTGACTGGCTTATTTAGCTTAGCATAATACTCTGTCTTCCTTTGAGACAGCATGGAGGGACCAGGAGAACATTATTTAATCTAATGGAAATAATTTAATATAAGGAATTGGTGAGACAGGCCTTGGAGTATAGAGAAGCAAAATAGAAACACTGAGGTATTGTGGAGATGAAAACTACAGAGCAGAACACCACGCCCAGGTCTGTGGAACAAAGAGAAGATGGTGGAGTTATTAGAAGCTGAAAATTACAGAACTGGTGCTGCAGACGTGAAAGTCACCTTTGAGGAAAAAAGCTTGCCTGGCTCAGAAGCTGCAAAATAAGGACCCTGAGGATTCAGAACCCCAAAGAATACCCCTAAAAGGGGCTGTGCAGTAGTTGGTTATAACTCACCATATCGTCTCCACTTCTGCTTTGCTAATGTGTATCTAATTTCAAACACACACGCACATATGCACACGTGCAAACATACACTAGCTTATGTATGTTGGAATGTTCCTCCTATCCTTCCTTACTACTTACCTAACCAGTGACACTTTATAGAGATAAGAATAACTGAGCATTTCAGAGTCAAGATTTATGCCTTTTAAGATCCTTAATAGATTCTAACTGCCCAATAACACTGAAATAACGGTGGTCATAACGCATTTTTTTTCCTGAATTGCAGGCACATAAGGGACATTTCTCATAAACTAGCATAGAAGTTATTACTACATTGTGTTACAATAAACTGTATGTATACACATACCATATTTTGTGAACATATTCTGAATGCTTAGTGAACACAGTTAAAAATCATTTTTTTGCCTGTTAACTTAAAAGAAGGATATATAATATACATTACAGAAAATACATTTTCAAAGCATATCCAGAAATAAGGGGGTAAGAAACATTCATATGGTCTTGTCTAAAAGATAAATAGGAGGGGTTTTCTTTCAAAACTCTTTAGAAAGCACATTGGACATTCTACCTCATAGCCCTGTGCCCCATAATCATGGACTCACAGTCCAAAGAGTTTTCCTGGAAGAATTCTATGCATGAACATTGTCAGACATTTTTAAAAGGTTTTCCCTGTATCCTCACACTAAGGCAATCAGGAAAAAAGTGGGCAGTATGTTGCCAGTCAACACACACACACACACACACACACACACACACGTTTACCTATTTTTTACTCTAAGCTCCTTGTAGCAAGGGGAGTGACTTTTCCAATCTTTGGTTTTTTCCAGCTTGGCCTTGGGCTGCACAGGAGCAGTTGCTGAACGAATAAGTGAATGTTACACCACTTTAGTACTCAGTGACTCAATATAGGTAACGCGTCACCTTTAACTCTGCATTCAACACATTAAGAAAGCCATCGTTCTCATTAGAAATAAATGTCAATTAAGAAAAATAATCTTATTCCTCCTGTTTCACATCAGAATGCAAATAAGCTTGGTCCGTTGGAGGGAGAGGCCTGTCTCCGTTTGCAGCCAGACGGGAGGCAGGCACGGCAGTTTGAAGCCTCCCTGAGTCCTGTCTTCCCTCTTCTCCAGAGACTCTCAGCTCTGACAAGTGACCCCTTTGCCTTGTATTGGACATATTGATCCAGAACCTACTCAAAGCTGCCCTGGTATCCTGCTTCCCAAACCGCACGGGCTCCAGCGTTGACCTCCGTCTCTCCAGTGTGACCGAGTGTTACCATCCCCTCTGGCGTGTGATGGATATGCCCTGACCCCAAGATATTTGATGTTCAGCATCAAATTTTCCCACTACACACAACATTAAACTAACAATAGTTTTCTGCCTTAAAGAGCCAAACCTCTGTTATAGGAAGAAATACAGAGATTCTAATAATTATAGGTTTTTAAGGAATGAGACAACCAGGAAAACCTCAGTAACTGGAAAATGGAGGCAATTCAGTGGCAACATTTCAATAATAGAGCTTATTTCATGGAAAAAGAGAGAGCAGCGTGTCCCGTAGGAAATGAATGGAGCTGGAGTACTGAGTTAAGCATCAGACATTTTATTAACGAACTTTAAAAAAAACGGGCATACCTTTTTGAATACATGTCTGATAATTCCTTATGAAGCCGACAGAATCTGAACTTGACATCTGCTGCATATGAAAATGTATTTACATATAAAGTCTACACCCAAATGCAAGGTTTCTGCCTTCTATAAAAGAGTATATCCACTTGCTGCAGGAAGTTACCAAAAATAGGGCCAGTTCCCGAAGGCATTCTTCCTGCAACATTTGGTGAGAAAATAAAGGGATCTGAGCTTCCTGACCAAGAAGTCC